>NC_058133.1:370840124-371060095 GCF_016433145.1 Gracilinanus agilis | reverse complement strand
TCCTTCCTCCCTCTTTCTTCCTTTATTTCCATAACTTATGTCTTAAAATCAGTACTGTTTATTGGTTCCAAGGCATAAGAGAGGTAAAGGCTAGGCAATGGAGGTTAAGTGATTTGCCCAGGGTCACACAACTAGGAAGTTATCTGAGGTCAAATTTGAATCCAGGACCTTCTGCCTCCAGGTCTGGCTCTATAGCTACCAAGCTACCTAGCTTCTCTGACAATAGCTTTTTAATTTATCTTGTTTTTTTCTAGTATCTCTCCATCTTTCCAGCAGCTGCCAGATTAATATTTCTAAAGCACATATCACTCCTCTTACCTAAGGTTAGGAGTGACAGAAATGAATTCAAACCCAGTCCTTCTGATTCTAAGACTAGAGCTTTGAATGACCACATTTTGCCTTTTAACTCCACTATGTGAATAGAAGCCTCTCAGATGCCAGCATCATACAACCAACTTCTTGTAAAGAGGAAAGCTTGGTGATAAATTATTTTCCTTTCTGCCATTTATGAATAAGAAGTGATCTCTAACATGGAACATATTACTAAGAGAGAGAATGAGAAATGTGTTGTTGAATGAATGAATGAAATGTTGTGAATTCAGAGTATAATTTTAAGACTTCCTGTCCTTCTATAGCAGTAATGTCAGTAGTTCAAAGTGTCCCTTCAAATTTGCTATTGCTGGGGGATATTTAAAGACCTTCTTTTTAATAATTATAAAGAATCTGGGTCAATGAGTTGGACCCAGAATTGAAAAGGAAAAGGTAGGGCGCATTCTAGTTGAGAGATTGCAGAGCTCCTAAATGCAGAGTACTCCCCAAATCCATTCCTCTTACATTAATAGTTTCTCAGGGATATTACATGCTAACCAATTGGCAAACATTTGTTTACTGCCCATCATGGTCCAGGTAGTGTGCTAGGTGCTGGGCATACAAAGAAAAGTGAAAACAATTCCTGCCCTCAAGGAGCTTACATTTTAGTAAGGGACACAACATACCTTCTATGCATTATAGGTATATACAAACACATATGAAATAGGTACTGGGTGGTGGGGAAAGGGAGGAAAGTAGGTGGTCAATCCAGAAAATCTTCATGTAAATGGTGGCAATTGAATCTTGAATAAAATCAGTGATTCTAATAAATGGAGGTGAGGGAAGAGTTGCATTCCAATCATAAGGATGGCAAGTATAGTTATGAAGAGGAGAAATGGAGTGCTCTGCATGAAGAACACATGGGAAGTCTAGATTAACCAACCATAGAATTCATGAAGGGGAGGGAAAGTTAGGTTTGAGCAAGGTTGTGAACTGCTATAAATGCCAAAGAGAGGAGTTTATAGAGGCTCCTAACTGTAATAGGAAGCCATTCGAGTTTACTGAGTAGGAAAATGACACCGTAGGACATCCTCTTTAAGAAGAAAACTATAGTACTTGGGTGGAAAATGGATTGGACTAGGGAAAGGCTTAAGGAAGCAAGACCAATTAGGAAGCTCCTGCAATGTTTTAGGAAAGAGGTAACGAGGGAGGGTTGTGGTTTTGTGGGTAGAGAGAAGGGAATGAATGGGAGAAATGTTGTGAAGTGTGAAACAACAGTAATTGTGGAATAACATTCTCAGATAAATCAATATTACAAGGAAGCCAAAGGGCAAAAGAGAGATGCCTGGTAGGTTTAAGTTGGCTAAATCATCCTGCTAACAGCATATGACAAGCATGTGAAAATAGTCTGTAAAAGTCATCATTGAGTGTATGTATGACAAGAAATGGAGATGGGATTGTCATGTAGTTAGAGCGAGACAAAACAGAACCTAAGGGCAAGAGAGAATCAGAGGAAGGATTCTAGCACATTGAGTCAATACTGTACAGAATGATGAAAATACATTAAAGATCTCACAGGATAAAAATGCAGACAAGGGGGTTCTGATCTGCATAAGTAGATTACCCACAGAGAGGAATGTAAGGATTGTTCACAGCATCAGAATAAAAAGAATCTCTTCCTTATATGTTTATAGAAGTTTAAGATTTTTTTCATATGCTGAGTTTTCTTAGAAAGAAGATACCTGTACTTGCCTGTACTTCCATCTCTGGATTTTCAAAGATACAAGTTAACATTTTTAATTTTTTAAAGAAATTATAAAATATTAATATTTAAAAATCCAGTAATTGGGAATAGAAATGTCTTTGCAAATCTTAAATGGACATTTGTGGGAAATACTTAATATTCATTTGACCAATATTTATTAAATATAAGAACTTTAAAGGGGATGAAAAGATGAATAAGACATAAGTCCAGCTCTCAAGAAGCCTATACTTTAGCAGAGAAAATAGCTATAGTTGTATATATGTAGGTATATGTATAGTGTACACAAATAGCTAAAATACAAAAGTGAGTATGATAAACACATTTTCAAGTATTCGTATGTTGTCTTGCAAGTTCTGAGGAAGGACAGATTGGGGACAATCAGGAAATACTTCAGGGACAAAAAGCCTAGTATTGCTTTTCTCCTTTTCTCAGTACCAGACTCCTCAGCAGTGTCCTCATGGGGTACCAGGATCTTCATAAATAGTGGCCAATGCTTGATGGTATCTATCCCTTTCCCAGTATGTAAAGGAAAGCTCCAAGTGTCTTCTTGAGACCTCATGGGCTTTATGTCCCAAGATTCATGTTCTTCTTCTCTTTGTGCTGTTGGCAAATATCTTGTTTATCCATTGAACATAGTAAGCATCTAATTGAAATTAATGACATAATTAGTAGAAACTGAGATTAGAGAAGGTAAAAAAAAGGGGGGGGGAGTTAAGGAGAGAGAAGAGAAAGCAAATACTCAAAGGCAGCAGTGGGGAAAGATGGAAATTCCTGTGGTGGCCACTAGGTAATTGAAGTAAGTCAGGAGGACCTAAACTGAGTACTGACTAGATATCCAAGTAAGTGTTGTTTCAGAGTAGTCATCTTGGGCATCTTTATTACAATGATGCTATCATATCAGTTATGAAAGCAGAGATTTTTTTGTATTTAATTGTAATTTATAGAGGCACTAAATGTATATGCAGCAGATAGAGCACTGAACTTGGAATCAGGAAGATTCATCTCCATGAGTTTGAATCCACTTACTAGCTGTGTGACCCTGGGAGAGTCACTTAACTCTGTTTGCCTGAGTTCCTCATCTGTAAAACAAACTGGAGAAGGAAATGACAAACCATTCTAGTATCTTTGCCAAGAACATCCCAAATGGGGTTAAGAAGAGACAGAAATGACTGAAAAATGATTGAACAACTGAATAGAGGCACTAATAGTGATAAAGACCTGGCCCCAGTCAGGAAGATCTGGGGATTCAAGTTTCTCCTGGAAAAGTCATTTAATCTCTCAATGATCTACGCACTTCTCTATGACATTAAACCATACAGCAAGTATTCATCTACTTTGGCAGAGAGTTTCTTCAATTGAAATTCCCCATAGCAATGACATTATAAAATAAATATGATTTTTAGTGCTGAATTTAGGATATCATAATATTTTTATGTGATGATCTAAACTTAAGGTTTTTAGTTCAATATTTTATGTAGAAGAAAGCAAAAAAAGAAATCAAGAAACAGTCATATTTTTAATTCATCACAACATACTTTAGACTTTGTCTTTCTTTGCACTAAGTGACCTCGATCCCTCTTAGGACCAGATAATAATTGAATGCAAAAAATTTTGATAACCTTTCAATGCACCTTATTTCCAGGACTTTTCATGGTAATGCACATCATTTGGAGAATAACTGTAGTTGATGATTACATCCCGATCATGATAGCTGGAGGCTTTTAAGGCTTTTCATTTTTATTTTTTCCAACAAGTTTTTGTGGGCTATGTGCCCACATTTAAAAACTAAGGCGCTTTTCGTTGATTAGAACTAAAACCTTAGAAAGTTAATCCAAGGGCTCTTGATTTCTAATCAAATTAATTTTTTTCAGACTTAAAAGTTATGGGTCATTTTAAAAAATAGAGAACATTTTTGCCTCCTTTAATTGGCTGTTTATTAGAGAAAATTAGCAACACTTTCAATTACATTTATAGTTCTCATTCCTTTTTTTCTTAGGGAAATTTATGGTGGCTATTAGTAACTAATGAAATCAAAGGAAAAAGAGGTTTCTCATATGTTTGCATCCTATTTGCATTTCATACTATTTGCATAAACCTGATTATCTGGCCAGTTTTCTGAGGGTTCACCATGGTAGGTAGGGTTGGGCCAGCAGGCGGTGCTGCAGGCCTGCCTGGGAGGTACAGATTGGGGGATTTGTTGGAACAACTACAGCCCGCAGGCAAACTGAGAGAACCCAGCCAGTCAGTGATTTGAGTCCAAGCTGGGGGCAATATTCAAAGTGAACAGGGAAGAGAGCAAAGAAGAACTGAAGCTGGTAGTAACAGATCCAGGGGTTGGTGGGAAGGCTGGATGCCACCAGAAGGCTGGATGCAATAGTTAGGTGAACAAGTTGTCCCAGCAATGCCTTGCTCTCATGTGAAACTATTTAAGGAGACTGCCAAGGACCAACTGGCCCTGCTTTAAAGCATCCTGATCCACTCAGAGATTATGCATTTGTCCTCGAATAAACTTGTATCCATTTTGCGTTTATTTTGGATATTTGTGTATACATTTACTGATGAAATAAAAGCTTGTTGCACCAAGTGCCTGATACAGTGCCTGGTATATTGTTGTTTCATTGTGTTCAGCTCTTTGTGACTGCATTTGGGATTTTCTTAGCAAAGATAACTGGAGTGGTTTGCCATTTTCTGTAGCTAATTTTACAGACGAGGAACCGAGGTAGAGTTAAATGATTTGTCCAGGTTGCTTGGCTTGTAAGTGTCTGAGGCCAGATTTATACTCAGTAAGATGTCTTCCTGACTGTGGGTCTGGTATTCTATCCCCTAAGTCACCTAGCTGCCCTGTGGGTGCTTACCAAGCGCTTGTTGATTGATTCTTTCTCACTACATGGCTTTAACATTCTAAAAGATAGGTCTGCTTTGCTTTATACAAATCCAAGAGATAAAAACCTAACTCACCAAATAAATACATTTAGCAAATATATTATTCTACTTACAAAAAGGTTCTTTAATTTTTTAAATGATTCATCATGAACTTTCTTTAAAAATGCTCTTCCTAGTGCAATTAAAGTATGAATTTAGCCATAAACACTGAATTACACACAATTTTTCAGGAATACATTTATTTTTTACAACAGAGTGCCCTTATGCCAAAGAAGCCAACTCTATTGCTGTTCCAAGTCAGATAATAGTATTTTAGAACTTTTAAGATATTATAGTTCTAAGTCTCTGGGGAGGGGGTGGTCTAAGGATATGTAATTAAATAGTATATTATCATATTTACTTGCACAATTCCCACTTCCTTCCCCCTTCCCTCGATATTTTCTTTTAAAACAAACCAGGTGGGAAGAATTATATGAACATCTGTTAATAACTTTCATTAATCCTTATGAGATTGTCTCACTTACTTATAAAAGACCAGAAACTCAACCAAAGTTACATCCTAATCTGTCCCTGGCCAAATTCATTGGAATCTAGAACTCCCGACACTTCTTTCTCTTTTTATTCTAATTGAGTATTCTCTCACCTGGCAACCAGTCTTGAAATGGACTGTTATTCTTAAAGCTGCTATAGCAAAGTAGGGGAAAAATACTGTGTGGGAAGAGAAAATAATTTTTCTTAATCATCTTGAAATAGGTTAAGAGGAAACAGTTGCATTAATAGGAGAAAATATGCAGGGACAGACAATATGTGTATGGATCCCTGCTTGATTTCCATATAGGCTACTTGATTTAATGTCATTAAGATCTGAAACTTTTCAGAATACACAGAAATCCTACTATGATGGTCTGTTTTATGAAGTTTATAAACCACAGCTTTGTTGTGTTCTGTTATTTGTTTATTTATGTCATTTTTTTAGTTATATTCAACTCTTTGACCCCATTGAGGTTTTCTAGGCAAATATATTAGAGTGGTTTGTCACTTCTTTCTCTAGCTTATCGTATAGATGAGGAAACTGAGGCAAATGTGACCCATTCAGGGTCACACAGCTAGTAAGTTTCTGAGGCCAGATTTGGATGCAGGTTTTTCTAGTTCCAGGCTCAGAACTCTATCTCCCTATGCTACCTTATTTCCTCTGGGATCTAGAACCCTTTATATAGCCCAACACTACTTCCTCATTTTTCAGATGAAAATCTGATGTTAGAACTGGGTTTCAGAGAAGATAAGTGACTTTGTCTAAGATTACCTAAATTCTCTGATTCCAAATCCATTTCTATTACCACTGTATTATTCTGTGATTACAAGTCTCAATGAAAAGAGGATAAAGGCAACCTAGGAAGGTAGTGTTCATATGATAGAAAGAGCATCGGTTTGGGGAGTCGGAGGTCATAGGTTTAAATCCTGGCTCTCATAATTCCCACCTTTGAGATCTTGGAAAAATCACAATCGATTGGCTCCAGATTCCTCATTTGTAAAACTGGTGGTAGGCTGGGCTGGGGAGGAGGATCAGAAGTTCCAAAAGATTCCAACTAGCTCTAAATCCCAAGAGATAACATGATAACCTGAGATGCCTTGTCCGGTGCCCAATCTTTGGAAAATAGTTAGAATCTGTTACGTGTGTCCTGACCTTGCCAGCATGGCTCTAAGGAGTCTGTTGAGAAAGTAATGCAACAGTTCTCAAATATTATTAGCTGATGGCCCCTGGGGGGGTGCCAGAAGGAGAGGGGTACCTCCTTAATGAAGGGTTTCTGATGGATTTCATTTTGGGAGAGAGGCAATGCCGGACATTATAATGGGGCACAATGGAACTAGAAGGCAGGTTGACGTTTGTTTCTCTCATGGTGTGTGTAGGTATTGCATGAGGGCAGAGGGACCGACAGAAAACCTCGCAATCCAAGTTAAGTATAACATATGATATTTCGAGCTGGGTTCTTACATATTTATGACAATTTCACATTCTAGGGAATAGGAAAGTCCAGACCTAAGAAAACTAGAAAAGAATCCAAATAGAATATTATCTCTGGGGGGTACGAATGTTGCCTGCTTCTGAAAGCTTTGCCTTTAAATGTACTTCAGACATACCCTCAGAATAGTCATTAAACTCCCACAGACCTACACTAGGGACATGTAAAAAACAGCCAGGATAAAGAAGAAGATATAGTCTTAAAAGCTTACCTCATAAACTTAAACTCAAGCCTAAGGGAGCTGTTTCAAATGTACATAGTAATACTCTCTGAGCTCATCTACAGAGAATGAAATTCAAGCTCACTGCAAATATAAAGGCCATTTAATTATTCTCTCAGAAGTGATTCAGTCAAGCAAGCATTTACTAAGTACCTACTAAGTGCCACATACTGAACTAGGCAGACTGAGAATACAGAAAGAAAAAAAAAAACCAAATCCCTGTTCTCAGGAAATTTATATTCTACTGGGAGGAAATAGCACATTCACAGATAAGTGCACACAAAAATATATTAAGTAATTTTGAGGGCCGTTAACAAGTGGGACAACTAAGTGGCACAGTGGATAGAGCGCCTAGCCAGTAGTCAGGAAGACCTGAGTTCAAATGTGGCTTTAGAAATCAACTATGACCCTGAGCAAGTCACTTAACTCTGTTTGCCTCCATAAATGAGCCAAAAAAGCGAATGGCAAACCACTCCAGTATCTTTGCCAAGAAAACCCAATATGGGATCATGAAGAGTCAGATTAGACTGAAACAACTAAATAAGAAAATCCAAACCCAGGAGCTTCTTGTAGGAGATTCTAGTTGGATTTAAAGAGATCTAAGGAATCCAAGAGGCAAAAAAGAAAGGAGAACATTCCAGATATGGTGGACACCTTGTACAAAGTCACAGAGATGGGTAATGGGATATTATCTAACACAGTGATGGGCAAACTACAGCCCCTGCGCCAGATGCAGCCCCCTGACATGTTCTAGCTGGCCACCTGACATTATTCCTAATCTGACAAATACAATGAGTAGGATACAGTACAATGAAACTTCAAAAGAGTTGCCTTAGAAACAGACTGACAGATGAGCATTTCCTTTCCTTTGCCCCCTCTTTAAAAAGTTTGCCCATCACTGGTCTAACAGGAATAGCGAGTGAGCTGGCTTGATTGGAATATAGATTGCATGAGGAGGCATAGTATGGACTGGAAGATTGTAGCCAGGCTGTGTAAAGCTCAAAATGGCAAACAGGTGAGTTTGTATTTTATTCTAGAGTAAATAGGGAATGGTTAACATTTTTTTGATTGGGAGTGACATGATCTGTCTTTTGCTTTAGAAATATCAGTTTGGCAGTTGTTTGGAGGAGGGGGAGATTGGAGTCATGATGGTCAATCAAGAGGTTTTTTGTTTTGTTTGTTTTTATAATAGTTCAATTGAGAGGTAGATGGGACAGACAATGGAACTGGAGTCCAGAGAAGCTATGTAAACCCTGAATATTAGGGTTTACTACATGATCTTTCTTCTGTCAGGTGTCACAGGCTTTCTTATACTCTAATTTGAGGCAGTTAGGTGGAATGATTATCACATCAGAGAGACCCAGGTTTGAAGCCTATTTTAGACACATAGATTTATGTGGTGCTTTAAGGTTTACAAATTTTACAAATCTTTCTCTGTACATCTTCACAATAACCCTGCAAGATAGGAGCTATAACCCCCTTTTTACAGATCAGGAAACTGAGGCAGACAGAAGTTGTCACTTGCCTGCAGTCAGAGCCAGTAAGGGTCTGAGGTTGTTTTAGAACTTAAATTTTCCTGACTACAAACCTGGTTTGGGGATAATATGTTTTTTCTCATTGGTAGGAGAAATAAAAAGAAAAAAAGGAGAGCTTGGTTTCTTCATGCCAATGTCTCTCTTTCATCATCTTTTTTCTGAATACATTTTCCTTCCTTGTCTGCTAGCAGCTCTCTTTAGCTGCTGTCTACAATGGGCAAAAATACACATAGACTTTCTAATTCTGCCAAATTTCAGTGGGAAGTATTTCTTCCTTCCCTGCTCACACTGATGTAAGCTAACACAGGGAAATGCTTTCAAAGAAGTTTGGCCAACCATATCACTGCAAAGACCAGTTGTAGGAACAGGTGAAGTTTAGCTTGGACAAGTGGGAGCATGGTAGGTCTTTGCACGGTTGTCATACTAGAGATGCATTAACTTTATTCTGGATGGCACTGGACTAGAGGTGATGGATGAAAACTGCAGACAGTCAGTGCTAGGCTCAACATAGATAATGAAAAGCTGCCCCCCAAATCTGAGCAATTTGAACATGGGATGAGGTGCTTTAGAAGACAGGAGCTTCTCCTTCACTGAAAGTATTTGAGAACATGCTTCATGACCATCTTTCAGCAACTGGGGAGAGGGAATTTCTCTTTGGGTACAGATTATACTCAATGATTTATGAAGTTGCTCCCAATCTCAAAAACTTCTGTGAGTGGCATTTCTCACAAATAAGCAAGGCCCCAGGAAATCACAGTGACTTATTACACATGGCATAGTTATGAAAGCTAAAGAATGCGCTAACAAAAGAATGGAAATTTTAAAATAATGAATCACTTGTGATTTGTTATTTGGTCATGCCCAACTCTTCACGACCCCATTTGGAGTTTTCTTGGCAAAGATATTAAGTGGTTTGCCATTTCCTTCTTCAGCTCATTTTACAAATGAAGCAAACAGGGTTTAGTGACTTGATCAGGGTCACAAAGCTAAGAAGCATCTGAGAATTGATTTAAATCTTTCTGATTCCCGGTGTCCTATCCATTGCACCACCTAGCTTCTCATTGTACCTGAGGTGATATACATCCCTTTCCTTTCACAAAACCCATCTCTGATGTTAACAATACTTGTATGATCCAGGATATAGCACTTAAATCTCCCTGGGCCTCAGTTTCCTCCTTTATAAAAAGAGATTGGACTAACTGGCCTCCAGATCATCTACAAACATCACAGACCATTAATTCAGCATCAGAGGATGTAATAACTATACCTGCTTGTCCTAGAACAAGCCATCCAACTTCCTTGGGCCTCAGTTTCTTCCTCTGTAAAAAGAGAAGGTTGGAATGGATGGCCATTGAGTTCTATCTCTGCATCTTAGTATCTGTGATCCTCAACCATTTCAGCATATTTGACCTTCTATATGGCTAAGAGAAGAGGGAATATCTTGGGTGAAAAGGAGAAATAGTGCAAAGAGAGTTTTCTACTAAAATGATCTCTTTCCCAGAGTTATAAAAATATATGCAGACTTTCCATTTTCATCAAATGCCACCATTACTCTGTCTCACAGTCCCAGTTACAGTGCTCTCTTTCTCCATGAGTCAATGAGTCCATGAGCACATGCCCTGAGAGTCTTTAGATTCAAACCCACTGAAATCCAGCAAAGTTGTATGATAGGAAGAAGCTTCTCAAATAGGAATCGCTCTCTTCCTTTTTCCTTTCTTGTAAAGAATACACTTGGTTTCTTCATGCCAATGTCTTTTTCTCTCATCGTCATTTTTTCTGAATGCATTTCCCTTCCTTGTCTGCTAGTAGCTCTCTTTAGCTGCTGTAGAAATTACATTTTTCAAGTGTGTCATGTATAAGTTAGCTGTCACTGTCACAAATCATAGAAGTTGTGAATGCCTTGAGAAGGCAAAAGGAATAAAGGGAGAAGAGGCCCATAAGGTTTTTCCTACTCCAAAACTATCCAGGTATCACAGACACATTCATTTCAGGGGCTCAAAGTTTGGGTAATTGATACTCCTGCCAAGAGGAGTGGCTGTCAGTCAGTCAATAAACATTTATTAAGATCCTATTATGTTCTAAGCACTTTACTAAGCACTGGGAATACAAATATGGAGAATAGACTTCAAGAAGTTTCTGATTTAACAGGGAAAGATCATAAAGATAAAGAAGCTGAAAAGCCGTGGGAACAGAAGAAGGAGGAGGGTACCCAGCTTTGAAGCATGCTGGAGTTCAGTCCAAGGAGTGAAAGCTTGTGGAAAATGAAGAGATGGCTATTTGGGAGTTTTCTTTAAATGGAGGCTAAAATTTGTACTATCAAAACCCACTGGGGGGCAGCTGGGTAGCTCAGTGGATTGAGAGCCAGGCCTAGAGATGGGAGGTCCTAGATTCAAATATGGCCTTAGACACTTCTTAGCTGTGTGACCCTAGGCAAGTCACTTTACCCCCATTGCCTAGACCTTACCACTCTTCTGCCTTGGAGCCAATACACAGTATTGACTCCGAGACAGAAGGTAAGGGTTTAAAAAAAATAAAACAAAACCCACTATGTTTCAAGGGCAAAAGAAAAAAAAAAGAGTAGGAATCCAAGACTGGGAACATAGGATATCTCTGAGAAATACCTTTTGAACCGGTCTGAATGCAAGGAAATGGTGTGAAATCTTCTTAGTACCCTCAGTTTACAAACAGTAATCAGAATACAAAGGACTTGACAGCAACACATTCAGGATTCCCAGACCAAATCATTCCTATTTCCACCTTTGATGATCATATAATAGGTTTCATTATCATGAGTGGAAAAAGGTTTCTAGGAAAATTAGCAACTTCTTCTCCACCTTTCCCTCTTCTCCTTTTTTCAGTCAATTCTGATTAAGGATAGCTCGGATTTCAATGAGACTCACTTTATTTTCAGAATTGCTGCAGAATGACTTAAATAGATTCCCCGAATACATCACGTTAAAACAGCCTGTCCAACGATTTATCTGAAACAGGTGGCAGGGAGGAAAGCTAGTGGAATTCGACACTGAAAGGACCAAAGGGGCGGACATGACGAGTGGATGGGCCCCAGCTGTTAGAAATAAATAGTTATTGTGCATAAAATGGTTTGAAAATGAAAAAATGTATAATGTTTAGGAAGCTACAAATCTAATCTATCTTACAATCTTTAATGGAAGGAAAAACCCATCAGCTTGATATTTTCCTTTATCCCTCGGTATCGTCCATTTCTAATGATGGAGGGGAGAGGGAGCCCCTCATTTCTCATTCTTCGCCTAGTCTAACTTCACCATCTGTCCGTGTATGGGAACAGGACTTCTCCGGATGATACAACATTATACAACAGAAGATTGTCTATTCTTCTCACTCCTGCTGTGAATGTACACATATTCGAAATTTCTTGGGGGTCCAACATACATAAACTGAGGGCAATTCAAAAGATAAGTCCCTTTGCCCTAAGTCATTAGACATTCATTAAAGATCTATTATTCAACGCAATGTGTCAGGCACTCTGGGTAAAAAATGTCCTTGGTCATGAGGAGCTTACAATCTAGCAAGGGGAATATGTTAAGTGCTTAAATAAGTATTATACTAAACAAAATAATCAAAGTTGCCAGAAAAGCTTGAGTGATTTGAGGAGAGAGGGATTATTTTTAGCTGAGGTGATCTGGAAATGTCTTAGAGAGATAGTAGTACCTGAGTTGGGTCTTGAAGAAGGATATGATTTAAAACAAAAAAATCCTTACCTTCTTTCTTAGAATCAATAATGTGTATTAGTTCCAAGTCTGAAGAGTGAGAAGGGCTAGGCAATGGGGGCTAAGTGACTTGCCCAGGGTCGCATAGCTAGGAAATATCTGAGCCCAGATTGGAAAGAGGACTTCCCATCTCTGTGTCTGGCTCTCAATCCACGGAGCCACCTGGCTATTCCCAGAAGGATGTGATTTCAGTAGAGGCACTTAGATAAAGTGATATGTGGAAAGATGGCCCTAGAGGCAAGAAGTCCTGAATTCAAATCCATCCTCAGACACTTAACTAGATGTGTGACTTGTGCAAATCATGTAACTGTTTTCTGACTCAGTTTTCTCATTTATATAATGGGGAGAATAACAGTGCCAATTTCCAGGGTTATTGAGACAATACAATAAGATAATACCTTTAAAGTGTCTTACAGATCATAAGGTGTTATATAAATACTATCTATCTATCTATCTATCTATCTATCTATCTATCTATCTATTATTATTATTATTATTATTGAGTTATCAAGCAAGGGGCATAAAGAATTTTTAGAGGTGGAAGAGGGTAAAATAAGAGAAAAATTGAACAATCTAATTTGACTGTCATTAAAAATGAACTTGAAATGGGCTTAAAATCAGGAGAGACATGGGTTAGAATCTGTCCTCTGACACTTTACCAGCCATGTGAACATGGAAATATTATTTAATTTCTCAGATACTGGAGATCCTTGACTGTAAAATGTGTATGTGTGGATAATACTATTTGCAGCTATTTCACAAGGTTGTTGTAAGGATAAAATGAGATAATATGTGAAATGGGTTTGGCAAAACTAAGCTAGATTTGTAATTAATAAATACCATTTTAATAGTCCATGTTATTATATATTTTTGTTCAGTTGTTTCAATCATGTCTGACTGTGACACCATTTGGATTTTTTTTTTTTTTTGGCAAAGATAATGGAGAGGTTTGCCATTTCCTTCTCTACTCATTTTCCAGATAAGGAATCAAGACAAACTGGGATAAATGACTTGCCTAGGGTCAAATAGCTAGCAAATATCTAAGGGTATATTTGAACTCAGAAAGATAAATCTTCCTGACTCCAGGACCAGCACTCTATTCACTGTATCATCTATGCTCCTCCATATTATTATATAGCACGTTGATATATATATATATATATACATATATATGTATATAGATATTTATTTAAACCCTTACCTCCCATCTTGGAACCAATTGGTTCCAAGGAAGAAGAGTGGTAAGGACTAGGCAATGGGGGTTAAGTGACTTGCCCAGGGTCACACAGCTACAAATGGTCTGAGGCCAGATTTGAACCCAGGATCTCCCATCTCTAAGTCTGGCTCTCAATCCACTGAGCCACCCAGAGGCCTGCCACATTGTTATTCTTGATGAGGGTGGTGAGATAGGCTAAGTTGGAAGCAGCCAATCAAAGAGTTTATCTTTTGTTCTATTGGGCTAATTCTACATTGGGCAATGAGAAACTGAATATTATCGCGCATTGTTGTGATATGGTCAGATCTATGCACTAAGATGATTGCTCTAGGGATAGTATGAAGGATGAACAGGATTATGGCAGTCTTGGAAAGATATGAGAGTATATATTAGGTTAAGGGCAATCGGAATGGAGAGGAGGGAATAGATGAAAGAAACATCATAAAGGTAGAATCAATCAAATTTGGCAACTGAAATATACCTTTATTGAAACAAGCTAAATGTTTAATGTAAATCTTAAATAAAATCTATTCCTTCCTGAGCCTGATTTTAAATATAAGTGATATTTGTAGACACTTTGTTATTCTAAAAGATGTGAACCCTTAATCTTTCTCTCCCTTAGGGAATTTGAAAAATTTCTTGTGATATTTCTCTTTAGGGTTTCAGTCAGAATAATCTTTTAAGTCAAAAGAAATGATGTGCCAAGCAATATCCTATTGTGAGGCATTAAGTATGTTAATATTTATTTTATTTATATTTAAGTACCCTATTACGCCTAATGCTTTTAGCTCTCTATACTTGTTGCTTCCACTAATTCTCATTCATTTCTTGACTCCTTGCAATATGAGGTCTTAACAACACTCGTTTCCTTCAAGATTACTCATGATTATAACTATAGCAATGATTTCTCGGTATTCATCCTTCATGACCTCTCTATAGCATTTGACCCTGTTGGTTATCCACTCCTGGATCTTCTCTCTCAGTTTTCCTGGCCCTGTAAAGTCATGGTGCTCTTTCTGTCCATCCCCTTTCTCCTTCTTCTCTTTATAGGTTTCACCATCTCTGTCTCATCCTTTAAGAATAGATATGTCCCAAGGCTCACTCTCAGGACCTTGTCTGTCTTGCTAAACACCGAAGCTTCTGTGAGATCAGTTATCACCTCTATGCAGATGATTTCCAAATCCATATAATCAGCTCTCTTCTCTCTCCAGAGCTTTATTCCCACATCAACAGCGGCCTGCTAGACATCTCTACCTGGATGCCTAAAATCACCATGTGCAAATTGGAATTATTTGTCTACCTCCCAGCTTCCCTGCTTTTGTTAAAAATAGCATCATCCTTTTAGTCACCCAGGCTTGCAACCTTAAAGTCAGCTTTGACCTTTTACTCTCCTTTACCCTCATCCTCACTATACATTCAGTTCTCAATTTGATTCCGTCTTCAAAGGCTCTCTTCCAACATTATGTGATGGATGCCTCATGCTATCAAGGTGATGAGCATATAAAGGTGGACTAATTTCTCAAGGATCCTACAAATTAGCAGGAGGAAAGCTGTGTATACAAACAACTGTGGAAGAGAAGATGGCAGCCAAATAATCTAGTATGACCTAGTGATAGGCACCTGCTAAGGTTTTGGGGTTTTCTTCAGCGGAGATGTATTAACTCTTGGCCAAATCCCGCATTTGGGCATATTTTTCTCTGTAACTGTAGAGGCTTAAGCTATTATCTTATTACTACAGAAGTAATAAAGTGTGAAATGGACTAGAAATTGAAAGTGAAATAAACCAGCTCAGTTTAGATATTTAAGCTTCAATCAGAAAAGTAAACATATAGCATGAATAGTGAAAAATTCAACCTTGATAACTGTATGGGAATATTAATGATGATAACAGTTGACTGACATTGATACTGCAATGTGACGTGTGCCATATGCTTTATAATCCTGATTTCTAATGAGTCTCACAGCAAACCTGTGAAGTAGGCACTAAAGGTAACAGATGTTCATTGGGCAGCAAGGTTTAGGGATTGTCTAAATAAGTATTTCTTCATACAATTAACAGATTCCCCAAAATTCCATTTTCCATCAGCAGCTCTGCTCGGCTTTGACTCTGCAGAACACCATGCTCTGCCTTAGAATAAGAGAATCACCTACAATTTCATGATCATGGAAATTGACTAAAGTTTTTTTAAATGTATTTTTATTTTATTGATTAATTAAGAAAATTTTTCCATGGTTACATGATTCATGTTCTTCCCCCCTCCCACCCCTCCTCCCATAGCCAATGAGCAATTCCACTGGGTTTCACATATGTCATTGATCAAGACCCATTTCCATATTATTAATATTTGCACTAGGGGTGATCATTTAGTTGACTAAAGTTCTGATATTTAACACTTTATCAACTCAGCCTTTTCCTTCAGATCGGGGCTGGAAGATGGAGATTTAAAAAAAAATTAAATTCATTTGTTTGTTACATTGAAATACCCAGTTAAATCCCTTCCTCATTAGAGAAGGCATCATTTGATAAAAAATAAATATGTGTATATATATCTTGGGACAGGTAGGTAGCTCAGTGGATTGAGAGCCAGACCTAGAGATGGGAGGTCCTGGATTCAAATCTAGTCTCAGATACTTCCTAGCTGTGTGACCCTGGGCAAGTCACTTAGCCCCCGTTACGTAGTCCTTGCCACTCTTCTGCCTCAGAACAAGTGCACAGTATTGATTCTAATTTGGAAAGTAAGGGTTTAAAAAAAAACTACTGTATTTTATTTATATTTATCAGTTCTTTCTCTGGAGGTAGATATATATGTCATTCTTCAGACGATATTTCTGTTGCTGTACAAAATGTTCTCTTGGTTCTTCTCCTTCCACTATTCATAATAATATTTTATTTTTCTCAATAACATGTAAAACAATATTTAGAGGGTGAAGCTTTAAACTCTCATCAAAAGCCTTACTTTCTAGAATGTTCACACTCTTCCCCATAACTCTATTTTCCATTTGCAGCTCTGCTTGCCTTTGAGACCACAGAATACCATGCTCTAATTCAAGATACCTACCATGCCTGCGGCTACCTGCTCCTTTTCCCAGTTTTCATTTTCCTTTTGTGAGATGTTTTTATCCCCTCATTTGGCTGTCTTAAGGGAAGGGACTGTTCCTATTTTTCTTTTTTGTAACCCTAGTGCTAAGGCACCAGTGTTTGGCACATAGTAGGTTACAATAACATTTTTTAATAGAATGGAAAACTTGAGAGAGAGGAAATATTTTTTAGGAAAGGATTTAAGAATCTGTGTTTAGTGATAACCCTGGTATACCATGTGATGTGAATGAGAGTATTAGTACTTAAAGAATTTATGACTTCATTAGCATGAGAAACTCTTGGTGAGGAAATACTTTTCATGGAGGTATCTCACAACTTCTTGTAACTTAGATAAATCTTAGGGAGTTTCTTAGAGAGAAAAAAGTTTAATCATATTCCCATGATTATATAGTTAGTGTCACAGGCAAGATTTGAACCCAAGTCTTCCTGATTGTCTAATATTCTATCCACCATATCCTATTGTATACTGAATACCAACACTGTGAAAAAAATAAAGGTAGTGGTATTGTTCTCTGTATGTATCTAAATTACTATATGCGGGAATTTTTCAAACTGGATATAGGTTGAATTTCATCTATTTTGCTCCCAAATTTGCCCAACCACACTTTATCCATGGGGTATATTGTCTCTCTCATCTACTGCTTCCCTCTGTATTTGGACCAGTATTTATGGAGTTGATCAATATATTTCATTCATCAAATATTCATAAAATTTTATTTATCAACATATTCATCAAATAAGAGTATTTTTGGACAAATTCTTTGAGAAATACTGCTTTGGGAAATACTAAGCACTTTTGTTTATTTAAACAAAGTCCATTTAAAAACAAGCCCTTGAAAGAATGTAAGCTGTAGCTCTCAGTTTAACCACTAAATAATCCTTTTAGTATCAAAAAATTAAGAAATATCATGCAAAGTAACAATTTAGTTGCTTGTCTTCTCAGAAAAGGGGATAACATATGAATGAACTCAAAGCCAAGTCTTCCTTAATTAATTAATTAACCTTAACTAAGGTTAATTAATTAATTAATTAGGCTTAATGAATGTGGTTAGATCTGAACCAAGAAAAAATATTAATAGAAATGCCCAAGTCTTAGAGGATATAATGCTGGACGTGGAATCAGGAAAACATAGGTTCAAATCCTGACTCTGACACTTACTATTGGTTTGGCCCTGATCAAGTTGCCCAACTTCCCTGAGTTTCAGTTCTCTCATCTATAATATTAGTCACACTTACATCACCAATTTGTTGTGATGTTCAAATGATATAATAAATATAAAATATTTCAGAAGTCATAATGCACTACACAGAAGTGACAGAATATTATTAATTAGTTAATAGTATTAATCATTTTCAGATTATTATTAATAATGCTTTTCTGATTTTTAAATGGAGTTTAAGTAGAAATGTTCCTGGGAAAATAACTATTTTATTATTCTTTCAGATTTAGTGTTCTATGGATTACAGAAAGGTGGAAAATAATCATCATGATTACTATTCCAGTCTCTTTACAGATAGATATTACACATTAACATCTTAATATACGTGTTGTTGTATCCGTATGGAATCTCTTGAAGACTGGCTAATGTTGAAATTCAAGTGAACATTGCTAATTAGAAGTCAACCCAAAGAAATAACCCTAGACAATGGGAGTAGTGAAAGAAAGAGAAGGCTCTCACTTACCTGCACACTGGTCAGTGTGGTATACTGGTAAGCTTTGACTACCAGGTAATTTGCTTCTAGATCTATGATCCCAAGGATCATGTATTTCCACCATCTTCGCCTCAAAATTGCCAGCAAATTTTCTTCTCCTGGATCAAAAATATTTAAGTAGAAATGAATTAGGTTTGGGACTTAACATGCATCACACATTTAGAAAGGATTCTAATATTTTGCAGCATTACATTTTCTGACCACACCAAATACCTAATGGAGCAAATGAATTAGAGTGTCAAGGACTCACAATTTTGACTTAGTCCACAATTTGTCTTGTATATATCCATTCTCCAAATTAGTTTATAAGCCTGAGAAGGATGAGGCAGGTTATTAGTTTGCCATGGAAAATAGTTTCTCAGAAATAAATGGAAAAATATCCATTATATTACCTTGCAATGGGATTATAAGATTTATTAGAAAACCTACATAAATCATAGTGAATACAAACATATCGTGAGGTTTAGAATAACTGTAGCAAGAATGGCGGAAATGAAAAGAAATATCTTTGAGGGTTGAGATCTTTCTTTTCCTTTCTGTCATTGGGTCTTTCAAATATACTAAATTGCCTCCTTTTGGTTTGAAACACCCTTTCTGAGCACGTCATGCTGAGTAATCCTTATAGTACTGATGCCTCTTTGGAATCAGTACATCTCCTGAAAGATGAAGAAAGAAGGTAAAATCTCATACCTAGGTAGCACAACTACAGAGCTCTGCAACAACACTACAGAGCTAGGCAGCCTACTTTTGGTATGTCATGATGTAATGGAAAGAACACTGGAAATGGAGTGATTAGAACTCAGTTCAACCTATTGGATTCCTTTTGATGAGAAAAACCAATGGATAAATCTAAAAAGAAGAAATGAAAAGAATTTTTCGCAAGATTCAAATGAATTTTCTTTTCAATTTATTAAGCATTTACTGAGTATCTACTTTGTGCAAAATCCTATGCTTTGTCAATATGTAGAGAACAACTCTGAGGTTTGAGAACATTTTCTTTGTCTTATGTCTTATCAAGTTTGGTCAAAACAAAGTAAAACAAGAAGAATAAGAAATCTTGAAAAAATTTTCCTGGTGTTTGGGGAATTCCAATTGTTTAGAGGAAATTTAGAAATGCCTTACACTCTTTTGGAAGTTTTAAAAGATAATTTATGAATTTTGACATTGTTGTCTAGTGTATATCTATTTAGACACTAGGTACAAAAAATAGCTTCTAGAAAATGCCTTGCACATAAACGACAAATCAACATCTGCTGACTTGAATGCTTAGCTTTTATGAGCTGAATATAGTGTCCGATATTTTATGACAATGACTAAATTTTTGTCAGCCCAATCAGGGAGAGGCTTTCTAGTTAATACACTTTAGCAGACTAGAGCCAAGATGGCTGGTCACAGGGAATAATGTCCAGCAGGGATCATAGTAGATCATGAAAAGTAAGCAACCCTTATGGAAGAGAGATGGAGAATAAAAGGGTGAAGGAAAAGTATAGATCTACACATTATTGACATCGTCCGAAAACAATGGGGGCTCTATAACAGTGAACCTTCCCTCCACACGTGAACCTTGGCCACATATATTCCCTACATGTTTGCTCTTCCATGAATATGCCCTTGCTATGTCTGTCCCAAATGTATGATTTCTAAGCCAACTCACACTGTCCAATAATGGCGTTTGGATTTAAAGGAGAGTGTGATCTAGGTATTAGACAAATGCTCCAATATTAAATTTCTTTATAAGCTATTTTACTGAATAGTTTTATTTCGAACTAATTGTGTTTTCTCACTAACAAGTGAAAGTAAACATATTGAAAGTCAGTTTATGACTTTCAGGAGTTGCAAAACTCCAAATACCTTTTGGGTATACCATTTGGGGCCTTCATTATAGATTGATTTATTCAACATTTGATAGCATTGGTTCTGGAAAAAAATTCTGAACACATATGAAAGGTTGAAAATAGAAAAGAAAACAAATCCATGGCTTGTTATAAAATTGCCATTAGCCTGATTAATTCATGCAATAAATAGAATATAAAGTTTGCCAAAGTAAGCACACTCTGATAATATCCCAATAGACAGTGCAGAAATTATGCATCCACGCAGTTCTCAAGCGTCTGTCAATCAACAGAAAACATTATATGGGCCCAAAGGAATGGTTAATTTCCCTTATGTTCTACTAAAGATGAAGCCTGTAGTGTGTGAAAAGCTCAAACACATGTTCTTGCATTCCATTTTCACTTGAAGCACCTGAAGTATGTAATGCACTCATGTAGCACTATAAGCCTAGGAGGTGAGAGAATATCTTTTATTTCAACATAGGCATGAAAAGGAATGTTTTTTTTAAAGTGCCACCTCGGGACTTAACTGTATGGTTCCCATTAACATGGAAGCATGCTGGGTCATTAAAATCTTTCCGGGCATATTTAAGATGAACTCCTAAAAGCCATGCCAGAATGCTTCTATAGACTCATATGATGAAAATCCGAGATATACCAACATAATTGTGGGGAATTTCCTAAAACTTTGAAGGGGAAAAAAGAGGCTTTTCTCTTGGGAAAAGATAATAGAAGAAATAATGAAACCCAAAAGATGGAAAGTTGGGATTATGGGTTCGAATGTTAAAGACATCTTACTTCTAAGTGGGGAGCAAGATACTTAATCATTCAAAAATATTCGTACATTAATTCATTAAGAATATTTATGCAACATCTATGATATGTAATGCATTGTGCCAGGTACTTCAGGAGAAAGGCAGATATCTGTCCACAAGGACAGGGAAAATAAGATATGATCAGGACACAAATAATTAGGTTATCTAGAAAAATACAGTAAGTACAGTAAGAGAGTTACAAAGGACCAATGGAAGAGACCACATATAGGTAGGGAACTGAGAAAAAGTTCCTTATGGAAGTGGGCTTTTGAACAATTTTTTAAAAGGCAGCACTTGTCAGTGAATCATTGAATATTTAAGTACCTTTCCTATGTGCCAGACCCTGTAATAGACACTAAAGATATAAAAAAAAAAGTTTGTGTCATCAAGAACCTTGTATTCTACAATAGAAAATAGTATGTGAGAAAAAGGTATTTATAACTATACAAAATAAATAAAAAGTAATTTTAGGGGGAGGTACGAGGAATGTTCTCATAGAGGAGACAATACTCAAACTAAACTCTGAAGGAAAACTAATGTCCTAAGAGGCAGAGATGAGTAGAGTATGTATATCAGACAAATGAAGGTGGTATATAGAGAGAGGATTGAGTATCAAGTGTAAGGAATAGCAAAAAAAAAGTCAGTTTGGTTGGACCATAGAGATCAGTAAGGAGAAGTAAAATGTATAATTAAGATGGAAAGGCAGATAGGGGCCAAATTAGGAAGGACTAGACATGCCAGACTAAAGAGTTTATATTTCCTTGACAGATAGATTGGATTTTAACAGATAGAATATGGTGGACTGCTGAGAAAACATGAGTACAAACATGGAAGAAAGAGAGCTGGGGGTCTTGTTGGGGAATAGCATGATATTCAGTTTTTCTAGAGCTGAGAGATCAGACATGGGAGTAGCGAGAAATAGGTCTAGAAAGCATAAAGGGACTGAGAAGCCAGGCTAGAGTTTGGATTTGGTTTTGTCCATAATGGGAGTCATTGAAAGTTTTTTCAGCAGGATAGAAGCAATGGGAAAGGAATGGTGGGGATAGACTAGAAAACTATTACAGCGGAAAAATAGTCTGGACGATAAAAAATAAGCAATAAATTATGATTTTTAAAAATTTTCTGGTTTTATCAGAACAAAAATTTGCCACATGAAATGTGCTGACCACTTAGAAGAGAGATAAGTTGGTAACAGTTTCAAACACAAGATTCACATTTTATTTTGCCATTTATCTGATGTGTAATGAGGCAGTTGATATACTTTTGCATGGGTAGGTGGGCTTTCCAATTCACATGTTTTAGTATCTGAACAGAAACTTTTTTTTTTTTTACATTTTTAGGGTCTATTACAGTGTCTGGCACATAGGAAGGATACTTAATGTTTGCTGATTCACTGATTCAATCTATATCTGTCCAGTCTATATCTGCGTGTTGTATGCTCATGCGTGCATGTGCATTTGTATGTATTAGGGGAGAGAATCCTATTTTTTAGATCTTAAAGAGGATCTCTTAGCAGTGAAGACTTAGTGCCTCCCTTGATCAACCTAGCTTTAAAACAAAATATGAATGATAAGGCTAAATGAAAAAGAGCAGGGTTTCTTTTTAAGTTAGAAGGTGGCATTTGACGATTGCCCAATTTTTAAAATTTTATTGGAGAATTGTTATATGCTGTGTTATTAATGAAAGTACTAACAATCCTAGTACCTTGTGTGTTGCCATTTATTTAGTGGATATCCAATGACTCTTTGTGCAATGAAGGAAGAAGGAAAGAAGGAGGTTTTTCAGCACAAAGACTGTAACAGTCCACATTCCATACAAAATTAAGGGTTGGAGTCATGAAAGGTCTCCTAATAACACTGACTCATAGTGTTCTTGCTAACACATTGAGGTCACCATGGGTCACTAGAATAGAGAATTAGAATAATTCAAGAGTATATTAGCCAAGGTGCCCTCTTCTAGTGGAACAAGAGACCCAATTATTCTTTTGGTCACGTTTTTCATGGAGGGCTTTCACCCACAAAGTGATCCTTTGCATTTATGCCAATTTTGTGCATAACCAGAGGCAAGCAGATACTTCACTTAATAGTCACCATCAAAAGAGAGAGATACCATACAAGTCAGTTGAGGTGCCTGGTTTCAATAGACCCATGACTTAAAATTTCAGCCCATTTTGGCTATCCCTCTTTTCTAGAATTTTGAAGGAAATAGCTAATGATAAGGAATTACTATAAGAAGGATAACTGATGTTGGATTAGACTTAGAATTTTAAGTTTTTCAAAGGCTGATGATTCACATTGTTGTTATTCATATGAGGGAATTGAACCTCTCTCTCTTTCTCTCTGTCTGTCTGTCTCTCTTACACACACATACATACACACTAAAAAGAGAATGAGAAAGTAAAATGGACCTATCTGGCTAATCCAAAGTAAAGAGTAGAATGCAATGGAGCTTAAAAAATAAAGAGTAAATGAAGTTTGGGAATAAGGACTTTTGGTAGCACAAGATAGGGAAAATGCTCTTTTGGCTGAAAAACAAGTCAGATCACAGCATTTTAGAGTATCTTAAAATGTATTTTCTGATTATTTATTTTGGGTTGTTTTGTGTTGACAGTGCTGCTTTATAGAAAAAATCCTATTTAAAAGGGAATCCTAGAGGTAAACTAAATATATATAAAAAAAACTCAATTCTTAACTCAAATTATGTAAGATTTAACAAATTTCAGATACTAGGACTTTCCCAAATAGTCATCAGAATTATTGCTTTTATATTAAACCCAGACCTGTAAATGGGATAAGCAGTTGTATGAGAAAGAAAAAGGGAAGTTCACCTTAGAGGAACTAGGGATTGTGCAAGTAAACCTCAGGAACAGTCAAGGTTTCCCTGCCTAAGCATTACTGGGAAGAGGGAAAGGAAAGGAGTTGAAGACATGCTGGACAGCCTCTGGAGGAAGAGCTGGGTGAGAGCAGAGGGGAAGTGCTGGAGGAGTTTGACAACAGACAATGCCATTAGTAGCAATGGGATGGGGAGGGGAGGAAGTACCTCCAGGGAGATGCTTTAGAGATGTTAAATATTCTGCCCTAGGGCAAAGACATAGCTATCCTGTCCAAGGGAAACTTGAACTTCAGCTGGTGGTTTTGACAATGGCCAGTGCCTCTTGCTTTAGTCAGTGATAAATACTCAATGAAAGCAATCTAGGAATGAAATGATCCTTTTGGGATTTACTCTGAATTTTGTTCAGTAAGAGTCTTCCTTATCTATCTGGCCATTTCTTTTGTGTCTCCTTTATTTCCTCCTCTCACCCACTAAAAGCAGGTAACTCTCAGGGCTTAATCCTTAGTGCTCAATATATTGTGCTAAGGGTTCTGCAAGGTACTTGATATCCTTGATCACATATTTCAGAGTTGTGGACTGGGTAAGACAAATGTGACAAATTCAGAACTGCTTGAATGAATAAATCCAATGTTGTGCTTAATGGACTGATGTCAACTAGAAGGAATGTCTCTACTGGAATGTCACAAGGATTTATCATTTAGTGCTCAACATTTTTACAAAAGACTTTGATAATGGCATAGATGGCAGGAAACTGGGAGAGATACTCAGCTTATTGGATATCAGAATCAATATTCTGAGGGATCTTAATAGCCTAAAACAAAGAGACGAATATAAGTTAAATATGAGGGTAATTATAAAATTCTCTATTTTGGTTCAAAAAGTAGATTGTATAAGTACAGTATAGGGGGAAGATTTGGATTGACAGTATAATAAGAAAGGCTAGGGATTTTCAAGGACTTTAATATGATTCAAACGGTGAGATACAGTAGCTCTAAAAATTAATGTCATCTAAGGACGACAGAAAGAATAGTATTCAGCAAGAGGGATTATCATAGCCCTACCATACTCAATCCTGGTTAGAATACATATGGATCATTTTCTCACCAGAAGTTTCTTATACCACAGGTTTGGACCAAAGTATCCATGTATGTGTATATAACTATATACAAAAACATATGTGTGCATATGTATACATGCATATATGAATACATGTATATTTATAGAATATATCTATTTGTATATATGCATATTTTGAAAGTAGCAATGCAGCATAAATGAATGAATATAACAAATATATCATATAAAGTGAATATATATTCATCCAAATATATACATATATATGCAATGTGTTTAATATAGCTATGTCTATTCCAAAAGAGGCAATGACACATTGACTTGAAACCCACAGAAAGTTCGAGAATTAAATCTTATCTCTGACTCTTATCTGTGTGACCCTGGGGAAGACACCCAACTCTTTTGAGTCTCATCTCCTAAATTTTACACGCATTGTGATCTGCATTGATGTCTCACATGTATTAAGGTATTGTATTAAGATATTGTTGCCCATGGTCTGCAGTACCTTTAAAAGCCTTGCTGTTTGCTTAGAGGTGGGAAAGTATGTCCTTGGTGGAATCTGATTCTTTAAAACAAAGTTGGGTGTCAGAGTTCGCGGGCGATTTTCTGGAAGGTGAATAGCAAGGACATGAGAAGGGCTTGTGACTCTTACTAGTTGGATGGTCATGTCAGACCATATCAATGGAAAGCAAATTAATACATAAAGGAGAAAGTGGCAGAGCTAAAGCCACTGTGGAAAGGTGCCTGTCTAAAAAGGAATTCTAACTTTGGGATTCTGATAGCCATTAATTTTAAGCCAAATATGTCAGGAAAATGGCGGATTTTGGGCTTACTTACCTGCCCAGTAAATGACTTAATAGGGGGTTGATTTCACTACTTTCAGGTGGACAGTCCTTGTAGAATGAGAAAGAAGTAAATTATTCTAGCTGAAAATGTGAACCCTTCAGCCACCAGGGTCTCATGAGCCATGAATAATAATCATTGTGATTTGACAAGAAACATTTTTTAACTTCTGATCCTATAAGCTTCATATTAAGGACTCTTCTTTAGCACAAACTCTGTCAGCTGGAACCTGTGAAAACCGCCTGCTTTTTCTGGATTTTGGCATGCTAGCCCCTTCTCAGGAGGTGAATATGTGCAGATTTATATATAGTTGTTTTTTTGTGCTGTATTTGTGCACTTCAAGAGCTCATAAGTTAGGATGTGAAATTAATCTAATTATTGTTCCTCCCAGGGCAGAAAGCACCCTCAGTCCTATGCTCCCTTCAAGTCAACAAATATTGATTAATTGCCTACTATGTGTGAGGCCTATGTAGGAGATGTCAACAGGCTAACTGATGAATATTTCCTAGTTATATAAAATACAAATGAGAAAGGCTATGACTCTTTAGGATGAATAAAATTCTGGATAGGAAAATGGAACTTCAGTTGTTAAAAGGCTTTGTTTGTTTCTAGAACAATGGATGGGGAGGATATCACAGGGCACCTCTTAACAAAAATAGTTCTTAAGATTGCAATTACCCACTTACTGTGATTTACAGTGCTTCATGCTTTGTTCTGAAAATTTATTTAATCTTCTTGGAAAGAATAAAGGTATAAAAGAATGGATCTTCTTATGAGGATAAAGAAGCCATCATCAATAAAGGTCACAAAGAAAAAATGGACATCTGTGCCATTAAAATTTTTATGTCTTGGTTTGATGGGGATATATATGATTGGGGATGCAGACTCTAAATGATCAGTGCAAATATTAACAAAATGGAAATAGGGGAAATAGGTCTTGATCAATGATACATGTAAAACCCAGTGTATTGTTCTTTGGCTACAGGAGTAGGGGAGGAAAAGAACATGAATCATGTAACCAAGTAAAAAGATTCTTAATTAATTAATTAAACTTAAAAAATTATGTCTTTGTATGATCTCACTTTTAACCTGTCCAATATATTTAATTGTTTCAGAATATCTTTGTTAATATATGCTGGTGCCTAAACATTACATCAAAACTTAAGCTCAATTTTAAAAATTGCATGTAATTGGGAAAAAACAAAATAAGGAAAAAAAAAACCCTTAGATTCATCATAGTTTAAAATTGACTGATTGGTCAATAAATTAATTAAATTTTTATTAAGTGCCTACTATGTACCAGGGACCTACAGAGACTGTCCAAAGATGAGGAGACAGATGATGGAATTCTGATTTGGGGCGATTGAAATGTAGAGTATGATAAGGGGGAGAATGTAAAATTATTCTGGAAAGGTAGGTTAGAGTTAGATTGTGAATGATGATAAACACCAGGATAGGGGTTTTGTATTTTGTTCTAAAGAAAATAAAGACCCTTGAAAAGGATTTGGTCCCAAGAGTGACAGTCAAATTAATACCTTAGGAAGATGGTTTTCATAATTGTGTGGAGGCAGGATAGGAAAATGATAGAAACTGGCCATCACCAGCATCATCATTATTAATCATCACCACTATCAACAAACATTTTTTATTATAATGTACCAAAAACTATGCTAAGCACTGGAGAAATAAAGAAAGGCCTCCCCCACTGAAAACAACAACAGACCTTGGCCATAAGGAGCTTCCATTCTAATGGTCAAGAAAATATGCAAATAATTAGGTAGATATAAAAGATATATTGAGTAGCATTGTGAGAGGGGAGGCATTAAAAAATAAATAAATTAGCAAAGGTAGATTGGATTCAGATTCTGGAGGACCTTTAATATTCAGCTATGTAGTTTGGACTTTATTTGGTAGACAACTGGAACCTTTTAAAATAGAGATGATTTATAAGAAATGCCAGAATATTTTGTACATATGACCCTGAAAAGTCTGGTTTGATCTTAGGAAAATTATAAGCGTAACTGTCCATATAAATAACAAAAATTGTATGACTATCTCAATAGATGCCAAAAAAACCTTTTGACAAAATACAACATTTGTTCCTATTAAAAACTCTAGAAAGCATAGGAATCAAAGGAAATTTCCTTAAAATAAATATTATCTATCTAAAGTCAAGAGCAAGAATTATTTGTAATGGGGATAAACTGGAAGTCTTCCCAATAAGATGAGAGATGAAGCAAGGATGTCTATTATCACCACTATTATTTAAAATTCTACTAGAAATCCTAGCTACAGCAATAAGAAACAGAAATTGAATGAATAAGCATAAGCAATGAGGAAAGAAAACTATCATTTTTTCAGATGATATGATGATTTACTTAGAGACTCAGAGAATCAACTTAAAATACTAGTTGAAATAAAACAACTTAAGCAAAGTTGGATATAAAATAAACTCATATAAATCATCAGCATTTCTATATATTACCAATAAGACACAGCAGGAAGAGATAGAAAGAGAAATTCCATTTAAAATAATAGCAGACATTATAAAATACTTGAAGTTTACCTGCCGAGACAAACTCAGGAACCATATGAATACAGTTACAAAATACTTTTCACACAACTGAAGACAGAACTAAACAACTGAAGAAATAATAATTTCTCATGGGTAGACTGAACTAATATAATGAAAAATGACAATTCTTCCTAAATTAATTTGCTTATTTAATGCCATAACAATCAAACTACAAAAGAATTGTTTCATGGAGCTGTAAAAATAATAATAAAAGTTGTCTGGAAGAACAAAAGGTAAAGCTATAAAGGGAATCAGTTAAAAAAAGTGAAAGTGGACTAAGTAGAAGCAAATTAAAAACTACAGGTATCCCTTTCATGTTGTGGAGGTTAGGCACTCCACAATTTGCAAAATCTGCATACAGTTTTTTAGCCCTCTCTTTGTACTAGAGAAGGTCTAATTTTTTTTTTCTTTTTTGCAGTGTTTACAGTAAAATAAATTGTATATATTTATAGTATTAAAAGATAAAACATGCTGATATTATACAATACCATACAAAATATTTTATGCATTTTTGAGTTTCTAAACTTTTTATGTCATCTGTGACTTCCTCAAAACTCCCTCCAAATTCTCATATAATTTCTTATGCTGACCCATGACATAGGCATGAACCAAAACCATGATAGAGAAAGTTGCAATATAATATAGAAAAATACCTATAATACAAAGTATTAATCATCAAAACTAGCTAAGAAATAGAGTACTGGATCAGTGGAACAGATTAGATATATAAAAACACAGTAGTAACTGAGCATAGTAATCTAGTGTTTGATAAACGCAAAGATCCAAGTTTTAGGGGCAAGAAATCACCAACTGATAAAAATTTCTGGGAAAATGGGAAAGCATAAACTAAACATAGAACCACACCTCACATTGTATGCCAAAGAAAGGTCAAAATTGATAAATAATTTAGACATAAGAGGAATATCATAAATAAATTAGGGGAGCATGGAAAAATTCACTCATTAGATAAAGAGATAAAGGAAAAGTTTATAACCAAATGAGAGAAAGGATCATTGGAAATAAAATGAATCATTTTGATTACATGAAATTGAAAAGGTTTTGCACAAACAAAACTAATGCAGCCAAAGGAAAGCAGGACATGGGATAAAAAATTTATAGCAAGTTTCTCTGATAAAGGTCTCATTTCTCAAATATATAAGGCACTAAGTCAAATTTGTAAAAATACCAGCCATTCCCCAGTTGACAAATGGTCAAAGGCTATATAAATGGGCAGTTTTCAGAAGAAGAAATCAAAGCTACCAATAGTCATGTGAAAAAAATGCTCTAATTCACTTTTGACTAGAGAAATTGCAAGTTAAAACAATTCTGAGGCACACCTCACACCTAACAGATTGACTAACATAACAGAAAAGGAAAAGAACAAATGCTAGAAGGGATGTAAAAAAACTGGGACACATGCATTATTGGTGGAGTTGTGAACTGGTACTACTACTGTCCCTGTAGAACAATATGGAACTATGGCCAAAGGCCTAGTACATATCCTCTTTTTTTGACTGATCATAGTATTAATTAATTTGTTAGTTAATTATTTTTTTATTTAGAATATTTTTTCAGGGTTACATGATTCATGATTTTTTCCGTAGTCCTCTTCCCTCCCCCCCTTTTGGAGCCGAGAAGCAATTCCAGTGGGTTATACATGTATCATTGTTTAAAATCTATTTCCATATTATTCATATTTGCAGTAGAGTGATCTTTTAACATCAAACCTTAATCATATCCCCATCAAAGTACATGATTGATCATATACTTTTCTTCTACATTTCTGCTCCCACAGTTTTTTCTCTGCGTGTGGATAGTGTTCTTTCTCACAGATTTCTCTGGATAGTCCTGGTTCATTGCATTGCTTTTAGCAGAAAAGTCCATTACATTTGATTGTGCTATGGTGTATCAGTCTCTGTGTACAATGTTCTCCTGGTTCTTCTCCTTTTGCTCTGCAATTCCTGGAGGTCATTCCCATTCACACAGAAATCTTCCAGTTCATGATTCCTTTCAGCACAGTAGTATCCCATCACTATCCAATACCACAATTTGTTCAATCATTCCCCAATCGAAGGAGATTCCCTCATTTTCCAATTTTTTGCCACCATAAAGAGTGAAGCTATAAATATTTTTGTATAAGTCTTTTTCCTTATTATTTCTTTGGGGTACAAACCCAGCAGTGGCATGGCTGGATCAACAGGCAAACATTCTTTAAAGCCTTTTGCACATAATTCCAAATTGCCCTCCAGAATGGTTGGATCAATTCGCAACTCCACCAGTAGCGTATTAGTAGTACATATCCTTTGACTCAGCAATACCTACTTCTTGGTCAATTTGGCAAAGAAATAAAAGAAAAGAGAAAAGAATCTATTTGTCACCTATGTTTTGGCCATGAAGGCTTCAGTCTATCTAATGGGTGATTTAGGATCAGAAACATAACCCCATGTCTTGCTACAAATCTTTGCTAAGGGCTAGCAATAGGAGAAACAACAGCAATTAATAGAATGCTCTAGTTTTTAAAGAATTTCTAGAATCTTGGTTTTGTTATTCCCCCTTGTAAGACCTTGGGCAAGTCATTGGATTTCAGTTTTCTCATCAGTAAAATGAGGGGGCTGGATTAGGTGGACTCTAAATCCTATGATTTCTTTGAGGCTCATTTACCAGATGGAAGTTGAACTTATTCTTTTTAATGACAAAAACATTTCCCTTCTCTTCCACTTACATGAGAAGTGACCCCATTTGTCTCTTGGCAGTTTCCTGTAATTGGCCCTGATATCTCCGCATGCTAACAGATGAATCTGTCAGTTTTGTGACTTTTTTTCCTCCACAAAGAGCTGTGTATCAACCAATGACATACAATGTAAAAGCTGCATCTGTAACAACTTTGCCTCAGGACTCATGCCACTCACTGAGTGAATTCAAAAGACAACATGACAGAAGGTGCCAGGCTGATCTCCTGAGGGCTGACCCTGAGCCCCACCACCAAGCACATCTGTTCCGGGACACTCATGGGTCATGTCCAACACAGAGAGCTGGCAAGATAGATTGGCATTATCGTGCACCAGAAGCCCTAGTAGAAGGGAGGGATGATCTGCTCTTCTGACCCTCCTGTATATTCCATGGAGCTGCTTCATGAGAAAGTCACCAAATGCCAAAGAAAGAAATGCCGAAGATCAGATCCTCTTAAGAATAATGCAATCAATTTCTATAGTACCTTTAATAAAATAAGCTGCAAAGCCTTTTTCTTTTTACATCATCATTACTGACAATTAGTCTCACTAAAAACCAGACGTAAGAGCAATGAAGAGAGAATGATAGCACCAGCTACTGCTGGGGTATCTTTTGTCTAAGATTAGAGTATACACACTTGTGAGATTAAATAGACTTTATCTGGAGGAGGAAAAGAAAGTATGAGTTAACAGAATGAGCATTAGCCATAAAATATGAATATCATTTATACAGAATCCTTTCCCCAGGAAGTTAAAAAAGCATTTTATCCTTTGGCATTCTCTGTGATCCTGAGCATTAGGCCAAATAAATAATAATATGAAATTAGCACTTTAATGTTTTTATAGCACTTTATAGTAGGATCATAGATTTAGAGCTGGGAAAGGAACTTACAAGTTATCTAGTCTAGCACTCATATTTTACAGGCAAGGAAACTGAGGCCCAGAGAGTTTAAATGACTTGTCCAAGGTCATGCAGGGAGTAAAGTTCTGTTCTTGTTGAGTCATTGCAGTTATGTCTGACTCTTCATAATTTCATTTGGGATTTTCTTGGCAGAGATCCTGGAGCGGGGTTGGCAATTTAGATGAGAAAACTGAGGCAAACAAGGCTAAGTGACTTATCCATGGTCAGCTAGTAAATGTCTGAGGCCAAAATTGAACTCAGATCTTCCTGACTTCTGGTCTGGCACTCTATTATTCATTGTGCCACCTAGCTATGATACCTAGAATTTAAATTTAAGTCTTTTGATTCTAACTCTCATGTTCCTGCTATTATACTAACTATGCTTTACATACCTTATCTCACTTGATCCTCATAATAACCTCATGAGTTTTTTACTTTAAAGATGAGGCAACTGATGTTCAGAGAGACTAAAAGTTTTGTTCATGGCAGCATAGTTAGCAATTTTAAAATATGGGATGATCTTAATAACTCACCAACAAGTGTGCTATCCACTATGCTACCTAATCATGCCTGTCCATGCCCATTGGCATCTGCAGCAAGAATGCCTTTGGTTAGCACTAATTATTTTTCCATTTCAGCATTGGAGGTAACATGGAATACTTGAGAGCTTCTTATGGAGGGGATGTGTGGGAGAGCCTTTGAGAGCCTTTATGACTTCATAAACAATCAATATCTTGCTATACTCTGTGTAAGCATAAGTCCCTTGCCTTTAAGCAAGGGGCCAGGGTCTTCTCTAGCCTTGGTGATATATGAATGGAGCCTAGAGAACCAGCATACATAATGGAGAGAGTGCAGAATTTGAGGTCAGGAATTCCTGGGTTTTAATTTTGCCTCAGGCATTTAATAGTAGTGAGATCCCTGGCAATATACTTTTTAACCTACTTGAGTCTCAGTTTCCTTATTTGTAAAATGGGGAACAATACCTATCTCATAAGATTGTTGGGGAGATCATATGAAATGATGGATGCAAAGTGCTTTCCAAGATCGTAAGCTCATATGCCATCAGCTAGAAAGGGAATCAGAAAGAATCTAGTCCAACTCTCTCCTTTTTCTTTTCTTTTCTTTTTGAGGAAACAAGAAGTTGTGGCTTGTTGAAGTCATATAGGTAGAAAAACTCAGGTGGCTTAGGAATAATAGTGGTAGCTAGCATTTATATAATGCTTTAAGGTTTGCAAAGGACTTCACAAATATTATCTCATCTGAACTTTCCAACAACCCTGTGAGATAGGTACTTTTATTTTCCCCATTTTACAGATGAGGAAATGGAGGCAAAGAGAATCTTAGTGCCTTATGTGGGATCACACAAATAGTAAGTGTCTTGAGGCAGGATTTTTACTCATGCTGTCCTTATTCCAAGACCAACATTCTAAGCAATGAATTATCTAACTGTATAGGTGAGATCTTTAATGAGCTATGTACATGTCAGCTATTGTTATTATTAGTGTCTTGTGTTCTTTGGAGTCATTTATAGTACCTTCAGGAAGGACTTGTGGCAGTCAGGCTTCCATCATAACTTCAGAAAGCTCTATGAAGTTGAAAATCTAAGAAACATTCCTCTTGAGAATATTGGCAAAGTAGGGTGATTAACTAAGGGCTAGCTAGACCATGCAGGTTTGTCACCTGATTATGAGAGATGACATGATCTTTACCAGCCAGCAGGCAGCCAGAGCAGAATTCATATAAAAATTGAAACCCATTCAAGTGTCATGGATTCCCTCTGTTGCATTATGAAGAGATCTCCATGTCAAATCTTTACCCATGTGTATGAATAGAGGTTAAGTCTCCATGATACCCTCAAAATATTTTGGGAAGGAAAGTGGACATCCAAATGGCAATGGATTTGTAGTCATAAGTTCTTTGGTTTCTGTATAGTGGTTCAAACCCACTAAGGGGATGTACAACCAGTTATAGATACTGTGTAAATCTTAAAGGGGATTTGTAACTTAGAATCAAAGAATTTAAGAATCAAAGCTGGAAGCAGTCTTAGAAATCATCTTATTCAATTCCTTCATTTTACAGATGAGGAAACTGAGGCCAGAGAAGGCAACAGACTTAATTGATGTGATGGAGTTAGTAGATAGAGTCAGTTCAGTAACTCAGTTCTCCTGTCTCTTTGTCAAGAGACCTTTCAATATGAAATATTGTCTCCCTTAAATTCTTAGCAGATGATGTGGGATCCCAGGAACTTTTATTGATTTAGTTGCTCCCCACACCAGTGAAATCATAATCCCAGACCCTATCCCTAACCCTATCAGATCTCTGTCTTATCCTTATCCCTATTTGTGCCCAATAGCTCAGTCAGTAGAGTGTTTTATTTTTAATATAAGGATTTGGGTCTGGGTTCCCATTTAGAGTAGTAGAGTTATAGACTCAGAGTTGAGAAGAAGCAGATTCAAATTTTCATCTCACACATTTATTGTTTTAGGTTTGAAGTCAGGGAGGTGGCTAAGGCAGGAGGTGGACAGTTGGAAGTGAGGTCCACATAGAGTAAAGCTTTTTGATATTCTGATCTACTTGTTGTAGGCAAATAATTATACACATTTTGACCAACTACAGATTAAACTTGGTTTAAAAACATGGTAAATGAGTGTGATTGGTCCCTTGCAAGCAATATCTCTTATCTAATTCTCTGCAGGGGATTTGGAGTAGAGCACTGGAATAACAGTTAGGAGACTTGGGGTTCCCAGCTTGAATTTGCCACTAACTTGATAAGAAGTTAGACTTGCTTCTTATCCACCATATGTAAATTCTGACACCTTTAGCTATCTTATCAACCTCTGGAATCAGAGATACAATGAGGATTAATGAGGCAATAATACCTGATCCACATTTTCAAGTCTTCAAAGAAGGTTATGAGGAAATACAGGCAGTGTGGCAATTAGATTAGTGGCGGATCCAAATAATACTCATTAATCCCTATTCTGTAGGATCTCTCTGAAATAAATCTTGAGCAATTGCTATCTGGACCTTGAGAATAATTCATTTTCACCTTCTTTCTACCATTACCCTAAATCTGAAATTTTTAGAGACTTGTTTACAGTGAATACTAAATACATATTTGTGGAATTGAATTGAATTCTGCCCTCTATTGCCTTAGAAAATTGTACTATTCCCCTTCTACATCAATTCAACTACTCATTCTTTAATTAAAACTCTGGGTTTTCAGTTCAGTTTTGCCATTCATTTATTTATTATGTGACCTTAGACGAGTTAGTTCACCTCTCTGAGTTTCAGTTTCCCCATTCATACAACTGGGCAGCTACGTCATGCAGTTGATAAAGAGTGCTGGGTGTGGGGTCAGGAAGATTTATCTTGAGTTCAAATTGGCCTTACACACTTCCTAGCTGTGTGACTCTGGGTAAATCATTTAACCCTCTTTGCCTCAGATCCCTTATCTGTAAAATGAGTTAGAGGAGGAAATGGGAAACTACCCCAGTATCCTTGCCAAGAAAACCCCAAATGGGGTCACAAAGAATTAGACACAACTGAAAATGACTGAACAACAACAAATACATACATTGAGGGGTTTAGACTAGCTCAGTGCCTGAACCCTAACTCTGCTTTCAGCTTAGGAGGGAGGGTTTACATCTAGCATCTTGCCATAAAATGCAACTTCTGCAGGATGAACTTTTTCCTCCACAGGAAGCAAATCAACATTATATAGTGCTTAGTGCTCTCCTTCAACCTAAATCTGAGGAATTGGGAATCTGCATTACTAGAATGTGGCAACCATCGTGATGCTTAGGGACTCAAGAAAGGCATTGCCTCTAGGTTAGAACTAACTGAAAGGTAAGTGAGTAGAATGCCAAAGTCTCAAGAAGTTGGAAGGTCTAAATATAATAGCTGTGCAATTGAATATTCACTTGAAAGAGTGAGAGAGTGTTATTAGATCTGAGAACCTGGGGAAAATGACTAGAGAAGTAGAAGGCAGAAGGGCAGAGGACCCCAAGAAATCCCTCAACTTATGCTGCTGGGGTTTAGTGAGGGGATTCTAAACCCAAAGGCTTCAGCAATATGGATTGCTTATTTTATGATCATGGATACTTTTAGAACTAGAAGAGAACTTAGAAATAGTCTAGTCCCACATTTGAAAAATGAGGAAACTGAGGCCCAGAACATTAAGTGACTTGTCCAAGGTCAAATAAAATAGTAAGTGGACAAGCCAGGATTCAGATTCAGGTCCTCTGATTCCAAATCTATAACTATTTACACTACACTACTACGCCTAATCACATAGCAGGGGAGACAAATGAATTAGCAAGGAGAACCCTTGATAAGGCATAGGGAGATAAGGCTGATTGTGAATGAGGTAGGAATTTCTAGGCAAATGGAGGAAATCTACTAGTCAGGAACATGCCAAGAGTATCAGAAAAGGGTCTACTAAATATATTTTTTTAAAACCTTTACCTTTCTTCTTAGAATCACTATTGTGTATTGGTTCTATGTCAGAAGAGCAGTAAGGGCTAGGCAATGGGGGTTAAGTGACTTGCCCAGGGACATAAATCTAGGAAGTGTTTTTGAGGCCAGATTTAAATCCAGGACCTCTTGTCTCTAGGTCTGGCTCTCAGTCAATCCACTGAGCCATCCAGCTGCCCCACTCCCCAATAATTCTTAGTACTTATGGTAGGTAGCCTTCTCTTGAGGCTAGAGAAAAGGCCAGATGAAAGGACTCTGGTCTTAATTCTGGGGTTTGGGGAAACTATATGTAAAGAAGGCAGACTTAAAGGTAGGGCTAAAGTGAGGATGTTGGAAGAGTATCCTGGAATAAGCAGTGACAGTATAAATTAGGACTAACTAGGAAAGAATTTTCTTCTAGATCAACATTTAGGCCAATGTACCTTTGCTGAACAGCTCTTTCTTCTAGTGAGAGTATATTACTAAACTGTTAGATCAAGGGAATGCTATAGATCTAGTTTGACTAGATTTTTTTAGAATATATACTATGTATTTGTTCTAAAGCAGAAGGATTAGGCAGTGAGGTTTAAATGACTTGCCCAGGGTCACATAGCCAGGAAGTTCTCATCATCCAGACATGAACCTACTACCTTTCATCTCTAGGCCTGGCCTTCTATCCACTGAGCCATTGAGTTGCCTAGATTTTAGTAAGTCATTTGATGAGTATCTCAAGCTATTCTCATGGAAAAGATGGCATTATAGGGTAGACTATCCTATAATTAGATAGATTTAAGACTGGTTGAAAGCCTGGACTTTAATTTGTTGATGGTGCAATGTTAGCTTGGAAGAAGGGCTTCTTTGGAATTCTCAAGGATCTGTGCTGCTTAACATCTTTATTGAAATCTTGGATAAAAGCACAGATAGCATCTTTGTCACATTTACAGATGGTACAAAGAGGAAAGGGATAACTAATATACTAGATGACATTGAACATCTTGAGAAGGGAGAACATTGGACCAAATACAATTCTACAAAGAGCAGAATGCTGGATTTGGATGAGAAGACCTGGGTTCAAATCCCAGATTTGCTACTTACTATCTCTGTGACTTTGGGCACATGTCTCTTGGCTTCAGTGTTCTCATTTGTGAAATGAAATGATTAGATAATATATCTTTACAGTTCCCTCCCGGAATTATATTTATGATTCTATAATCCTATTTATAGCATAACCTATGAGTGAAGAATTTCCTCTGCTTTATGTCCAAGAAATTGTAGGGGAGGGAAAGGAACTACTAGACTTTATCATTTACTGGCATCTTCCTCAAGCCATTGACCACAACTATTGTCCATTTCCAATGGAAAACAGACATTCAATGGAAACAAAACTGATTTTGGAGCTGGTTGACCAGGTCCAAATCCTACCTCTAATGATTACTTATGTAATCTTGTGCAAGTAACTTTTCTGGATCTCAGTTTTATTTTCTGGAAAATGAGGAAGTTGGACTAGGTAACTCCTAAAATCCTTTATGGTCCTAAGGCTATGATCCTTTGATCCATTCCACTCTGTGGATTTGGGAAGTTTCCATGGAGCCAAAATTAATACAAAGTTGTGTCTACAAGCTCCCTACAAACATATTCTGAGAAGAGCTGAAGATGAGTTGAAGATGGTATCTGCCCAATGCACCAGAGCTTCTTTAGCTAAGTGTCTTTAGATCTCCTAGACAATTCTTTGCAGCATACTTTAATGATATTCTCATCTTCTACCATCAGGTAAAAGATCACATACATCAATTGTGTGAAATTTTTGAAGAGGCTTCTCCAAAATGAACTGTACTTGAAACCATTCTTTCTGCTAGGTTTAGTGGTGGTTTCAAGGTCTTACCTTGTATTTTAAAGGCTTTATTTAAATAGACATGGAATTCATCTAGAACTGGGTCTTATTATCATCAGTTAGGAGCTACAATAGCAAATGGAGAACATTGACATATACAAATTATACCCAACCACCACTTATGGGTCCCTTTACACAAATATTATAGAAAGAAACCAATTGCTTCTGGGAATCAGGGATGGGAGTATTTCAGAAAGTGAAGAGAGGGCATTTATGGTAGCTCTCTGGATATAACAAGCTATATGCACTCTGTACTCACTGATTCCATCTTAGAAAGATATGCATTGGGGGCAGCTGGGTAGCTCAGTGGATTGAGAGCCAGGCCTAGAGACGGGAGGTCCTAGGTTCAAATCCAGCCTCAGACACTTCCCAGCTGTGTGACCCTGGGCAAGTCACTTGACCCCCATTGCCTACCCTTACCACTCTTCTACCTATAAGTCAATACATCGAAGTTAAGGGTTTAAGATAAAAAAAAGAAAGCAAGATATGCATTGGAGTAGACAGAGCATTAAACATAAAATTAGGAAAAGCTGGTTTCAAATTCCACCTCTGACACTTAGAAGCAACTAGGTGGCACAATGGATAGCGTGCTGGACCTCAGTTCAGATCTACACTTAGTCACATATTAGCTATGTGACCTTGAATAAGTCATTTAATCCCTGCCTCAGTTTCCTTATATGTAAAATGGTAATTACAATAGTATTTACCTTACAGAGTTGCAGTATATGCTTCCTGAGGGCAGAACGTGTTTCCACTTTGTATTCCTGGCACTTAACACAATGCTACCAGGCACATTATAAAAGCTTAATAATTGTTTGTTGATGGATTAACTGGGAGATGAAGGGATTATATTTGACAACCATTTACCTCTTAGTGACATGCTACTTTTGACAGCTGACACTGACAGAAAAACAACTTCATAAATCGATTATTGCTGTAACCAACCCCAAGACCTGACACCATAACTTTTAAGAGTCCAGTGTCCAGCTATGGCCATGATAAATGAATCACGAACATTATTCTTCCAAGACCCTCTTGTTTTTTGCATCACCATGTGTAATGGATTTTGTCGTTTTCCTGCTTTTTTTTTTTACGTTATACATGTCGCAGGCTAAGAATATTCTTATATATTCCCTCATCTCAAAAGTTGGAACCAAAGGAACTGATGGACAGAGTTGGAACACAATCATTGTTTATGCCTGGCATGCATATGATCATGTGTCTAGAGGCAAGAGAGGGAGAGAGAAAGGAAATGTGCAGATGCTGGCTCTGGGCAATGACCCTTTGGAATCCAGGTTTGGGAACTTGGAGTAGTGGATGGAGTGCAGGGCCTGACTGAATCTTGTTTCCAACATTTACTAACTGGGGCCAAGGCAAATCATTTAATCTGCTGTGAGCTTCAGTTTCCTGGATCTGGTAAAGATACCCAGTTGTTACTGTTATTGTTGTTGATCTCATTCTTTTCATCTTTTCTAATGGAGTTGAGTAAGAAATAGTATTAGGACAAATGCTATCCTACTATTTTCTTTTGTGTAATGCTCTGTCAACTATTGCCCAGGCAAGTGAAATAATTTATTTTGAAAATGAACATAAATCAGTTTTCTCTTCTTTTCATTCAGCTCCAATGGGGAAAAAGAAAAAAAAAATTCATAGTCAAGCAAACCAAATTCCCTCATTGGCTATGTTCAAAAATAATATATGTCTCTATCATCTCCTTGTCCAGGAGTGATAGCATGCTTTATTACCAGTTCTTTGGAATTTTGAAGGGTCACTGAATTGATCAGAGTTCTTATTGCCTCAAAGCAGTTTGTTTTCAAAATTGTTGTTATTGTATAAATTGTTCCCCTAGTTCTGTTCATTTCATTCTGTATCAGTTTATATAAGCCTTTGAAATCATTTGTAGAAAAAGATGATTTAAAAGATATATGGAAAGAATTATATAAACTGATACACAGTGAAGTGAGCTAAACCAGGAAAATTTCTACTATTAGAGCAATGTTACAAAAATAATTTATATTTGTAATTGAAACAAAGCATTCAGATATAAGTTTATCTTCTTTAGAAAAAGGTACCTTAGGGATTATTTTGCTAATATTCAGGTTGTTGGGGACAATTTATATTTCTTCTTGGTCACACCTGGTTTTCATTTCCTTTGCTATGTTTTTATATTTTGAGAGCTTTAAAAATAGTTATCTTGTTCTTATCTTTTTCAGTGGAGTTTAGATAGAAATGATCAACTATGTATCTATGCGTCTATGTATCCATCCATCTATCTATCTATCTATCTATCTATCTATCTATCTATCTATCTATCTATCTATCTATCTATCTACCAGATCTGATTATTGTCTACTGCAAAGTTTCAAAAGTATGTATTGGATGGTACATCATAAAGGTTAATTTTCTTAAATGTGTTCTTCCCAGTGGTCTTTGATTTCAGGATGCCGTTAAGTCACTTCACATAAACAGCCATAACTGTGATAGTATTATGCTACTGACCAACACCATTATGATGCAGCAGAGTGAATGCTTATGGTTATAGAGCAAGTGAGAAATGGGAAAGTACTGAAATATAACAAATCTAGGTTTAGAAGTAAGGAGGGATGGAAAGAAAATAGGAGGTAAGAAGGAAAGTAGAAAGAAGGAAGGTAGGAAGAAAGAAGAAAAACAAGTTATTATTTCCATTTTATAGATGAGGAAATTGAGGCAAACAGAGGTTAAGTAACTTTAACGTCACACATTTAGTAAATGTCTTAGGCTAGATTTTAACTTGGGTCTTCTTGATGCCAGGCTTAGAACTCTAAGTACTGTGCTACTCCAAACTGATCTTGGAGATTCTGAGGTTTTGTTTTTTTTTTTTCACTGAATGGAAGTTCCCTTTGACTTTGTGAAATATATGTCATGATTATATTCATAGAATGTTTGGCATATTTTATATTCCCGGGAAAAGTGACCTCTAGCATGTCATGGATTTGCCTGTCTGGGACTATAGAAGCAAGCAATGTAGAGACCAAAGCAGTGTAAATCATGAGAAAGTGACCAGTGGGAGGAAAGAGTGTGACTCAGCTGGGTACAGTATGTTAGGAATTACCAACTGGGATCTGCTTCCTCCCCCACACTTTTGACTCCAGAGGCCTTGGTCTGGACAAGAAGGTTTTTTGGTCATATATACCCCAAACTCAAGCACAGTTTAGTATGATTTCTTAAAGGCAGGGATTTTTCTATTTTTCTCTTTTTAGCCACAGATCCTTGCATCAAGCCTTTACTTAGGAGAAGTGTAATGTTTGTTGAAATGATGTGAAAAGAACTGTGGAAAGGCATGAATTCTTTCTGTCTCTTTTCTATGTTATTGCATTGTTTGCATATGTCTGAGTATTTTTGTATCCAAATCAATTTTTTTTCATAAAAACAGATTATCTGGAATTCCAGTATTTTTGTTTTAGCTAATATTGCTCCCAAAATAATCAAGGTTATGTTTTAAACCTATGCGCTTAATGAATATGCTCCCTTTCTTAAGACAGGGTATCTGTGCAATTGAGTAATACTGGGCTTTATGTGACAAAGATATGCTATTCCCAAGGCTTTTTAAAAATCCCACTTTAGAGATTTTAGTTCTGGAAAAGCTAAAAGAACAGACTTATAGTAATATTCTGAGTTCTTAACAGTTTTCTAATATACATAAAAACTAATTGCTTCTACCAGGCCATCATGTTGTACATCATGAGGCAAATATAATCCTGAGAAATAGGGAACCCATTTACTCCAATATGCACAAGTTCTGCTGAATTTATAAAATCATTAATCACATAGAATATGGACTGCATATCATTCAAAAGCATCATGTTGTCCTACATCTATCAATCCATCAACTGTTTACTTTCTCTTGTAGACTAAGAAAAACCTGTCTGTCATTTCCTATCATGGCCACATGTCTGAAAGGAGCTTGTCAGCCTGGTTCCTGTTATGACAAGAATTTATTCTGAAAGACTCATGCAACTCTCCTACCCTTCGTGGACCACCATTGTCTGGATGTCTTTGTTGCCTAGCAACAAGTTCCATCTTTTCTGTGCAGGCAAATAACCTTTAATGTGCATTTGAAAGCACTTCTTTGGTCTCTCTTTCATTATTAAAAATTGGGGAAAATGCCCTTTTCTCATATGCATGTTAAATTACCTCTTTTTTTGAGATATAAGACAGCATAGGAAAATTCAATGTGCTGTTCTCAGAGCTTTTCTTCCTCATCTGCCTCAATACCTTGCTGCCTAGCCAAATATAGACTCCCCGAGGAACAGAACATATCTAAGTGCCAAGTCACAAAGTAGTTGTCAGCTTATTTTTTCTCCCAACTTCTAATTGAACTATGCCTCAAAGTCTGCTTTCAGCATTCCAGAGCTCTTCAATAGAAAGACTTGGTGCTATTCTCACTTCAAATGCTTCCTTCAGAATGATGGCCAAATACCAAGAACACATAAAAAGAGTGCCATGACAGAGACTCCTCACCAAGGTTGAAATAATATCCAGCCAGTCCATGCTGATAAATAATGGGAATTTTGGAGATTTTAAGTGAGTAAATCTATTAAAAGAGAAACAACATTTCTTTCTTCCTATTTCTCTCCCTGCCCCTGTCTATATGGGAAAAAGTGATGTCTAATTCTTCATAATATATCTAGGTCCTCAAATGAGACAGCTTTTTGGAGAAAGAAAAAAGGAATTTTATGATTGTCACTCATGTCCACTTTTTCTCCTTCCTTTTAGATGGTAAACTCCTTGAGGCCATGAGCTATATTTTATTTAAACTTTGTATCTCCAGTGTCTAACACTTTATCTTGTTACCGTTAGAATTTAACAAATGCATTTTCAATTGAAATTTCTGCATTTTTCTGTCTGGAGACAATTTCTCTCATCTCTACACTGATAATCCCTCTCTTAGATGCTTATTTTATTTTTTAATTAAAAAGTTTTTGTATTGCCTTTTGTTTTCAAGCCAAGCTCATTCCTACTTTATTCCTCTCTCATTGAACTTTCCCTTGGAACAAAGGGAAAAAGCATTTAAGCAAAAGCAGCTGATATATGTGGTGATGGAAGATTAAATATACCACATTTTGCATTTGTGGTCCCCTGCTTCCCTATTGAGAGCAGGAAGAAGTATTTCATCATGAGTTACCTGCTTATTTAAGGTGACTTGAGTGGCTTATTTTATTCAATTTCACATTATAATTATTGATATACATACTTTATTATCCTTTTTCTCATTAGATGATAAGCTCTGTTAGAGCAAGGACTATATATATATGTACATGTGTAGATGGTAAAATATATATAAATATATAACATATATGATATATATACACATATAATATATACAGTGGGGTCTAGAGTCAGGAATAATTAAGTTCAAATCTGGTATCAGATACTAACTTGCTATGTGACTCTCTTTGTCTCAGTTGCTCATCTATAAAATGATCTGGAGAAATAAATGGCAATCCACTCCTGTATCTTTATCGAGAAAATCCCAAATGAGGTCAAAAGGACTCAAATGTGACTGAAAAATGACTCAACAACAAAGATTCTTAATAAATGCTTGCTAAATTGAATTATGTTGAAGAAAGATAGTCTTTGTTTCTCCACTAAATCTTACAGATAAAATAGAGGGGAAGGTTGTGGTAAGTTCTGTGAAATTCCGACATATTTGATTATAGGTTCTGGCCTTTGATCAAATGAATTTTAGAATATTCTTAAAAAGTGACACCCAAAGTCTTAAATTTGTCTACCACTCAAGTTGAGTGTGCCATATATCATATAGTTTGAGATTTATTTCTTGATGCTGCCAGGTTCTCTGGCCCCAAGATGTTTGCAAAATTTGGGGATCAGTCAACATTTATTTATAGTGTACTCACCATGTACTAAGCATTTTGCTTAAAATAGAATGTAAGCTCCTCGATAGCAGGGGCTGTTTTTTCCCCGTATGAATCTTTTGTGCGGAAACTGCACATGGTAAGCATAATAAATCTGCTTAAATGAAATTAGATGCAGATTCTTCTACAATATGTTTTACTTTTCCTCATGGCTTGCATGGATCTCTTCATTGTTTACCCTTTGCTCTTTTAAACCCTCACAGTAGACTCTTTAAAGTCAGAATTCATTCAATACAGTGGTTGTTGAGTGAATGAATTATTTATCATTCAAAATGGATCTATGATCTCATTGATGTGATCTCTAATCTCACTGATGTGGGTACTCTCTCTGGTAAATACAGAATGCAAACCATCCTGTGTGAATATAATCTATGTCTTCCCATAGGTTTGCCATAGAAATTGATCCAGCATCTTGGGAACATTCTTTAAATTCTCTTGACTTTGCAATGAAAAATGTGACCTGTGAATGAGTTATCTGTTGCTCTTTCTACATTACTGGTCTGTATTCTTTATTATTCATATGTTTCTTTTTATTTTAAATACTTACCCTCTCTTTTAGAATGGATACTAAATATTGGTTCCAAACCAGAAGAGTGATTAAGAGCTAGGCAATTGGGATTGAGTGACTTGCCCAGGGCTACACAGCTAGGAAGTATTTGAGGGCAGATTTGAACCAAGCCTCTCATCTTCAGGCTTGGCACTGTATCCACTGAACCACCAAGCAGCCCCTCGTTTACATATTTCTTGACACTCTTTACTTTTCACTACTTTACTTTCTACTTCTTTGTAATGTGTCACAGCCTAGCCATGCCCATTATATATCTTCCTATTGTCCTTTGGGTAATCCTCAACTTCATTTCAATAGTCCAACATGTTCCATGACTCATGGCATAAGAAAAAAAGCCCTGGTTGCTTTTCTGATACCAAAACTGTTTTATTTATTCTTTCAAGACTGTGACTTCCCCGGTTGCTCAGAGACAACTCAGGGAATGCCAGCTTTGGGCATCCTTGTTCAGACTACAGGCTCCTGTTTCCCAAGTGCTGCCTAAGAGGCATCTAATCCCAGAACACAGTCAATGAAGCGTGATGTTTCATGACAGAGCTGCTTCCATTCATTTGGAAAATTCAACCCACAAAGGAAAAGATTTATTAACATCACTGGTTTACGAAGAAATCAATCTTGTTTTCTGGGAGTACAAATATGACAGCTGTAGGATGGTGATGGAAAATATGGGACTTCTATCTCAGAATTTATGAAGAACCCTTTCATTGCATACTTATTCTCCCTTCTAAGGGATTTACTTCTTAAGGCACAAAATTACTTTATTATTGTTAACTCCCCCTTTTTTGTCTTAGGAAAAGCTTTTAAGACAGAAAGGTAACTGCTAGGCAAATTAGGTTAAGTAACTTGTCCAGAGTCACACAGCTAGGAAGTGTCTAAGGCCATATTTGAACCCAGGTCCTCTGGATTCCAAGCCTGGAGCTCGATCTACTCTGCCACCTAGATTTCCCGCTACAAAATTAAAGCAAGGAGTTCTTTGCTGAGGTCTGTGAACTTAAAATATTTTTTATTGTTCTATTTCAGGATAATTACTTTCTTTTGTAATCCCATATATTTTATTATATTTGTTTTAAAAGCATTATTCTGAGAAAGGCTCTGTAGTTTTCACTAGCCTGCCCAAAAATTCCATGACAAAAAAAGATTAAGAACTCCTGGTTTAAAATATTTCTAAGAGTTCCAGTTCCATTTCACTACCAATAAAAATAGGTCTGCAAAGCACTTTTTATATCAATTGATCCTCACAACTATTTAAAGTAGGTGATTATTATTATTATTATTAGAGAATTATATATTATTAGAGAACCTGAGGCACAGAGAAGTTAAGTGACTTACTCAGAATCCCACACTTAGTGTCTGAGGCAGGATTCAAATTCACATCTTCCTGAATTCATGTTCCATGCTCTAGCCAATATACCGCTTGACTGTTGTTGTTGTTGTTGTTATTGTACCATCAGACTCGGTCAGAAGTTAGAGTCAGGAAAACTTAGATTCAAATGCCACCTTAGACAAGTACTACCTTTGTGACTCTGGGGCCCGCTACTTAATCCTTTTGTGCCTCAGTCTCCTCGTCTCTAAAATGAAGAGGTTGAACTTGATGGCCTATATGGTCCCTTCCATCTCTGCATCTATAATCCCATGATCTAAAATGTAAAAACTAACCCAGCAGGGCAGTCATTTCTGCTGCTTTCTATAGATTTTGCTCTATTATATTTTAATTAACAAAGTCAAGTAACTTTGGGGCAAAACATGAAACTATCAGCCAGAGTTTCTAGCAGTATTCTACACAAGCATCTCTCATTCTGTGTCTGTTCAAGTTAAAATCCCAAACCCACGACACTCTATGCACCCAGGACAGCAGGTGGCAAAAGAAATTGTTGAACTCCATTTCAGGCAATAAGCCAAACTCCTCCTTCATTCTCTACCCCCTACTCTCAGAACCACTTTGCCTCCGAGGGATCGACTGTCTGTAGTGACAATAATAGGAGACTAACCTTATGCTTTATGCCCAGATCTGCCACTCTGCTGCTGCGTCTCGGTGGCCAGCTCCACATTTTGGGACTGTTCCAGTTCCAAGTGATGGAGAGCAAGCAATGCCCTGCTGCTGCTGATCTTTCATTATGAGAATGTAAAAGTCTGACTAGCTGCCAGCTAGGCCATGCAAAGAACCCCTGGCTCCCAACCTTCCTGGATGTTAAGTGGCAGCAGCTGAACTGGAGGAAGTTTACAGCTGAATTACTGCCAAAAAAATACCCATCGTTGCAGAGGTGGGGTTGTGGTGGGGGTAACGGGGAAAGAGTACCACTTGTCTGCCCTACCTTTATTCCCCAACCAACCTTTCTAAACTTTCCACACAGAGTAAAGCCGAAAAGACATTCTAGGTTATTTTGAAGAAGTGCATCTTTCAAGAAAAACAATTCTCTTTTTGGCTTGCTTCTTTCTCACTTGTATATCTAGCCTGATGCTCTCAAAAACTCAAATGGATCTTGGGATCTTGTGAATTTTGGAGGTCCCTTCAATGCTCAAAACCTTTCCATGCTGACCAGCCTGTGTGACTCTCATCCACGGCCCCCTGAAAGTTCACCACAGAGGGTTCATTCACTCTCCAATTTTCCTGGTATGAGGCAGGAACACCCTAGCTCTCTACCTGTCATCCTTGCTCCTGCCACATCATAATTCCTTGATGTCATCTTTCAATTCTGTTCTTCTTTGGAGTTCCTTATTCAATCAATCCATAAATGTATGAAGCACATGCTATGTACCAGTCACTCTGCTAAGCAATGGGGATATATAAAGAGGCAAAAGACAGTCGCTGCCCTCAAGGAGCTTATAATCTAAGGAGACAGATGACCTGAGAAACAAATATATACAAAATGAGCAATATACAGGAAAAGAAGAAATAATTTAAAGAGGGAAGACAGTGGGATCAAAAGGGGTTAGGGAAGGCTTCCTGTAGAGATGGAATTTTAGTTGGCATGTGAATCTAGTAAGGTCAGTATTTGGAGTTAAGGAAGGAGAGTGTTTTCCAGGGGATAGCCAGCCAGAGAAAATGCAAAAAATGAAGAAAAGGAGTCAGGGGTCTTGGAGGCACAACCAGGAGGCCAATGTTGGATCCTAGTGTTGTGGAGAAAAGCGTAAGAAGATTGGAAAGATAGGAGAGGGGTAGGCTATGGAATGGCTTTGAATGCCAAAAAGAGCATTTTGTATTTGCTCCTGAAGGCAGTAGGAAGCCATTGAAATTTATTGAGTAGGGGGTAGTGGTGATGTTAATGGAGATTAAGAGTAGTTACTTTAGTGGCTGAATGGAAGATAAATAGGAGTTATATATTGATAATAGCTAATAATTAATATGCTAATAATAACATAAATAATAAAATATTTTACATATGTTAACTCATTTAATCCTAAGAATAACCTTGAGAAATAGGTACTGTGATCCTCATTTTCCAGATGAAAAAAAACCAGAAGCACAGGTAGGTTAAGTGACTTGCCCAGATCACACAGCTAGTAAGTGTTCCTTGGAGACAGGATATGAATTCAGGTGTTCCTGATTCCCAGTCCTGTGTGCAATCCGCTGCCCTTCCTAGCTGCTTTGAGGCTATATACTGTAGCCTGATCATTGGGGCATGTGAATGAAGAAATGATATACTGTGATTAATTTCTCATGAATTCTACTGCAATAATGACAGACAGCATTCCTAGCACCTGGCATAGGTCATGGCATATAGTAAATGATTATTAACTCAATTTTAATTGTATTAATTGATTATTTGTTTATTGATTGATAGCTGATATTTATGTAGAGTATAAAGACTTACTTACAAAGTGCTTTTTGTACATTATTTTATTGAAGCCCCATATTTAACTTGTGAGTTAGGCACTACAGGTCTTCCCAAACTCAAGTTATAGATAAGTTAGTTGGAGCACAGAAAATGACTTGTTCCTGATCATAAAGCTGACACCATTTCCTTCTCCAGCTCATTTTACAGATGAGCAAAGTGAGGCAAATAGGGTTAAGTAACCTGCCCAGGGTCACACAACCTAGTAAGTGTCTGAGTCCAGATTTGAACTCAGGAAGGGGAGTATTTCTGACTTTAGGCCAGGTGCTCTATCTAATGGGCCACCTCGCTGCCCCTACAACTCAAACCTTTATTTCTCCTTGACTCACTTGACTGACAGCAAAGAGTTTTTTCTATTTTACAACTTACAACACCTAATAAAGGACATTTTTTTTAGTAGGGTTAATAGTTTAGGAGTGACCAGTGTGACCAAGAAAACATTCTGCTTTAAGCTGACAATGAAAAACCAGGTAAGACCATCCTGGGGCAAGTCAGTTAAGCCTGTTAGAGACATTTAGGCTCTGACAAGAAGCACACCATGGCAGTTACCCCCAGGAGCAAGGAGGCAGAGAGGAGTGGTGGCAGAATGGCCTGGAGGAATGAGTAACATTGGCTCAGCTGAATGGTAAGACAGTCATCCTTGCCTCTTGTAGATATCCCATAGGTCCCAGTGGCCCTCCCTTATCCCCTCCTCTTCCTCTTTTTCCTGCCCCAGTATTACTTTTAGAAATCTAATGTCTAAGGGGAGAGGCATATGGAAAATATCCAGCAAACAGTGCATAGTAAAGTGCATATATTTTAATTAAAAAATAATGTTTCTGTCAGTAGAGACAATTGGCAAAACAATTAGTTATGTTTCTCTTCTATTTGTAAAGGTTTTTTTTGGGGGGGGTTGTATGTGTATGGTTTTGATTCTTCTCTGGGATTTTGTTAATGAAGGGAACTCACAATGAGGAAACCACATCCTCTAACAGTATATAGAACTAGACTGCTATTTGCTCTTATGCTTTGAGGGACACGTAGAAATTATGTGGCTCACTGATATTCATATAGCCTGTATCCTTCAGAGATGAGACTTGAACCCAAGGCTTCTGGAGTCTGAGGTTGATGAGTTATATAAACTGCCTCTCAAAGTAACAATGGCATTGCTGGTGCTGCTGTTGTTCAGTGGTTTCATTTGTGACCAATTTTTCATGATGCCATTTGGGGTTTTCTTTTTTTTTTTTTTAATATATTTTTTAGAAAACTTAACATGGTGACATGATTCATGCTCTTACTTTCCCCTCCACCCCCCAACCTCCCTCCCCAGATAGCTGCTGCGCATTTCCACTGGTTTTAACATGTGTCATTGATCAAGACCTATTTCCAAACTGTTGATAGTTGCATTGGTGTGGTACTTTCAGGTCTACATCCCCAATCATGTCCGCCTCAACCCACGTGTTCAAGCAGTTGTTTTTCTTATATGTTTCCTCTTCTGTAGTTCTTCCTCTGAATGTGGGTAGGGTTCTTTTCCATAAATCCCTCAGAATTGTCCTGGGTCATTGCATTGCTGCTAGTACAGAAGTCCATTACATTCTATTTTACCACAGTGTATCTGTCTCTGTGTACAATGTTCTTCTGGCTCTGTTCCTTTCGCTCTGCATCAGTTCCTGGAGGTCTTTCCAGTTCACATGGAATTCCTCCAGTTTATTATTTCTTTGAGCACAATAGTATTCCATCACTAGCATATACCACAATTTGTTCAGCCATTCCCCAATTGAAGGACATACGCTCATTTTCCAGTTTTTTTGCCACCACAAAAAGCACAGCTATAAATATTTTCATACAAGTCTGTTTATCTATGATCTCTTTGGGGTACAAACCCAACAATGGTATGGCTGGATCAAAAGGCAGGCATTCTTTTATAGCCCTTTGATTAAAGTTCCAAATTACCATCCTGAATGGTTGGATCAGTTCACAACTACACCAGCAATGCATTAATGTCCCAATTTGCCACATCCCCTCCAACATTCATTACTCTCCCCTTCTGTCATTTTAGCCAATCTGCTAGGTGTAAGGTGATACCTCAGAGTTGTTTTGATTTGCATTTCTCTAATTATTAGAGATTTAGAATACTTTCTCATGTGCTTATTGATACTTTTGACTTCTTTATCTGAAAATTGCCTATTCATGTCCCTTGCCCATTTATCAATTGGGGAATGGCTTGATTTTTAATACAATTGATTTAACTCCTTTTGTATTTGAGTAATTAAAGTCAGAGTTTTTTGTTATTAAGATTTTTTCCCAATTTGTTGTTTCCCTTCTGATTTTGGCTGCATTGTTTTTGTTTGTACAAAAGCTTTTTAGTTTAATATAATCAAAACTATTTATTTTACATTTTGTAATTTTCTCTAACTCTTGCTTGGTTTTAAACTCTTTCCATTTGGGGTTTTCTTGACAAAGATCCTGGAGTGGTTTGCAATTTCTTTCTCCAGCTCATTTTACAGATGATGAAAATGAGGTAAATACAATTAAGTGACTTGCCTCAGGTCACACAGATCTAATCTGAAGTCAGAAGATGAGTCTTCTCAGCTGCAGGCCATATATTCTATTCACTGGGCCACTTAGGTGCCCCCTAAAAATGGCATTGAGGTATTATCATACTATTCAATTTTTTTATAGTTTTATAGAGGTTTCCTCACAAAAAACTCGGCTGATAGAAGTATTAGTATGTCCATTACCCAGGCAGAAACTGAGGATTTGGAAAATGAACTGCCTTTCCCACACCTATACTTTTAGTGCATTTGGTCTCATTGGTTCATGCAGGTGATGACTTAATTGACTCTTTTGCTGACCACTCAGATTCTTGAGTTTGTGGCCATAGATAAAGTTTGGTGTAAACAAAGATGACATGTAACCATCAATAGACATTTTCAGGGAGTTGTTTTAACCTTTTCTCTCAGTAAAAAGAAGAAGGAAATCCAATGGCCCAAAACAATAATGCTAAAAATAATTGTTATAAAAGTGCTATTTTTATAGCATTTATACTTTGTAAAGTAATTTTTCTCCCAACAACTCTGTAAGGTAGATGATACAATAATTTTCTTTTTTCTCCCATCCATAACTCTAATAGGGCCAAAAAATGACCTACCTGCTTTTTAAAAATAATAATAGCCTGCATTAATATAGAACTTTAAGGCTCATAAAGTGCTTTACAAATATTATCTTCTTTTACCTCCTCAATGACCCTGGGAAGTTGTTGCCATTATTATCCTGGGAAAGATTTCATATTGTGTATAGTTCTTGAAGGAAGTTTTGAAGGGAACAAAGAATTCTAAGTGGAGTTGGAGGTGGGAATAGAGTGTATTTAAGGCAAAGGTGTGGAAATGGGAGACGGAGATCTCTGTGTGAGAAACACTCTCCTAATTTACCTATGGGTTTGAGGCTTATTGGTTACCCCCAACATGGTTTAGCCCAGTTGCAGAAATGGTTTTACTAGAGTGTGGCCTCTGTGCATGCTATAGCTTCTTGGACCCACAGGTAAGATCTGGGTGGCAGGTGGACACCAAGAAGGCAAGCAGCCTTGAAAAGGACTTGGCGAGTCGCACCAAGTACTAGTCTTCTCTGAACACCTCATACACACCTATGGACATGCCTCTACAGAAATACATATGCATATACAATTCATGCAAACATTTATTTACAGATATTATCACACCTACACATAGATTACAAAGTTTTTCTAAAAAGTAATGAACCCAGGGCAGCTGGGTAGCTCAGTGGATTGAGAGCCAGGCTTAGAGACGGGAGGTCCTGGGTTCAAATCCGGCCTTAGACACTTTCCAGCTGTGTGACCCTGGGCAAGTCACTTGACCCCCATTGCCTACCCTTACCACTCTTCCACCTAGGAGCCAATACACAGAAGTTAAGGGTTTTTAAAAAATGGAAAAAAAAAAGTAATGACCCCGAACATCTCCCTGGAAGGATCATTTTTGAAATGCCATTGTTTTATTAGTGATATTCTAAGGTTTAGAGACATTGAACACAACTGTCCCTGAAGAGGTGACAGCAAGCAGGGTAATACAACTCAAATGCTAACCAAAGTTGTGATGAGAGTTACTTTAACAAAGGCGTGAAAAGCCTTTTCCCCCAAAGGATAAGGTGGCAAAAAAGACAGTGAGAACAAACTGATGGGAATACCACTGGTAAAGGACTGACTGGAGACCAGAAGGCATTATTTACATGTGTTTTCACAGAACCTTGGGGGGTGAGCAGGAAAATGGGGGGAGGGAATAGTGGTCTCAATGAGAGGCAAAGGATTAACTGGATAGGAATGGGAAAAGAAACAAGTTCAAAGATGACTACTCGAAGATGGCTTTTGTGGGTTTTAGTTTTTGGATGGGAACAGTTGTGAGGCTCTCCCCTAACTTTCTTAGCTCCATTTGTATGTATGTGTGTATACACACACACACACGTGTGTATACACACACATATTTATTGATAGATTACACATAAATACAAATATACATACATGCAACATGTACAGATAATATAAATATTAAATACAAAGTTTGTGTTATTTACAAATATACATGTTTATATATTATTATATAAAATATGTCACAGTTAAATCTTCCACATAATGGGGTTAGAGGCACGGTAACCTCTGCAATCAAGAAAATCTATGTAAAAGTTTTGGTCTTCCCTTTGTACTGAGAAAAAATCTGTATGTTTTCTTTTTATGGGGTATTTATAGTACGTTGTAAATTTTGGGTTAAGTATGCATTTCTGAGTTTCTAAACTTTTTCTGTATCCTCTGTTGGCCTGTGGCTTCTGCAAACTTCTTAGAAAATTCCCATTGAATTTCTTATGCCAAACCAAAAAATACTGAAACTAAGACAAGGAAAGCCTCGATGGAAAAGGGATAACCTGTACATATAAAGACATATGTGGATTCTAGTCACAGATATACATATATGTAGAGATATATGTATATATGTACTATATACAATTATATATATACTACAGCTGAAGAAACTCCAGTTCCAAGGCTAAAGTTGAGTAGGGCCACATAGCTAATGAGTATTAAAGACAGGATTTAAACTCAGTGCTTCATACTTCTCTTTCTACTGTACACATTGTTTCAAGGGGAGAGACCTTACTAGTTCTCAATTGCAAAGGATGTTTATGACTTAATCAAGTTTTTTCCCAGACCATTTGAATACTGATACCCCAACCCGTCATGCTGTTCTCAGTGCCAAGGGGAGGCTATACAATTTTTACCACTTTTTACCTTGTTTAAAGACTTTTGAAATAAATTGTTTACGATTCCCTCTTAGGTATCTAAAATAGTCCGTTGGGAGAATATTCAGGGGAGATCTCCCCGTACCTAATATCTCCCAGAGAAGGAACACATCAATTAGTATCCTACCAAACTTTCTGCTAGTCTCCCTGCAGCAGAAAGTACAGCCGGAAGCATTCTAATATGACTAGTGACCAAAGTAAGTTCATATAGGACTATTAAAATGGCTGGGGCAGCTAGGTGTCATAGTAGATGGAGTGCTGGGCCAGGAGTCAGGAAGACTCATATTTCTGAGTTCAAATCTGGCCTCAGATACTTACTAGTGTGACCCTGGGCAAGTCACTTAACCCCGTTTGTCTCAGTTTTCTCATCTAGAAAATGAGCCAGAAAAGGAAATGCAAACCATTCCACAATGTTTGCCAAGAAAATTCCAAATGGGATGGGTAAGAGTTGGCCACAACTAAAAAATGACTGAACAACAACTAACTATATGTGTTTGCAGAAACTGCTGCTGTTCTTGGTTCCCTCTACTTCTATAGGTTCAGAATAAGTGCAAATATGCATTTATAAAGGAAATTTCTGCACTGGGAGTTCCCTGAATCAAAGAGAAGACAGATTTAGTCTGACAGAAAACTCCTCTTGGTCATGTTCTCACTATTCCTCCTTAGGCCAGCTCTTTACTGCTTCTTCTTTTAAACCCTTACCTTCTGTCTTAGAATCTACATGAATTATTGGTTTGAAGGCAAAAGAGTGGTAAGGGGCTAGGCAACTGACATCAAGTGACTTGCCCAGGCTCACTCAGCTAGGAAATTTCTGAGGTCAGATTTGAACTTGGGACCTCCAGTCTCCAAGCCTGGCTCTCTATCCATGGAGCCAGCTAATTGCCCATGATCTTACTGCTTTTTAAGTCACTTTGTTTAGTCACAAACTCATTCACACAGGGACAAGACCAAGCAGAGGCAAATATGTTCAAATGGCCCTGAGCCTTGCTTGGATCTCTGTCATACTGCTGAAGAACTCTGTTTGGGACTCTTGTCATCCATCATAGGACATTGGCTAAGGAGGTCACAGCCCAGGGGACTGAGACTGCTGATTCTTAAAAAAAATCGACTGGTTAAGCCTGGTTGCAGAGACACTCTCACTAGTTTCCATGTACCCTGCCCATTATGAAGTTTGCTGCAGGTGCCTATTGATCATGCCCGTAAAACTGATTCGTGGAAACACAGGACAGGGTTCCCTAGTTCATTCTGCATATTGCCTTCAGGAAGAAATGGTATAGTATTTGAATTTTAAATCCTCCTCAAAGAGGATGACTCTCAATTTTCCCTAGAAACAGGCACATTCATCCAAAAACGTATGCATTGGAATGGAAACTCCTTGCAATTAGGGACTGTTTCATTCTTTGTTTTTGTATCCTTAGTGCCTAGCTTAATGCCTGGCACATAGTAGATATAAATATTTGTTGATTGGCTGAATTATTCACTAATCATTTAACTCTCCAAATAGCATATCCTGTTCTATGTGCTAGGGAAGGTATGTGATAACTAAATGAAATATAGATCGAATGTGGGCATGTTATACAGTGGAAAACTCTTTGGATTACCATTTAGGGATATGTTGCGATCAGCTATATCAGTTCCTGAGAGTTGACTCTTTAATTTTCATTGTGAGCCTTTATACCTAGGAAATCTGCAAATACTATATACATTGATTGGTTTATTATTTTGTTAATTGTCTAGGTTTACTCAAGCTAAGGAGAAAATACTAATAATGGGGAATAAACTTCAAATTGTGTCATATTTTTTGAGAGCTAGCTGTTAAATGTTTACTAGTATCTCCCAGAATACAACCCTAGCAAAGCAAGACGCATCATCTTTCTGGTTCTCAGGGTCTTCATTCATGAAATGGGAATTATATTAAATTATCTTTAAGGTTCCTTCTTATAAACATATTACGTAATTATTCTTATAAACATATTATGTAATTATAATTTAATTTGTATTGTCTTATCCATCACAGTGCAAATTATTGATTTAAGGTTTTAATTGTAAACTCACTCTATATTTTGATTTTTTTGTTGATTTATATTTGTTGATTGTGTTGATATATATGTATATATAAAGACATATAGACATACATTTATATATTTATATCAAGGGTGATATAACACATATATAAATGTGCAATAATTATAAAACTTGCAAGAATATATTAAGTCCAAGTCTAATACCAAGTGCCATTCAAGGTACCTCCAAACATCCTCATCACAGCATCATGTGCCATATACAGAGGGTTGGAAAGGTGACTTATTTACGAGAGTTTTTCCAAGGGGCAAAAATTCCAATTTCAGAAGGAAAGATAAATATGAAAAAATAGTTGAGTAACAGGAACAAAATCCCTTGCAGCTGAAAAGACAGCACCAGGAATGCTTATTTCATATAACAGCTCAGGAGAATAATCTTCTATCAATTATATGTTTGCTGATTAAGATAATGAAATTCAACAGTCCTTAACTGATTGCCAATATAGAGCCAACAATTATAGTATTCTGTAGGCTTGTAGGTTTTAGGGTTTTGAAATTAATACAGGGGATTCTGATTAAAGAAAATGGCTTGGAACTGATACACTAAAAAGGATCAGAAGTTATGCCTTTGTACACTTCTGATATTAAAAAGATTGTTGGATTTATTTAATTTGGCCTATGCATTGTATTCTTTTTCTTTTAATCATGTAGTGGACATAAATAGTTCTGGTATTAGTTCCTCAAATGCTTACAGGGTCTCAATTACAATTTTGAAAGCTAGATTATACAAGGAATTTTCTGGTGCGGTAATAGAATAGACAACCAGAGGTATTTGTAGTATCTCTTCCATTGCTTAAGAATGGAAAAGAGCATTAATTGTCTTGGATAGGATTGTCACATTCTCATCGGGATACGGAGGGTAGGTATTTTCCAGAATTAGGGCAATGCCTATATAACAGGCACGGAGGTGAAAGATGGAATAACAGGCTATTCCATAGAGAAAGCAAGAAGGTCAGTCTGGTTTGAAGGTAGTGTTTATAATATGTATAGAGTACATAAAAAGAAATAAATTTGGGAAGAGAGGTAGATTAAGGGAATAATGAAGACTTTTGAGTAAAGCGTTGATATTTTTCAGGAAGATAATTTTGGCTGCTATAAGGAGGATAGATTAGAGAGGGATCTGAAAAATGGAAATAGAGAGACCAGTCAAGCAATTGGGATAGTTCTAGTGAGAGGTGAAAAAGGCATGAATTAGGGTGATGGCTGTGTGAGTGGAAAGAAGGGGATGAGTATGAGACCTTGTGGAGCTGAAAAGACTTGGCAACCAATAGAATATGGGAGATCAATGAGGGGGAGAATTAAGGATGATTTCTATGTTGTAAACCCAGGTGATAGGAAAGAGTGGTGTTCTCAATAGAAATAAAGCAAGATGAGATAGTCACATTTTTGTGGGGAAGAGCATGAACTCCATTTTGGACATGTTGTGTTTGGGATGACTATTTGATCTGCAGGTAGAGTTGGCCAGTAAGCAGCTGATGATATGGGATTGGTACTCAGGAAAAAGAAAAGGGCTAGATATATAGATTTGATAGTCATATAACATTAGACAATAATTGAAAAAGTGGAAACTTGAGATTGCTGAAAAAGGAGAGAAAAGAAGGAGGCCCAAAGCTGAACTGTGAGGGACACACATACAGTTATAAAATAGAATGTGGATGCTGACACAAGACACTGAGAAGCAGACAGATAAATGGATAGGAGGAAGACAGTGAGAGTATAGTATTATCATAGTATTATAGGATCACAGAGCACCTCTAATTCTGTCATTTTGTAGATGAAAAAAATCGAGGACAAAAGAATTTAGGAACCTTGATAAAAGACACACAAAAGTGACAGGAGTAGTATCCTAAAAAGGGTTAATATTTGAAGTCTGATCTGACTCCAAATTCATGATCTTTCCTACTGTTACAAAATGTCACAAAAGAAAATATTCAGAAGGTGGTTAATATGGACAAAATCTACAAAGCTCAAAAAGGAGAAGAATTAAGGAAATAGCGTTGATTTTATTTCATATTATTTTGTATTTGCTCTTCTATTGACATAGATTCTCTTTTAGTAGAATGGAAGCTCCCTATGAGCAGAGATGGTTTCATTTTTGTTTTTGTTTGCTTAAGGCTTATGTAGTATTTTAAATATAGTAAAGCCTTTCATAAATTCCTGTTGAATTCAATTTAGCCAGTAAAAGAGTCTAGGAAAGAACTTTTTGTTTAGTATGGAGTTTGAAGTCTTATTGGAAGAGGATTAGAAATAAGCAGGAGATAAAAAAGTGGAGCTGACTAGTACAACCAGTTTTTTTCTGGGAATTAGGCTATAAAAGGGAGAAAGGATATAGAATGATCACTTGAGGTATGGCAGGGTCAAATGAAAGTTTAAAAAAAAGAATAGAGGAGACCTTAGCCACTTTGTAGGCAGCAGTGAAGGAACTAGTATATAGACAGAGGGTGAAAATAAGAGAGAGAAGGGATGATCGAAGAGGCCAAGCTCTCTGGAGGAAATAGAAAGGATAGGATCAATAATAAACAAGTCCATTGACTCTAGAGAACATGACTAACCTCATCATTTCACTTGACTTAACTCCCTTGAACAGGCAAGGGCTATATTTTCCTGAAAATGCTTTAATACAGAGCCAGAAGCAGACAGAAAAGAAAACTGAGTTGTATATTCAGGCAAAGCAAGCCCACTTAAAACTTTCCAGGAACCAGTAACTAAAAGCTTCCAACTTGGAAAAAGATTGTGGGGGAAACTAGGCAACCTGTGACATAGAAATGATGCATCAAAAGCTTGAACATATCAGGATAAATATTTTTAGTTATATCTTAAGAGGCTCTAACTTTAGATTAAAGAAAGTATGTACTCTTAATTAATCTTGAGCAAAGTTATAACTAGGGTGGACCAATTAGACCAATATAGACGGCACTTACAGAATTGTAATTCTCCAGCCATTCAGAAATAATAGAGTTTAGAACCTTTCTGTTGTTGTTCATTCATTTTTCAGTTATGTCCAATTCTTTGTGACCCTACTTAGGAGTTTTTTTAAGTAAAGACACTGGAGTGGTTTGCCACTTCCTTCTCCAGTTCATTTTACAGATGAGGAAACTGAGGTAAATAGATGTAAGTGATTTGCCCAAGGTCACACAGGTGGTAAGTGTCTGAGGCCAGATTTGAAATCAGGAAGATGAGTTTTCCTGGCTCTACTCTATCCATTGTGTCATCTAGCTGCTCTTTGAAACCTAGTCAGCAGTAATAATAAACTAAAATAGGAAGCTACCAGAAAGTTGGCTAGGTTGAATTCTTCCCTCCAATAGCTTCTGATTGCCTTCTTTCAACCCTCCTTGTTCCCTCCACCCACGGATTGGTCTCTTGCCCCTCCATCTTCAGTTAAAGAGGATTTTGTGCTTCTTGCTCCAAACAAATGAAGAATATATACTATATTAAATACTATCATATTGTTTGTTGTGGTTAATTCTAAGAATTAATTGTGTTTTAAAAACCAAATTAACTGTATTGAATTCATTGCTGATACTATGTGATTAATTGCATGTAACCTAAAAAAAGCAGGGACATTGGTTTAAACCTTGAATCTTAGCTTCATAGTCCATGCTGTCTCAATTTAATATGAACGCATTGTGACAAATTTCTTTCTGAAAATTTACTAATTGTGTGTTAATGCTAAATGGTTGTATCCATAGTTTTGGGGTCAACTTTTGTATTAGCACAGAATATGTCATTGTTTATTTTAAGGAAGTGTTAAAAGTTTCATTGAAGTACTCTGGTAGAGTAGATAGATTTTGGGGCATGTAATCAGGAAGGCTTGTGTTCAGGAACTGACACTATCACTTAGCTGTAGAAACATATAAAAGTCATTTACCCTCTATTTGCCTCAGGCAACTCCCTGGGACTATATAATATATCAATGGACTGACTGGTTGTGGTGATCTACATTTTTCAAAGGAATTCAGGCACTGAAAAATCACTTTAAACTTTATAGTTCCTTCTAGTTTCACATTTAGCTGACTTCAGATCAACTCATTCCTCAATAAGATGCTCAGCTAATTCACGTTATGGTCCTTTCCAACTTGTACATTCTGTGATTCTATATCCTTTCTCCCACATCACACTTTGGTTTAGAATAATCATCAATTCAGTGGTCAATTAGGGTATTTTTTCCTCTTCTTAAATATCTTTAAGCAAAAATGTGTTTTTCTTTTCCTATAGCATTATGTTGCAACATGCCTTCCTGCACTACAGATTAGATTCTTTAAGATAAGGAGGAGTCCAAGTTGTTAGTTCTGTTGCCCTGTTACAGATGAATAGATTTCTAACATGTCTCTTCTGAAACCAGGCATGACCTCTTCTATCATGTGAGAAAACTAGGCAAACACTAATCTGAATACAAGGCTGTCCTTTGGACCAGATTTACTGAAGACTGGAGAGAAAAGCAAGAAATAGGAAATAACTTTCAAGAATACTTGTTTGCTTTTGTTGTTGAATATTTATTTAAAAATGGACATACTCAATAAAGAACCATTTAAGTGAATCTTGAGCACCGAAAAGTCAAAACAAATCAATTCTTTCAAGCATACTAAAGAAATTATCCTAAAAAAAACTATTTGTCTTTGTGCTAGAACTAAACCCAGCATTTCATTACCTTTCATGTCTGTCTTAGGGTAGGGGTAAAAGAAATGTAAGAATGTATGTGTAGAAACCAAACCCACTGTCTCCTGCATTTTAGGGCAATGCTCGTCAAACAAAATACACCTTTTTTGGATTATTTAATAGCAATCTTCTTATCCTTCACTAAAGGCTCTATTCTCATGTCTCAGTGAGATGTAGTCAGCCCGTGGTTTTAGGAGTCGCTGCCAGTTAAGCTCAAATTCTAGCTAGATTTTGGATTATGGGCAAAATGACAAGAAGAGTCTCTCTTTTAAGGACCAACCTATCTAAGTGTAAAGAGACTCATCACCAGAAAACTGGCCCCCAAGGTGACAAATTTCTTTGGTCACTGCAATTCAAAAAAAATCAACCAATGAAATCAGTAAGCATTTTTTAAATGCTTACTACAAGCTAGGCATTGCTATATACTTTCGTGAAGGGAGGTACTGATAACTGATAAAGAATCCTTAAAGTAATGAGGTGAATGTTAGCAGTAACAAAAGTTATGACTATAACTTTTTCTATAAAAACAAGAATTTCTGATCATGGCTAAAAATTAATATTAACTACAATTCTGGATTGTAAATATTCAGCATGCTTCTGCTAAAGGCCTTACATGATTTTTAAAAGTATTAAAGCCCTTGGGGGCAGCTGGGTGGCTCAGTGGATTGAGAGCCAGGCCCAGAGATGGGAGGTCCCAGTTTCAAATCTGGCCTCAGATGCTTCCTAGCTGTGTGACTCTGGGCAAGTCACTTAACCCCCATTGCCTAGCCCTTACCAGTCTTCTGCCTTAAAACCAATGCACAATATTGATTCTAAGACAGAAGGTGAGGGTCTCAAAAATATTAAAGCCCAAATAATTTAAATTAAACCAGTTAATAAATTCATTTTTTGAACATTAAAAGAAAGTAACATAATTAAATCAACAACATTTCAGCTACATCAAATGATTAAGTTCTTGAATTTCTTAAATGTTGCAAATACATCACTGTTTATAACAAGACTAATTGCAGACATTTCTATAGTGTTATAAGGTTTGTAAAACTTTTTATTTCATTTAATCCTCACAATAAAGCTAAGAATTTGTGCTTAATTCTTTAGGTTTAGACAAGATTTCTTAGTAACCAACTAGGATTTGGGCAACTAGTAAGATCAGCATCTAGAAACATGACACCACAAGGTAGCTAGGTGGTATGGTGGATAGAATAGAGTTGGAAGGAACTAGATTCAAATCTGAACTCAGATACTTCCTAGCTATGTGACCCTGGGGAAGCCACTTAACCTTATCTGCCTAAAAAAACCCTGAAAAAATGAAAAAGAAACACGACACTGCTAAGATGTTGGCTTATACAATCCTTTATTCTCTAATTTTAATTTATTTTAGCCTGGGAGATTCAAAGTAGAAAATTTACTTGAGCAGAATTACAAAGCGGAAAAGACCTCCAAAGACACCCAGTTTTTCCTTCAGCAGATAACTGTACTGTCATTATTAAAGCATATCTATACTCAATAAAATTAAAATAGAAAGTAAATTTCCTTTAATGTGCATTTGGAGTTGTGGCTCAGGATGGCTATTCCTAGAAAAACAATATTCCCATTAGGTCTCTTGAATTGGTGACTCAAGGGTTCCTTATGTACTATTTGTCTCTCAGCAAGAAAATTCAGGTCCAAATTAGGTGAAGCTACAAGGGTCTAGTCATACAGAGAGGTCTGTTATTTCCTGGAATGAATGAGGCAGTAGTGATCAGGAGAACCTTTTTTCAGTGTTGCTTAGTTTGACTTGAATTTCTCTAGTCTAAAAGCATTGTCTCAGAACTGGGAAAGGCATTAGAACTTATCTGTTCCAACCCCTTTTTTGATACAAGAATCCTTTCTATCTGATTACTAATATACATCCAGTTTCTGCAGCTAGAGCATTTCCAGTGGCAGAGAGCTCATTAGTTTGTTATCCAGCCTTTCTCTTTGTTGGACAGCTCTGATTGCTAGACAGTTATTTCTTACATGTATGGTAGTTAGTTGGCAGAGTGAATAGAATATCAGATTTGGAGTCAGGAAGATCTAAGTTCAAATACAATATCAGATATTTACTAGCTGTGGGACCTTGATGAAGTCACTTAACTTCTACCTGCCTCAGTTTCCTCATTTGTAAAACAGGGATAATAATAGTTGTTGTCAGGAAAAAAATAAGATGTTTGTAAAGCCTCACGTAAATGCTAACTAGATGTTGTAGTTATGGTTTTTTATTTATTTACTGAGCTTGAATTTCCTCCCTTTCTATTATATCCATTAGTCATAATTTTACTAACTTTAAAATACAATATAAATATCTTAATATTCCATTTATTATATTCCAGATATTTGGAAATAAACACAGAACACCCAGGACCCTCAGCCTAGGTAAGCAAAATGTGTTTCAGTCCTTATATTTCTATAGAAATGTTAGCTTTTTTTTTTTACTTAGTTGCTAAATTTTATTCTGCTTTGTTCTATCAAGGACAAACGAGAATGATGTCTAATCGTAGAAGACAACTACCAGGGATATCATGGCTAAATGTCACCATTTCATGGAGTAACATTGCAGCCCTCTCCTCCTTCCCATCCTTAATTCCCATTCTCACTGGCTAGGCATTGTCTATATACTTAGAAAATGATGACTACTATTTCCTCAGAGTTCTATATATAACCCTGAGGGTCACAGGAGTTTCTAGTACTATTGCTCACTGGTTTGCTGGCATGTAATGCACCCTTGCCCCCACAAAGCCTTGGGCACACCATTCAATAAATACACATAGGGTTCAGGGGGTGAGTGGGTTTAAACTTTAGATAAAATATGACAATAGGGAATCATGGAAGTAGATAACAAGGACAAAGGGCAGGAAACCATATGAGTTCTGGTTATTAGACATTCGTTCTTGAATCCACAACGACCATTCTTCCCTGGTTCGAAGGAATTGCTTCTTTCCTTGATTGACTTTCTTTCTTCCTCAGTGTCTCTCCTTCTTGTGGCTCTCTGTTACCAGTTGGATAAATTATCTCCTATTGGTTCAATCTCCAAAGACATGGTCAATAAGGGTAGAGGAGTATAACATTCCATTTGGGTTCTCTCCCCTTGTCCCTTCCTGTCTATTGGCATTAGCAAAAGTGTTTGCCTCCTCAAGGTACTCCTAAAACTTGACTGCTTCATTGCTATACTGTCAAGTCAAGAAGTATGGCAAGCTCATCTTTCTTTATTGAACCAAAGAAATTCACACCTCTTAAGGGACTGCAGAATATAAACCACCCTTTTCTACATTTAATGTTTCATCATGCTATTGTACTAGAACCTTAGCTTTTATAATTAGATTATAGGTTTGCAGTTGAAAGGGTCATCATTTTATATATTAGGAAACTGAAAGCAATGAAGTTTAAATGACTTACTCAAGGTCAAATGGGTAGTAAACAGAAGACTTTCTAACAGTGAATCTCCAGGCACATCTACTAGCACTTCTGGGTATCTTGAAATGTAGCTGATATGAGGCTAATGTGATGTGGACTTGTTGGAAAACTGGCTTCAATCAGTAACATTATTCAGATGGATCACATTTTTAGATTTTGGGGGTAGCATGCTATAATAGAAACTGCTTTGTATATCACTTATCAATTGGAATGTTTTAGACAGATACCAGAATTTCTGATATGAATAATTATAATTCTATTTAGTAACTTTTCGAAGCCTATAAAATGACAAATATTTTAAAATAATTAGAAATGTAAGCTCCTTGATTTCTTTCTGCCTTTCCTCAAATGGCATTTCTTCAGACTATTCACTGTCTTGTTTGTCCTCCTGTGAATATGTTCTAACTTCCTATTCCATATGACAAAAATATGAATTTATAAGAAAAAGTCTGGCACAGATCTGGGTCCTCTGGACCTACCTCAAAATGCATTTTTCATTTATCCTGCTGGGACTCAAAGCAGAATGTGGTGAAACTTCTGCTCTCTTATAAAAGCATCTCAAGAGGATATGTTAATTCCCAACTATTCTAACTATTCTTCCTCTAAAAGACAATATAGGGATTTCCCAACCACCTAATTTCAGGGTGGGTTGGGGACTTTTCAAATTGAATTGGGTCTTCATTTACTCATATTCTTTCCTTTTGTTCTGCTGAAGATTCCCACTGACAGGCTAATAACCAAAGGATATACATTCTTCTGCTGAAGGCTTTTACTATTGTTATAACATTTGAGATTGGAATTCATGAGCCCAGTCTGCTGGTAGCTTTCATTTCAGTCCATTGAGCCAAATTGAGTCTCTCTTATTAAGCAACTCTATAATAGGTCTGGCCTTGCTGTTTTATGAGTCAAGGTTAAGTGCCCTACACATTGTGGTTTGAGGTGTTTTATGGAGCTTCCCCAGAGCTGTCCCTTACCCATAAACCCCACAATAAGGTATTGATACATGAGTTAGAGAGTAGAAACTGAGAAAATATCCTGAGGATTCATCCCTACCAGCACGACTATTATAGAACTCAGAAGTGATAGTGAAATGAGCCACTTCTTTCTTTCCCCTCATTCTCCTCCTTCAGTGGAATATAAGCTCCAGGAAGGCAGGAATTTTTAAATTTTTATCTTTATAATCTCAACATCTAATTACTAAGTGCAAGGATCTGTGTTAGGTATTGAGATTAATGGTTGGTTGTTGTCTTTACTAGTTGAAAAAGAACAAATGACTTCACTAGACGTGCTTAATAAATGCTTATAAAGTTGAATGGAACAGCTGCTTAGAATCAATGTCAAGAGGGCTCTCTCTTCTTCCTTCAGCCTAGGGTTTCCTGTTTTACTGCCTGTTGGCCATGAAAGTCAGGGTACCTTTTCCATTTGTCTTTCCTTCCACAGGCAGTCTCCTACAAGTCCTTCAGCTTACCCTTCCTCTTCAAAAAAGTCTGTGGTTAATGTGATCTAGTTTTCTTTTATGTCTATATTAAGAAGGAATAAACCAAACCATTCTGAACCAAATCACTTTGGTGAATAACAGCAGCTGATTGCTATACATATCCTCCTGACCAGATTCCATGACTGTGACATGCTAAAGCAGCAGGCAAGACATCTATGACGGTCTATCCACCCAATTTCATTATAGAGTGTGACTGATTTCTTTGAAAATGAAACTGAAAACTCTGCAGGAGGACCCAGCAAGAGGAAGCCTCTTGTGATCAATCAGAAAATTAACTAGGAATCTGAAAGAACTGATGAATAGAAATAGTCAAGACACAATTTTATATATATATATTTTTTAAACAAATGATGCCTTCTCTAATGGGGAGAGGGGAGAGAAGGAGGAGGAGGGAGAGGAATTACCTGGGTATTTTAATGTAACAAATAAATGAATAAATAATTAAATTGTTTTACTAAAGGCCTTGAGATGAGGTGGATTGAAGGTTCAGGGGTGGATATTTTGAAGTTAGCTCATGTATCTGTCCATATAAAGTCTGAATGGACAATGTTGAAGGACAATGGCCCTTCAACAATACTACTTTAGCTATAAATCAGGCAAGCATCCTTTTATCCCTGCAAGAACCTATCTTGGGAAATCTTAAAAACTCCACAGTCACTTTCTTTTCTACAGGGTCTCTTACTGACAGATTTTCCTACAAATTTTGGCAGAATCAGAAACATTCCTCCCAGCAGCTTGGTTTACATTCCTTTCTTGGGACACCTGGATGGTTCCTGCTGATCGCCTAATGCAGGATGGGTACACATAAAACTCAACAGAACTGCAGCAGAGGATAAATTCAATTATAATATGCTTAAGGATCCTCACATAAGCTTTTTGGACTGGAATTAGTGGGATGGTGATGAAAGAGAGAGAATGAAGGCAGCCTAGAAACAAACCAATCCATCTGGGTACTATGCTCCAAGAGACTACTCTAGCTTGCAAATAAGTCAACCAACCCTTCAAGTGAGGCAACTTATGAGTTTGGGAACCAGTGCTGGTATTTGGCTGCTCAAATGACTTTTGAAAGCTTAGAACCTATACTAATGAGGCTCTGATGCTAAAGTAAGAAGCACCTGCTCTTAGCTGAAGATAATTATCACCTTCAGATCCAGGGCACCCCAGAGCATCTGGATTCTATGTACAAAGGCAATGGGAGAAAAGGTTAGAATGGGCTTCCTAGAGAGAAAGGAAGGTTAATTGTCTCCACCCAGTGTTGAGGATTTGATATAAAAGTTGTGGGCATGATTCCTCTTTGTTGTAGTGCCAAAATACCAAAAATATCACTAGGAAACCCTTCAGCATGGCATAGAGAAATACGAACCTGGGCTTAGCAGCTTTTTAAAAAAATAAAAATAACAGCAATAACACCACCAAAAACACCATCACCAATATGTTTTGCTGATCTTTTCATATACTATTCCCATTTCAAAATATATCCTTTCCCCTCCCCTCTTCAGCAAGTTATTTCTTAAAGCAAAGAATTTTTTAAAAAAGGAGGTGGGGGTAGTGGAAAGCAGTTTAGCAAAATTAACACAGTATCTGTGTCTGGTATGCTACAAAATATTCCACATACATAGTGCCCCACCTCTGTAGAGGTAGAAGGTATCCATTTTCTAAATTTCTTCTCTCAGAACAAGGCTTAACCCTCTTAAATAAAATTTGCTTAGTATCTTGGTTTTGCTGAATATGGTCAGTGGCAGCACTGGTCTGTTGAAGGAAGCTCAAGGTGCCTTTGAGCTAACTTTCCACTTTGTTTCAAGAGCAAAAGAACAGATCAAAGTGCATGACAAATAATTATAATAATGCTTGTGCAGTGCTTTAAACTTTACAAAGTGATTTCCTTGAGTGGTGCCATTGGGCAATGAGTAAAATTCTCGGTTTAGAGTTGGAGTATTAACTCCTGGTTATGATTCTTACTTTCTACCTGAGTGAATTTGGTCAAACTCTATCAGTTTAATCCTCAGTTTTTTTATCTGAAAAATAAGAAGGATTAGTGGGTTATCTCTATAGTGCCTTCTAATTCTGAATCTATAATTCTATGAATGTTCCGGATAGGTCATGTAGGTTTTACTGCACTCATTTTTCAGATTAGAAAATGGAGATTAACGAATTTGTGACTTGCCCACAGCTACTGAACTCATAACTATGGCAGCCCAAATGTACATTTAGCTCTTCTTGACTACAAGGCTAGTGGTCTTTGCACCATGCTGTGATGAAATGAAACATAAAAGCAAAAGGTTTCATCCTTGTCTCATACAACTAGAGAGTATGAGATGGTGCTGTAATAAGCATAAGTTTAAAAGTAGGTGTATAAGCAGGCTAGGAAAAGCCTTAGCTGGAGGTCATGGACATTCTGAATGGAATGCAGGGGAAGGAAGAAGTGGCTGGTGCCTGAGAGAGACTCTGTAGGGGTTGGGACAAAAAAATTGTGGCTGACCCTGGGAGATCTCAGAGCTAGGGGAGTTGTATCCAGATTCCCTGGGATCCCGGAGAGTGGTGAAGGCTTACAGCAGAGGACGTCAGACCTGCAGAACTGCACCGAGTAGGGAGTGGTTTGTGATCTGGTGGACAGCATTACAAACTTTCTCTCCCTACCTGGATACCTTGGATCACCTGTTCTGGTGGAGTTGACTCCTGGCATCCTGAAAACATACCTGGATTAGCCGTGAGATTCCAAGTAAAGCCATCCTCAGGTCCTCAGCTAAGCTGACCAAACCTGGCTGGAACCAGGTTAGGAGGAACTTTCCCCTTGTGACTCCAGTACTGCTTTCTTTGGGCCCTGTCTTTCTTAGATCTTAGAAGAGTTAGTTAAGTCCTTTTCCCTTGACCCTGTGGTTTGCCCGTAGTCTGTTAGTGTAGAAAAACCCTATTCCCATCCTTTACCTTAGTTTGTCCCTGATTAAAATGTGCTATTAAACTCTTGCCTTTACTTATCAGCTTCCATAGGCTCTGTCTTGTTGATGCTGGGTGGCAGTTGGAGGCCAACAGCCATTTCTGTTACAGACATCCTAACAGCCGTTATAACCCAGTCTCCCTACTTGTTGGGCCCCTTCCTGTCATTCCTGTTTCCTACACACCCACCTGGACCCATATTTACTGTTTAAGGCACCTTTCTCTGGTTTCTCCCTTAACAGTGCTCCCATTGATTAGTCCATCCCTGCAAGGACACAGCAAAGCACGAAGTTACCACTGCCTTCCTGGTGAATGTGCAGTAACCAAGGTCATTATTGCAGACAAATCATGATTTTTCCATCTGGCAATTCCTGTTTCATGAATTATTTGGGCATCAGCATCCCCACGTGTCCAGCCTAACTTTCTTCCTGCTGCTCAGGACTCACCATCATGTCAAGGACCAGGCAATAAGGGTTACTTAGGAAATGCACAAGCATATGGGACCCCTCAGGGGGAGAAAGCAGAAGATCAGCTAGCTGGTGCTTTTTAAAAAGCCCTAAGGTGCTCATCTATAGGCACTCTAAATTCTGGGACCCGCTGCTTAGCAACATCATCTCTCCCACCTCCACCTTCTAACCAGGCATGTTCAGGCTGCATATTATCTGTTGTGACATCTCTTCCCCTCTGATGTTCATTTTAACCCAACTTCCCTGCATAAAAATGCATGTTTATGAGGGTGGGGGAAGTAGGACAGTAAGCAGAATGTGAACCCTACAAATGATCCTGGCTTGAGGAACTGCAAACTAATTTAAATATTAGTGAGAATAAGACATTTGCACTATGATATAGACCAAAGCCCCTTCCCTAAATTATTTATGGATTATCTGATTTAGTTTTCTTTTAAAATGTGAATCCTGCCCTTGGTCAGCTTCATTCATGTGTATAATTAACAATTGACTCTGGTAACAATTAAGACTCTGGTCTTGCTGCAGAGTAAAAATATCAATAACCATATGTGGAGAAGATAATAAAAATTCCTCCTACACATGGCATACATTTCAACTATAGACCCAAAGCAGCAAACATTTCAGAAATTATCTCCTGTTAACTGAAAAGTAATTCTAGCTTATGGAAACAGAGAGGCAATGTATCATAGCAAGTAGAATAGTGGACATGGAGTCAGGAAGACCTGGGCTCAGATCTTGCTGCTGACATTAAATTGCTGGGTGACCCTGGACACGTTACTTCACACATATGTGGCCCCTTATATATGTTCCATCTTTATCATGCTCTAATTTGTTATTTTTTTGATGTTTTATCTTTTTTATTTTGAATATTTTCCCCTAGTTACATATTTCATGTTCTTTTCCTCTCCCCCAAACTCCCCTAACCCCCCTTAGCCAATGCACAATTCCACTGGGTCTAATTTGTTATTAAAGAAAAACCCAGCCATAATAAAAAGGGTGGTACAAATCACTATCCTTGATCCCTGCTAATGGGAAAGGCAGAGGTTGGTGTAGTTCTGAGCTAATGATAAAGTCCAATAGCTGCTTTATTGAGTCCAACACCAATATGATGAGCCTTTGGGGAGGTGAGTGAACTGGCTCAGGTCAGAAATGGGACTGTTGGGTGGGATTGGGCTATGAGTGACTGTTTCACTTCCAATCTGAATAAGATAAGATAACCCAAATCTCAAAAACCAAACCAAGCAAAACAAAACGGTCACATGTGATGAGAAATCTGATATGAAATTTCATGCCTTTGGTGCTCAGTAAGAGGTAAGAAACTTCTGAGAGTAAAGCTGAGGCACCTGTGAGCAATTACACAAATTCATCAGTTTCAAGGGCTAACTTGTCATGAGGCCCCCACCACGGAGCTTGTAAAAATTGAAAACACACATCGTTCATATGCACAAATGACATAATTGGGTTCATGAGCTGATTTAATTGTCTAAATGAGTGTTTTGGTGGGAGAGCTCTATAGCAGGCTTATGAAAAATTGGTCCAAGTGTTTGCTTGTCATTTTAATGTACAAGAACAAATAATATTCCACAAATCAAATTAAGATTTCCAGGAAAATAGTAGCTTTCCAAAAAAAACGAAGGAGGTAGTCCAGAAGGGCAGTATTTTCTGGCAAATACATTTTCTGGCAAAATACATTTTCCTTCCTTTTCTAAATTTGGAATCAGTGATAATGCAATGGATTTTAGGATCAGGAAAAAAAGCCTTAAATTTAAAGCAGCTTTTATCTTATCTGCAAGTTTATTAGAATAAAGCCATGACAAACCCACTGCCAGTCAGTTTGGGGCTCTCCTATTCGGGAACCAGCTGTTTTAGAAAATGTCCTTTTCAAATGTAAAGTAGGTTCCCTCCCTCCCCCTCTCAGTTTTACCAGCCCTTCTTGCTGTAAGCAGACAATTTAAAGTCTCCACAATTCAACTGTGGGTTCATATAGGACCTTTATAAGAACGCTGGCAGACTCGGTTCTTATTCAAGCCAGAGTTTCAGTTAAGCAAAAAAATTCATTTTAGAAATTCAAAAATCCAGAGCTCTGTATTTTTATATTTTGTTTCCATCTACTCCCCTTTACCTCTTGCCTCCCCGACAACAACAACGCTCCCCACCAATACTAACCAAGGCGCTTTAGCAATTTGTAGCTATGAGTACAGAATTTTTTCACCTCTTTTGTTGCTGGCCTTTAGGAAGTGAAGATCACTTGCAACAAAGTGGAAACAATCTAAAAAGGCTAGGAATGGGGATCAAAATGGAATTTTTAGGAAAGATGCCCTCATTTTATTGAGTAAAAAAGATGTGGAGACCTACGAAACCAGTTGGCACTTGGTGCTTAAAGTCCAGGATCCATTTGAAAGTTCTGTGCCACATTAAAGGGTTTATTGCTTAATTTGGTGTTGGTTACACAGAATAGTGCAATCAGAGCCAATCTCTATTAAATGCTTGGGTGGAAGCCTACTGTGCTCAATGGTTTGCACATAATAGCAACAGAAAATACTACACAACAGCTCCAAAAAACAAAATCTTTTCAGTTCCATTGGACAAACATTCATTAAATTCAACCTGGGAGCAAGGATCCTTGCTAAGCCATGGGGTTACAAAGAAAAAGGCAGAAAAATGAAATGATCCTTGCCCTCAGAGAATTTACATTTCTAGGAATTTATGACTTTGCTCCTGGAACAATGCAACAAAGAGAAGAAGAGCCAGAGTAACTTGTGCCTACCTGTCTTTCCTGTCCACAGATGGTGAATGAATGATACACTAGGAAAGAGAAGAGTTTCTCAGTAGGCTGCCACAAAAATCTATTTTTTACTGTTAGTAGAGAAAACCCTGTTTTCTGGCATGCAGGGCAGTTAGCTGAATGTGCTACATAAAATGGAAATGTCTTGTTAGGGTCTGTGCTGTGAGTGGGATGGAAGACAGGGTTATCATATTATTCCTCAGAAATATGTTTCATCAAGCATCCTCTGAAGCCTTGGCATGGGCACTGCCACCCACATAACTAGGGAAAACCTGATCAAGGTTCTGCTCAGTGCAGTGGGATGGAACCAAAAATAAATCCAAGCGTAGGCTTGCTGCTCATAGGAAAAATAAGTTATTTGGCCAAAGGGTGCTAAGATTCATGTAAGCACAAACAAACTTTTCTAACCCTTGATTACATGATCAGGTAGTATGATTTCTTGGTGTCATAGATGGCTGTCAAAGATTTTTGGTGCCACATTTCTGAAAAGGATGGAAGGGATCACTTATTAACACAACCCTTTCAAAAATTTTTGTTGTTGTTGTTCAGTTGTTTCATTCTCTTTGTGACCCATTTGGGGTTTGCTTGGCAAAGATACTGGAATGATTTACCATTAACTTCTCCAGCTCAATTTTATAGTTGAGGAAACTGAGGCAAACAGGGTTAAGTGACTTGCCCAGGGCCACACTGCTAGTTTCTGAGGCCAGATTTAAATTGCCAAGTGAGGAAGAGAAATGAATCATAAGATCAGGATAGATCAGAAGAGGCCACAGAAAAGGAACCTATAAATCATTTAATCAAGTACCCTCATTTTTGCAGATAGGGTTACTGAGGGATATGAAGGTGAAGCCACTTACCTCGCCTCATAGAATTAAAAAAAATCACAGAATCTCAGACCTATGAGGCAGGGGAGGTTTGTCTAAATCTGATAAAAATATTTATTTCTACAACATCCCTGACAACAGTCATTCACTGAATGAATATGAGGGGTGAGGAGAGTAATAAGTTGAGCTGGACTCTGACATCTGATATCCAGAGCATCAGTAGTGAGAAAACCCTAGGTTTATACCTTGCCAGAAAATGGAATTTTCCACAAGCTACATAGTCTAAGAGAGTAGATAGGGATTGAGACATAGAACATATAAGGAAGGAACTGTCAAGGTAAAAAAGTGGACTCTTGAGTAGGAACTGGGACGTCACAGAAAATGTTTATTCAAACCAGCTTTGAAGTTAGCATAAACCTTTGAGAACCTGGCTTTGGTTCAAGTCATCTAAGAAACTCATTTCTCATCAGAAGCTATTAACCAGCCGTCAGGCAGATGGAAGAAGCTGATTACCAGATAGGAAGAGATGAAAACTTTATTTTTAAGACTGTCAGAGTTTTGTTTTTTTTTTTTTTGTCTCAACCAATTTCTGGCACTGAGTGAGTGCTCAAAATTTGTTCCAATGGTTAAGTCGGGACCCACTCATGAATTCATGGCTTTAACTTTTAAATTAAAGCTGAAGGCTGAGCTTTACTATGATGATAGTCATATGAAATGTTTCTTCTATGTTATTTGGTTTTTTTTTCCTAAGTAAATTTTCCAGTTGTTCTGGAGACCTAGCATGAGCTTCTTAAGATATTAATGCTTTTAAAAATAGCCACTATTCATTTAGTGCTTTAAGGTTTGCAAAATGTTTTACAAATTTTATCTTTCTCTTATCCTCACAACAACCCTGAGAGGTAGGTGCTATTTTTATCCCTAATTTACCAACCAGGAAAGTGAGATAGAAAAGTTGCCCAGGGTCACACAATTTTTTTTTAAACCTTACCTTCCATCTTGGAATCAATACTGTGTATTGGCTCCAAGGCAGGAGAGTGGTAAGCCTTAGGCAGTGGGGGTTAAGTGACTTGCCCAAGGTCACACAGCCCGGAAGGGTCTGAGGCCAGATTTGAACCTAGGATCTCCTCTCTCTAGGTGTGGCTCTCAATCCACTGAGCCACCTAACTGCCCCAAGTCACACAATTTGTAAGTGTCTGAGGATGGATTTAAACTCAGGTCCTCCTGATTTCAGGTCCAGCACTCTCTTACTGTGCTACTTATTAAGACACTTCCTGCATCCCTTACTGTGAATATGTTGAACTTTTCTCCTATCTCTTCACCATTAGCAAAAACTAGGTTCTGAGAAATTAGAATTTGGTGAGAAGCAGATGCCTGAAGAAATCTTTTGAAAGAGGTTTTTCAGGGACAGAAATATTTAATATAAAAACTGGCCTCTATAGTTATTGTTGACATTTCAGTCTCCTTTTCCAAGTTTTTAAAAAAAATTCAATTTCTTTTATCTCTATTACCTTTTGTCTGGCTACAAAAATAGTTTTCTCTCACTTCTTTACTGTCTATTTCAATAATACCCATCGACAACCCAGAAGTTCGTTTCTAATGTTCCTCATTGGGAGGAATTTAAACCCCAGTTATATTCACAATATCTATACAAACACACACAGATGCACAATATGTTCTAGAAACTCTACTGCTTTTGTATTTCTTGAATATGTATTTTTATAGACATCAGAAGTTCTGTATAGACATCGGAAGTTCTTAGCCTCTCTCTGGCCTCTACCTTCTGTGATGTGTTATAAAACAGGCTAGTAGTAATTTTTGCAGCTGGGAAAAGGACCCCAATGTTGCTGATGATGATGGGTGTTTCAAGACCACTGGAATTACTATGATGGATGATACCCATCTGCTAAATAGAGAGTCTTTTTTTTTTTTTTTTTTTGGCAATGTGGTTTAGAGGGAGGTGTTCAGAAGGTTTTGGAGGCATGCCAAAGAGCTGGTCTTATCAGCCTGAGCATTTCCAAAGGAACAAAAAATATGCTCTATTTCATCCAACCCTACAGCAGAACTGTGAGAATAACAAAGACTCTAGAGTAGAAAGGGCTGCAGAATGACATGTCGAACTTATATAATAAAAAGCTTCGATCGTAACTTTGTATTATAGGCTTTGGACAAGTCTACAATGCTCAACTGTAGGCTTTATAGGCTAAGTTTAAAATATGTGGAAACAAAAAAGAAATTGCATAATGTTGAAATGAACAAAACAGAATTTCTGAGCCTATTTTTCATCATTGCCATTTTCTTAGGAAACATTATGCATTAGGAAATGGGATGTTTCATTAGAATGTTTGATATAGTTCCCTGCGGTAGATTAGACTGACTATGGAGGTAAAAGCTGAAATGTTAGCTTTTGCAATCTAAAGAAAACATAGGTATTCAGCTCTCAATCAACACATGGTTTGACACCCACTGGCAAAAAAAAAAAAGCAGCAAAGGAATTTGTATATCTATATCTCTATATCTCTATATCTCTATATCTCTATCTATCTATCTATCTATCTATCTATCTATCTACTCACTTATACTTTCTATTTTCAAGCCAGAGGTCTGGCATTTAACACCTTTTAAGTCTGAAATAATCTGAGAATCAGGGTAGGGAGAGACCTGGAAAGACATTCTAGTTTTCTTGTTCATCCTCTTGCCTTAAGTCTTTATTACGCAGGAAAAGGGCTGGATTCCAGAATAAGGAGACTTGGCTTCGACTCTTGACAATAATACTTTTGAGTTGTGTGATTATGAGTAAATCTTTTAACTACTCTGAGCCTCAGTTTCCTCATCTGTTGATTGGGGACGATACTGTTGTTAAATGGGGGAAATAGGACAGTTAGGTGGAACAGTCGATAGAGCGCCTAGACTGGAATCTGGAAAACTGAAGTTCAAATCTGGCCTCAGACACTAACTGGCTGTGTAGCCTGGGGCAAGTCATTTAACTCTGTTTATCTCAGTTTCCTCATCTGTAAAATGAGCTAGAGAAGGAAATAACAAACTGCTCTACTAGTTATGCCAAGAAAACCTAAAATTAGGTAAGAGTAGGACATGACTGGAAAATGATTCAACAAATGATAACAGTAATATTGTCTCTACATATCTTCAAGGACTGTTATGAGGAAATGCGAAAAGTGATCTATAAGCCTAAAGGTATCATACAAATATGCATTATTCTTATTAGTGTTTTGATCCCTCAAAAGAAGGTCTTCCTTGGCAGCAATGTTCAAACACTTTCAGTCCCTTGAAAGTCTTTCATATATCTAACCTTTAATCCTTTATACTACAAATTGGATATCATGTTGTATATATATAGTGGAGATGAAAAACACTTGGTTCTTAAGTAGACAATTCTAAAAGAAAGTGCTGGTAATCATTTAGTCTAGCATTGCAGAACGATGCTGGAAACCATTCCTCACCTAAAAGGGCTCAGGTGGTGCCCAGAAGATATAGTATCTTGCTGTTCAATGACCAATTCAAACATCTTAACAGCCCATCTGCTTCCCCAAAAGACTGCTTTAAAGGATTTTTGGAAATAAAAGAATAATTCACTTTGGCTATTGGTTATTTAGGAAGAAATTGATGTTCCATTTCTATTGAAGTCTATTGCTATAGGAATTATGTTCATCTATAGAGGGCAGATAATATATTAATAGTATAACTAAGATAACAAAAGCCTCTGGTATATATAAGTATATAAGTACTTGTTATGTGTAATTGAAAAGAAGAGTTGTTTGGGTAATCTCCCCAAATGAAATGAGTATACACAAAATAAGCATTCAGATGACATAGATAGATAGATAGATAGATAGACAGACAGACAGAATCAAAAAGAAGAAGGCAAATCTACCTGTGAAGGTAGCTTTCAATTCTTCCACTGAAGTAATTTCTTCTGCAAGATATACTCGTAGTTTCTTCTCTAAGATACACTCCCACTTTCTTCAACCATCCAATTGACATGGTCTCCAATATCCTCATTATAATGGTAAATATCCTCTAAGCATGTTTTGAATTCAACTTTGGTTGCTGCATTTTGAGAAGGATAACAGTAATCTAAGTGTGATCTTGTCCCTTCTATAATATACTTCTTACTTCCATGAGAGTTGTTTTTTTTTTAAAGTAGGTTTTCTTGCCTTAGAATTCACCGCCAGGCTTCATTTATTTGGCACCGTTCTTAAAAAGTCATCATATTTAGAAAAATATTTGACTTTGCCTTTCTCTTCTAAACATGATTTTCTAAAACTCAAGTTAGCCAATTAATTCCTGTACAGCTACTTTGGTCTTTTTTAGAAAGGTCTCCTATACATACATATTCTTGTTAATCATCTTACCAGTGTCTGCATTTCTATCTCTAACTCTTTGTCTCTCTGTCTGTCTTTTTCTGCACAAGCACAGATATATAGTATATATGTACATATGCAGAAAGTATAGGGAAGAGAGAAATAGAGCATTGAAATATCTGACACTTTGACATTTTTATAATTTTGAATCTAAGATAAAGAAAACACAAATATCACCTGGAAAACAATATCCAGGAATGCAGTATTTTAATTTTATATATTTAAAAATTGCTTGCTCCAACTGTTATGGAAATGAGAGTGCCCAAATACCAATGAATTATGCCAAAGCAAATTGTCCAAAAACAAAGATTTCTAGGAACATGCAGTCTGATGCATATCATAATATTGCTACATCTATAGAAAATTCGAACTATGCAGTCAGTCAATAAACATTTATTAAATATCTACTGCATGCTAGGGTGCTGTACTAAACACTGAGAATACAAAGAAAGACTGAAGATAGTTGCTGATTTCAAGAAACACACGGTCTAATTGAAGAGATAAAATGCAAACTACATATAAAAAAGATACAGGATACATTGTAAATAGTGAACAGAGAGAAGGCACTAGAATTAAGAAGGAATTAAGAAAGAATTAAGAAAGACTTTCTGTAGCAGGTGGGATTTTACATGTTTGGGAAGTCAGGAGCTTGAGATAAGGTGGGAATGCAAATATTCTATCTCTCCATTTGGGGGTTCTGCTTATAACTATGACCTTTAAGTACTAAATAGGAAAAATATATAAATATTACTTAGAGTGGGAAGTTAAATGCTCAACAAGTACTTTGAAAAATATATGTGGATAATTCCAGAACCATTCCTTTCACTCAACCATTCTAGGAAATATTTTTTCAGTGGAAGAGAGAAGACAGCTTTACAAAATTCTGAAATGAAATTTGTCCAAGATACCACAAGAATAAAGGAAACTTGCTTATAACAGATCAACTTCTTTTAGAAGTGATTTTCAATATTGTTGAAGTACAATTAATACTAATATAATATTCTGAGGAAAAAGTACTCCCACCCCCTTTAATGTTACAAATGTGACATCATCCTCTTATGACAGCTGCATGTCTGGTGTTCCCTGTACGTCCAGTCCAAATGATAGTGTGCAACACTGGTCTGGAGGGCTGAGCCAAGAGAGTATATTAGTCACGAATTAGGAAGCACAAGGCCATTCTATTTTCCTGTTTGTACCGACTGGGCTGCTGCAGGACATCCAGCAAAATGAAGAAACTAAAACAGGGTAATCTTTACTTTAGAGCAACCTACCACTAGTTTCTCACCCTCATTTCTCACTCTTCTTTTCTGACTAATAAACTATAAAATCTATCACCAGACTTTCTCAATTTTAATCATAACAGTACAAATAATAAGAATACACATTTAATTTAGTATTATCTTTCTAGAGAACTGTGAAAACATTCATTCTTTCAGTAAATATTTATTAAGCTTGTATAAGGAAGGCCAAAAGAGAGCATTACAAAGATGATTAGGACAGAATTACTATTATCCCAAATATAAATTATTTAAAACAAATTCACCATCTTCTTCCCCAAATCTACCTGCCTCTAATTTCTCTAGTCCTAGTAAGGAGCTCATCACTAAATAGTTTGGTTATTTGATAAAGAATTATTTGGTCCTAGGAACCTATGACTGTAATCCAATTCTATATTCCCATATTGCCAGTTGCCTGGTGAACATTTCCATTTGGATGTTCCATTGGCATCTCAAACTCAAATTGCCCATAATAGTCATTTTTTCCCCTTTCCATATCCCTCTTCTACTTAGGAGGTGGAAAAATACTAGATCATTGGAAAAGCTTCCTAATTAGTTTCCTTGAATTAGACCTATGTCTCAGAAATATTAATTGGATAACTGTGTGAAGGATGAATTAGAAGTGGGAAAGAATGGAAGTAGAGGTCCCTGTTCCCCTTTGCTTGCCACTTTAAGATTCTCACTTTACCATTATCTTCTTTTGAGGTTCATTCAATTCATATTTATCACCAAATTAAGATTTTAGTAACTGTTATCTATGAAACTCCAAGACAGTCTTTTTTCTTCAATGAGTTCAGTGACTGATTTTTCATCTTTCTCTTCTTTCCAACATCTGTGTTCATACTAGGAAACTTCAGTATACATACTTAATATCCATTCAAATACCCCAACTTCCCTGTTCCTTTAAGTTACTCACTTTCCAAGGCCTATTTCTCTACCTCACCTAAGAATTATTGATGAAGATGGTCATATCCTTGATCTCACCATTACTCTTCTTTATTTTACTTCCATTTCTTTGACTGCTGATATTTTTATACAGATATAATATTTTGTCATTCTACCTTTCCCCCGGTCTTTCCTGTCTCCCAATACTGTACTTCTTCCCCAACAGTCATCTCAATGTTTCTTCTCTTGAGTCTCTTGTTCCCTTTATCTTATTACCAATCTTGCTTTACAAATCTTTAGTCTTGGATTATTCTCACCATTTATTGCCTTCATTCTTATTATGTGCTGTTAAAATGAAACTAGAGAAAATCACAAAATCATGATGACTATTTCCACAACAAATTTATATTACATAATCTCAACTGAATCCTCACCGTGGTGGTGCAATCCTTTTATATGTCCCAAATCAGTTTGCCATCCCACTCATCGCAGCAGCTTTTCCAAAAATTTTTATTTCTTCTCAAGTCTACCATCAGTCCCTTACCCCGACACCCATTCTTGGTTGAGGAATTTGCTTCATATTTCACTGAAAAATTGATATGTTTCACCAAGATCCCTCTTCTCATCCTCATTTAATCATTACAGACACCTCCCCTCATTCTTTTCTCCTTCACCCCATCTCACATGAAGTGTTGCCCCTTGACCTTGAGAAGGTAAATATGCCTCTATTCACAAATGATCCCATTTTATCTCATCTTCTTTTGCAGATTATTCCATCTTTCACCTTCATTCTTTTTCTGGTAATATTCAATCTCTACCTCTGCTGACTCATTCTGTATTGCCCACAGATGTGTCCATGTCTTTCTCATCCTCAACAAACTTTCCCTTGATTTGTTCATCATTGCTAATTTTTGCGCTATATCTTTCCTCTGTTTTGCAGATGAACTTCTTCATTTATAGACGAAGGCTATTTATAATTGGTTCCTCCATTTTCTTTCCTCTCACTTTCTTCTTTACTCTCTGCAGCCTGGCTTCTGACCTCATCATTCACCTGAAACTGCTCTTTATGTTACCATTGATCTCTTAATTACCAAATCTAATGGCCTTTTCTCAGTGCTCATCTGTCTTGAATTCTTTGCAGCCTTTGACACTGTAGATCACTCTCTTCTCCTTGGATTTCATGCTGCTGCTCTCTAAGGGTTTTGCTCCTATTCATCTGACTACTCTTTCTTATTTACCTTTGCTGGACCTTCTAGTTTTCTTCTACATAATACAACATACTACAACATAATATAATATAATATAATGTAATGTAATATAATATAATAATATAATATAATATAGAAGAAGTATTTCTTCTATAATAATCTATTAATTGTGGGTGTCCCCTATGCCTCTGTTCTGAGCTGTCTTCTCTTTCTCCTCTATACTGTCTTCCCCATGCAAATGATTCTAAGTTTTGTTTATTCAGACTGAATTTATGTTCTGACCTCTAGTTTCATATCTCCAATTGTTTATTGACCATTTTGAACTAAATATCCTGTTAGTATCTTGGTGTGTCCAAAATAGAACTGGTTATCTTTCTCTCCAACTCCTGCCTTGTTCCTAACTTCACTTTTACTGCTAAGAGCACTATCATCCTCTCAGACAGTCATCCAGGCTCAAAACCCCAGTGTTATCCTTCATTCCTTATTCTCTCTTTCATCTCTCATATCAAGCTGTAACCAAGTCCTGTTCATTTTTCCTGTTTTCCTCAAGACAGAATTCCTTGGCACTCCACTCCACCTTGACACTGTCAGTGCCTTCTGAGCCTTTATGTGCAATTCAGTCTGCCAACTCTCCATTCCTGCCCATCCACAAGAACTAATATTCAGACAACCAACTCATGCTCAAAATGTTTCCAACTTGAGAAGCTCTCTCACTGGTTGCATCCTGTTGCCATAACCTTCAACACCTCCATGTCACATTGAGGCAAAAGCACATGATAGCTTATTAAAAGATATAAAATGGTGCTATAGAGTTATTTCAATAACCTGCTTATAATAACAGGATGACTAGGTAGTAGAGTTGATATTAGAATATAATTTCATTTTTTAGTTTCTTACTTTGGTTATCTTAGCTGTGATATTTGGCTAGACTGATTCAAAATCTCATGAACCTTATTACAAATCAGTTTTTTTTATGTAGGATAGATGATAAATTCACTTGCCAATGAACTTTCTTCCTCTGGCTATGGCACTAATAAAAATGACATGAAGATCAGGAAAACAAAGATATAAAAGCCCCCAAGCCCCATAAACCACAGTTATGGACAGGATGTGCTTGATTTACTAACTTGAATCATATAGTGGCATGGTTTCCACTTTTTTCAGGTTTACCACATGAGGAAAAAAATCCTTAGGAGATAAAAATCCATACATTTCCCTTGATCCTTGTCCTCCATGACCTATTTCCTAAGCAAGTGTGGAGAAGTTGAATGTCTTCCATTTTTTGGTTTTTGCATGGAGATTCAGATGGAGTTCTACACAGAGTCAGGTGTCCTAGTTTACATGATGCCCCAAAGCATTATTACTGATGTCATTTATGGGATGACAAGCTGTGTCCCTAGCAATAAAGCGTGGTGGTGCTGGGGTAGTATTAATAGCCCTACTAATTACACTGCTATAAAAAGTTTATGGCCAATATAAATTTCCACACTATTACTCCGGTGCTGTGGCAGTGGCCTTTTTCCAAAAGGGACTCATTTGTTTTCTCCTCCTTGCACTAATTCACACAGAAAAGAAAATGAGGCAAAATAGACAAAGAAAGGTGAGAAGGGAGACTATGAAATTGTGAGCCAATGAAGTACAAAATTGAGCAGAAGTTCTGTCATACCCAGAACGCACTGGATGAAGGTATGTTACCTCTTCAAGATCCTACTTTATGCTTAAGAAAAATGACGGTAATTTTAAAAAACAAGACCTGTGATTTCATTGAGCATTGTAGGGAATTCTTGGAGAGGAAATTACCTCCATGGACGCAGATCTGCAACTGATGTGCAACTTAGAAAGTTGCCCATGGCAGCATGAGAGTCAATGACTTGGCTGGAGTCATGGAGTCATTATGTGTCAAAGACAGGATTCAAAGTCAAGTCTCCCTAAGTTTCCAAAGCTTGCTTTTTCCACTACAGCATTCTGCCTCTTTAGGAGACTGTTGTCACCTGAAATTTCCTTGCCATTTCATTAGTGGTCTTCCCCCAGTGTTTAGTGATTTCAAGGAAAAATATTGCCTTAAGATCAAACTGTGGTGATCACATAGAAATTGTAAGCCCATATCATTATACTTTATATAAGACTCAAATGGGATCAAATAAATTTAAATGATTTCAAATAAAGTTCTTTTGTATTTAGAAATAATGATGAATTTCTAGAACTTGGAGGAGACAGTGGGAGGGAAGTTCAGATCTGTGATTTCAACAAAAAAAAGGGATTCCTAATTTAGAAATTCACCAATGTTTTATATTGGCAATTTGACTATAACTTGTATTCTCAGAGTACCCAGGGTACTTAACAATGATTTACTGGTCATTCAGCCAGTATATCAGAAGTAGGACTTGAACTCTGGTCCTCTGACTACAATTCTCTATCTTCTATCCATTCTACCACATTGTTTCTCCATAGTAGGATGCCAGTTAAAAAGTTGACCTGTATAAAGATAGTTTCTATTGCTATGAAACAATTCCCTTTGGAAATTATCACTTTCAATTGCAGATCCAAGGCAACCAACCTGTAGCATGTTAGACACCTTAGTGCCATGGTGTCAAACCTATGGGACATGTAGGGGGCTGCTCTCTTCCCCCTCTCCATGCATTCTGAGGACACTTCTCACATCACCTACCCCTCTGCCCGCCATCTCAATGGGATTACTTCCTTCTTCTCCTGTCTGAAGTAAGGCAGGGGGCTTACATGCAGTGTGAGGCACTATGGGCATTTGGTCTCTAAAAGGTTCACCATCACTGCCTTAGTAGAAAATTTTGCTGGGAGAAAAAATTTGAATACCTCATTGTTCTTTCTTCAGGTTGCAGAGCTAAACAACAATAACAGATGAATAGCCATATCAATTTACTTTATCTCTGAGACCCTCAAGGTACTTTATAAACTACCAATTCCCATTTTTAGAACACAGTAATGTACAGAGTCAACAGGAAATGGAATATGAATATGTTTTTTTACTAACGTTTTGCCCATTCACTATTTTTTTGGATTCCAAAATAGGAATAAGAACAGGATAGGGAGATTTATGTGAGAAATGAAATTCTTATCTACTAATACCTGGAACTTAGAGCAAATGAAATTTTAATTAAGGAATTAACAATAATAGTAGTAGTAGGGCAGCTAAGTAAAGCAATGGGGTCTGGAGTCAGGAAGATCTGAGTTCAAATTCAACCTCAGATATTTATTAACTGTGTGACTCTATGCAAGTCACTTAACTTTTATTTTCCTCAGTTTCCTAGGGGATTTATATTTCCTCTTCTAGAAGAAGCTGGGAAGAAAAAGGAGCAATGGGAAGTAAATGACTATATTGAACTTGTCCAGGAATTAGATTAATTTTCCTAGGCTGTGGCTTAAGGTGATAGACTCCTGGGAAAGGCTAACCCTTTATGTTTCACAATGACAAAGACGAGTTTATTTGGCAGAAAGTTTAGCAATCTGATTAGGAATACATGAAATTGAAGTTTGAGGAATATAGAGAAAAATATCCAAATAAAATGGTTGTATCTTATACTTTAGAGACCAATAGATATGATATAGAAGAAAAATCAAAGAAGATGGTTCTCTGTAAGAGAAAATAATATAATAAGGAAAGAAGCCTGTGGAACAATGCTTAAGGTCTATGTGAGTGATGATGATGATATAGATAATAGTAGCTAGCATTTATATCATAGCACTTTAAGATTTATAAGGCACTTTACAAATATTATTTGATTGTAACAAAAATCCTATGAAGTAGATTCTACTATTGTACCCATTTTATAGAAGAAGAAACTGAAGTTGAGAGTTACAAAGTCACAAAGCTAATAAAAATTAGAGGCAGGACTCAAAGTTGGGTCTTCCTGGCTTCAAGTTCAGTACTCTTCTAACTGCCAACCAGGTGCTTGAATGATATGGAAAGTGATGATAAACATTTTTTCACAAAAGAAATAATTATAATTTCATGTCTTTATATGGTGAGATGGAACTTACTAACAGAATATAGCAATGGGCAGGTAGAACCTGTTCACCAAAAAAAAATCCAGCTTTTAAAGAAGTGAGAGAATTAAAATCCATATCAATTAGTTCAATAAGAATTTATTTTGTCTACTATATTAGATGTTGGAATACAAAGACAACAATGAAATAAGAAATAGTCTTAATCCTTAAGAAGCTTATGTAATGTAGGGGAAGACATATGTAAATATATCTATATTTACATCTAATCAATATATACAAATAAAAATAAGATAATTTCTTTTGTGAGTGGAGCACTTAGCAGCTAGGGAAGATTAGGGAAGTCCAAGATATCACTTGGATAGAGTTTTGAGGGAAACAAGGGATTCTAAGAGATCGTGGTGAAGTAATAGTGCTTTTTGGACTTGGGAAATTCCATGGGAGCCATTCCAAAGGTGTGGAAATGGAGTGCCATGTATAAGGAACTGTAAAAAGACCAGTTTGGCTAGAAGTTCAACTAGTTCAGAGATCAGGAAGAAGAGTGGTGTTTAATAAGGTTGAAAATATAGGATGAGTCCAGTCTGTAAAGGGATTTAGAAGTTAAGTCGACAAATATAGAGGCAACAAGGAGCTACTGGAGAGATATACTACCTCTATGAAGAGCAATACCTGGGACAGGGGCAATCATGTCTTTGCCCTAGGATGGCAAACTTATTTCATTTATGTATTCATTCATTTATTCATCCGTTTGTTTGTTTATAATAAATAGTAATTATTTATTATAAAAAACATTACTTTCCATTTTAGAATCAATACTATGTCTTGGTTCCCAGGTATAAGAATGGTAATGGCTAGGCAATGGGGGTTAAGTTATTTTCCGAGGGTCCCACAGCTAGAAAGTACCTGAAGTCATATTTGAACACAGGACCTCCCATTTTAGGCATGACTCTCAATTGGCTGGGCCACCTATCTGCTCCTGTATAGATAATTTAAAAGGTACTGAAAGCTTTCTTTGTAGGATTACTTCTTCAGCACTGGTAACAGCTATCCACACCTAACTGGTGCCATTCTTTCTCTGCCTGGCCTTTCCTCTACCATGGAAGGGCATACTACATCTTTCATCTTCTGTTTCTCCCATCATTACTCTTTTCTATCAGCAATTTTGTTTTTCTGTCCAGCTCTGCTCCCACCCTCAACAGCAATGTACTTTTTTTCACTCCCTAGAATAGCTCCATGAAGTGTCAGGGTTGTGCTACCTCCTTTCCAAATACCATCTCCTTTCCTCTACTGTTCCCCTCCCACATAATTAGTCATTGGTGAAAATGTTTCTAGTTAGAGCTCTACCATTATTGTGCCAATATATAGCTCCCAGTGAGACAGATGTTATAGATGATTCCTTCATGAAACAAATCATAGAACTGGCACTAAGACAATATATATATATATAGAGCGATGGGGGAATTCTACTACCCACACATTTGTTGAAGTCTCTTTCCACAAAAAGCAGAATATCTGATAAATTCTTGGCTTTCTTGGCTGACAACTTCATCTTTCAGATGATGAGAAAGCACGGAAAGGAACTGCTATACTGACCAATGAGAAAGAACTAATTAACCAAATGTAAGTAGGAAGAACTGTGGGAAAGGTGCACATGCCATTTGAGAATTCTTAATGGTCAAGGAAGGGAATGCTGGGCATGATTTGACATATATTCTGGAGAAATCAGATTTTGGAAGGATATGCACCAAAAACTGCAGGGGAGGCAAATAACCTGATGATTTAAAATGATGATTTTAAAGTGATGATGCAAAAAAAATTAAGTGTGATGACTTTAAAAAAATGCTAGGAAGGCTAAATCTCAAAATGAGGTTGAGGCTTTTCAAAAATGCTTACAAAAATAAAGGGGAAGGGCAGCTAACTGGCTCAGTGAATTGAAAACCCGATATGGGAGGTCCTGGGTTCAAATATGACCTCAGGGACTTCCTAGCTATGTGATCGTGGACAAGTCACTTTACCCCTATTGTCTGGCCTTTATCTCTCTTCTATCTTGGAGCCAATACTTAGCATTGATTCTAAAATGGAAAGTAAGGGTTTTTTTTTAAAAGAAGAAAAAATAAGGGGAACATTAAAAATAAGTTCGGAACAAGATGAATCAAAAAGAGAGAATGTATCATGAGAGTATAGATGGTTTAATGTTGAGAATACAAGAAAAAAGACAATTACTTTTATTTACTCTGTTTTCTCAGTAAAGGAGAATAATTATCAGCCTGGAAAGGGAAGGAAAAAAACATGGTTAACAGGGAATATCAGAATCACAGAATCTCAACTCTTGTGTCCAACAATTCTTCCTCTGAACTCTTTGAAATGTGCTTTCCCCATATCTAGAGAGCATGCCAGCCTAACTTTGGTTTTCCTCTTTTCCTTTGAAATGAATTCTAAAATCATATAGTTACTTCCCTCTAAGATGCCCATCATTTCTACATCAGTTACCCATTACTTTTTATTGGTTATTCTATTGTAGAATTGGCAGTTTCTGTCATCACTTCCTCCACTTTTAGAAGGGTGAAATGATCCTTAAGAAAATCCATAAAGTACATCTGCCCTTAAACAGAAGCTAAAGAGATTTGAAATAGAAGAAAACATCTAGCTGATTTAAGGAGTTTAAATATTCTAGTCTTGAAATACTAAAATACTCAAATAAATCTGTGGTCTCAATTTTTGGATGCTCCTTCCATTATGAAGGTAACAAGTCAGCCATGTTTGCCTGTTTCTTAAAACTTGAAACAGCATGTAATTAAGAACCAATCATACCAAATGAATTCTTTTCAATTTTATAGTTACAAACTAGTAAATAAAATATATATAAGCATATATTCCTATTTTAATCTTTTATTTAAAATTATTCATGGTATCCTTGTGGAAAATATAGAGTAATATGGGATTTTTGATAATGCATTTAGGGGCAAATTCAGCCACTGTGTACAGAAAGTGAAGATTAATGCATAGATTTGCAATTGTATGGCAGGCTCTACTGTGTCCTCACAAAATTCTATATTTTTCACTATTTAAAACCATGTATGAAGACGTAAAAGGCATACTTTATCAAATTTGTAGATGACATGAACTGAGGGATTATTTATATGTTGGATAACAGGATCTTTATTCAACAAATTGAATCAGAATAAACTGAAATTAACAAAATAAAATGTAATAAGGATAAATATAAAGAACTACCCAATGGCTGCAAAAAACCTACCTATACAAGATGTGGGAAGACCTTGTTTAAAAAATTAATTTGAAAAAGATTTCAGACTTTATATTAACTGGAAATTCACCCTAAATCAATAGATAGTGATGGCTGCCAAAAAAGTAGTGTCATCTTCAATACAAAGAGCACTAAATTTGCAGTTAGAGAACCTGATTGCAAATCCTTGCTCTTCTACTGTTACCTGTGTGATCTTGGGCAAAAGATATAACTTCTCTAGATCTTAGTTTCCTTGTGATAAAAAGAGAAGGTTAGATTAGTTGGCCCTAAGTCACTGCAGGTACAGATCCAAGATATAATGATCCTATGACAAGTTGGCTTATAAGGTCTCTTATAAGCTTATAAGCTTGGGATCTATGACTCTGTGGTCCTATGATCTATGATAACATTAATATTCATGGTTCTATAAGTCACATTAATAGTACTATCCAAAACCAGGGAAGTAATCATCTCATTTATTATGCATGGGTCAAAAACATGAAGTCCAAATATTGATTTTCATCAGAGAAGCCAATAGGAGAAGCAATGGTAGAAGAAAGATATGGAGGTAAATGAGGGGAAAAAATTCTATAGATGACTTGGAGGGTCTAGATTTACATAAGGCAGAGATTGATTTGGGAAGGGAAATTTGACAAATTTTGGATAAAAATAAAGAAAATTTTAAAGAGGATGGCCTCCAAGTCCAAATATTGATCCATGTTCTACTTCCTGATTTTAAGAGAAGATTGAGAACAATTAAAGAAAGTTTTTAAAAAAGGATTACAGAAGATTAGGGAATACAATATGAAGAGGCTGACTTAAGAAGTATAATTGAGAAGATAGTTGGCAAGACAAGAAAAGTAAAAAAAAAAAACAGGTAAGAAAAGACAGTGTAGAGCAGTAATTCCCAAAGTGGGCGCCATCGCCCCCTGGTGAGTGCTTCAGTGATCCCAGAGAGCGGTGATGGCCACAGGTGCATCTGGGGTGGTGAATAACTGTAAGGGGGTGGTGATAGTATGTGACAGGGGGCGCTAAGTAATATTTTTTCTGGAAAGGGGGAAGTAGGCAAAAAAAAATTTGGGAACCACTGGTATAGAGTAATGAAAAGATTGGATTAGAGAATGGAGCAAATTATAAAAAGTTTAACTCCTTAAAATTAGTAATTGAATGTTAAAAAAACCCTAATAGATTGCTAGAGCTAAGGTATAAAGATTTTCAAGTACTTTCAAGAAATAAGGCTGAAAGTCTTAACTATTATGAATAGTAGGTGAAATCATGCTGTGACTTGAATCAAGCATATGATGTTTGTATTTTTTGTTACAGATTGATGCCTGTTATTTGAGTCTCAAAGGCATGCTTATTTCTCCTTTGGAAAGGAAAGACGAAGGCAACAAAAGATTTACATAGATGCGACAATTTTGGAAGAAACCTAGAAAGTATTGCCAAGGATTATGAAACCTGGGACAAGAAACTGATAGTCAAAGCAAATTTTCTTCACTTGACCATTGGATGCAAGGGATATTAAATGGAAAAATTAATTTGGTAAGTGATCAAAAGTTAAGAAGATGGTGTCTGACAATAGGATTTGTATTTCTGTATCACAATTTACAGTACAGAGTTAACAGATTCCTGGCCAGAAATTGTATCTAACAATGACTGATAAAGAAAGTATATGCCAGGCATCTTACAAAGCTAATCAGAAGGACTTAAGATCTATCTATCCCCTTCCATTTTGGATATCATGAAGAGAAATCACAAAGAAGAAATAAGAATAGCTTTTGTGATATCTGCAAATTCATAAGAGGTAAAATCTAAAGACAGAATCAGCAGTAAAACTCATGGCTTTAAGTGTTTATACTCAAACGACCAAAGTTTAGGCAAAAACAAAAGGAATTAGATAGAAAGGAACAAATTTGACCTCATGAGTATTATTGAAACTTTGTGGAATGAAATCCATGACTGAACTATGATTCTGGATTGGTATACTTTATTCAAAATAACTAGGATAGGTAAAAGAGTGATAGGGTAGGTAACACTGCATAGTAAGATTGTGAAGAAATCTAGGAATCAGAAGAGGGAATCACAGTGGGGAATATTTGAGTGAAGGTCAAAGAAGGGTGGAAAAGAAATGATTTTGTCAATGAATTATACTACAGACTAGCTGGGCAGAAAAAGGAAATAAGAGTTTGGGAAATAGATAACAAGTCTCACATGGAAGCATGATGTAGCAGATGAGTGATGAGAGATTACAATTATCCAGACATCATGTGGTGCTTTTTCTGCCAAAATCAGAGTAGCTAATTACTTTTCAATGAATTTTACTCTTCAAAAGGTGAATGAAACCAAATTTTTGAGGATCTCATTCTGTGAATGTGAAGAAGACAAAGGTATAGAGTAAACAATAGTGAAACTAAATTAATTTAGAATTGTCTAGACTCAAAGTATAGTTGTTAATGGTTTAATGTACAGGATGTCTCCAGTGGAGTACCCCAGGGATCTGTGTATGGCCCTATGTAATTAAATATTTTATCAGTGACTAGTATAAAGGCATATCCAATGGTATGGTCATTGAATTTGCAGACAATAAAGCTGGAAATAATAGTTAACATAATGGATGATGAAGTAAAAATCTCAAAGGATCTCAATAGTCTGCAACTTTGAGCTGAATCTAATATGATGAAAACAACAGAGATAAATGCAAAGTCTTATATTTGGGTGCCAAAAGTCAATTACACAAGTGTAAGATGGGGGAAGGCCTGGATAGACTGTAGCTCTTCTGAAAAAACATCTAGGGGTTTTGATGTACTTTAAAAGCTAGATATGAGTGAGCAGTGTGATTTGACAGCCAAAAAAAAAAACAACTAATGTGATCTAAACTAAACTAAGAAGGACATAATTTTCAGGAATAGAAAGGTAAGAGTTTCATTGTATTCTTGCCTTGGACTTCTAGATGTCAGATTTTAGGAAGGATACTGATAAGCTGGAGTATGATAAGAGGAGAGCTATCAAGATGCTGAAGAAAATTGAGCATATTTAATATATAGATCAGCCAAAGGAACAGAGCATTGTGTAGACTGGAAAAGAGAAGACTGTGGGTAGGGGTTACAGCTATCTTCAAATTTTTTAAGACATCTATCATATGGAAGGACTAGATTTATTCCATTTGGCCCCAAAGGTCAGAACCAAGACAAATGGAAAGAGGTTGTGAAAAGGCAAATTTAAACTTGATGTTAAGAGAAGAAAAAATATTTTATAAAAATCAGAAGTGTCCAAAAATAAAGTGAGATTTCTTGAGAGGTGATGTGTCCCTGTATGGAGGTCTTTAAATATAGACTAGATTGTTTTATCTAGTATGTTGGAGTTTGAGTTTCTTTCATGTGTAAATTGGACCAAATAGCCACTGAAGTCACTTTTAATCCCCATATTCTCTATTTCTGTTAAATACTTGTTCAATTCTGGAAATTATATTTCAAGAGGGACTTTTATATAAAGAGGGGTATTTGTAATGTATCCACAGCATGGAAACTAAAATGAGTAATTCTGAAATCATGATTTTTTTCTGTCTTGTTTAATCCTAAACATAGATCTGATAGGTAAATTTTCAATCTTCCCCAAATTTACTTATGATATCATCCTTAGTTCTAAATCAAGTGTGCATTTTTACTTTATTTTGGTATACGTTGGTGAGATATAGGTTTATACCTAGTTTCTGCCAAACTTTTCCAGTTTTCCCAGAAATTTTTGTCAAATGATGAGTTCCTGCCTAAAAAAGCTTGGATTTTGGGGTTTATCAAACATTAGATTACAATAGTCCTTTACTATTGTATATTGTGTATCTAATCTACAATTTACCAGTATTGGATTATTTTGATGATTACTGCTTTGTAATATACCTTGACATCTGATCTTGCTAGGCTACTTTCCTTCAATTTTTTTCATTGATTCCCTGATATTCTTGACTTTTTGTTCTTCTAGATCCAAGTTGATTAAGGCATGGCACATGTGCCCCAGAGTACCAGACACAGCTGCTCTGTTCCCCCTCTCCACCATACCTGAAGACAATTTTCAAATGCCCTGCTCCTCTGCCCAACAGCCCAATGTGAGCATTTTTTCCCTTCACTGTCTGGGGCAATGCGGAGGGCTCACAGGCAGCTTGAAGATGCAGTTTGGACATGTGATCTCTAAAAGGTTTGCCAACACTGTTCTGGATGAATTTGCCACATTACTTTTCAAGTTAAATAATACTAATTATGATATTCTCTTTTGAAGACTCTTTACTTTTTCTATGCCTAGAATTAGAGGGACACTTTTTAAAATTTTCTTTTTAAAAAATTAATTTAATTAATTAATTTAGAATATTTTTTCGTGATTCCATTATTCATGTTCTTTCTCTCCCCTCCTCCCAACCCCTTCCCATAGCCAATGAGTAATTCCACGGGGTTTTACATATATCATTGTTCAAAACCCATTTCCTTATTATTAATATTGCAAAAGAATGACCATTTAAAGTCAACATCCCTATTAAACCACGTGATCAATTATATGTTTTTCTTCTGTGTTTCTATTCACATAGTTCTTTCTCTGAATGTGTATAGCATTCTTTCTCATAAATCCCTCAGAATTGTTCTGGATCCTTGTATTGCTGCTAGTAGAGAAGTCCATTACTTTCGATTGTGCCATAGTGTATCAGTCTCTGTGTACGATGTTCTCCTGGTTCTGTTCCTTTCACTCTGCATCAATTCCTGGAGGTCTTTTCAGTTCACATGGAATTGTAGAGGGATATTTATTCCAATGTTCAATGACAATGTCACTCCAGAAAAAGGTACCAGGAAAGTTATTTCAGAATTCTTCTGCTACAGTACAAAATGAGATGCCACATGTATCCAAATGATTTAAATTACAATAGTCTTCTTTATATTTCAATTTAAAATGAGAGATTTTAACTAGCATTTACTCTGAAATAAAACAGGATCCAAAAGCTCATTAGATTTTCCCATAGTGATAAATTCTCACCCTAAAGTAAATGTATTTTTTCATCAAATTTTACCTATAGAGATTTCATTAAACTTTTGCATGAATCAAAGCTTTCTATTAGCAAAGTTAATTTCATTTTGCTTTAGCTCACTAGGATAAAAAGCTCAAATCTTGAAGGTTTGGTTAAAAAAAAGTTTTATAATAGATGTAACATATTCTTCTAATATGCTTCTTTTCTTGACATCACATAGTGGAAAAAGCATTGGACTGGATGGTTCAGAGTGTTGAATCTTCTTCTGGTCTTGCTACTAATTTGTTGTATGACCTTGGGAAAGCCCCTTGATCTTTTTTGGGCCACATCTTTACAATGAAAATGTTAGATTGGATGGTCTCTATGGACCCTTCCAGGTTTAAAATGTAAGGGTTCTCTTAAAGTTTTCCCCATGAGCTAAGTTCATGGTAGTGTTACTAGTGCTTAAGAAATAAAATGATTTATCAATGTATGGAGTATTTTGGAGCAGAATATGTATATCTATTAGTGTATGTTGTTCTCTGTTTACATAAGAATGATACCATTGACAAAATTACAACATAATTAGCATTTGCCTGAATTGTTTGTCAAATTTTGCTCAGTACTCTGGCAAAGATAGGAATGAAGTAAATGGGGCCACATTGTTCTAGGTGTTATTACAGTTTTTCTAAAGCATATGAGTCAATATATGGTGATGGCTGTTGTAGAAATTATTGAAATGGCTGTGATTGTTGACGTCTGTCCCCTCTGCCCTTGGACGTGACTGTGGATCCCACCTGCTAACCTACTGGCCCAGTGGAATAAGAAATAATTGCTGGAGATGAATAATTTGTTTGAATAAATTAAATAATTTATTACTTTGCACTGAGGGAGAGGAGAGACTAGACCTCTCATTTTTCTCTCTGTGACCTCCTATCTCTCGCCTTTTTCCCCGATCCTGCTGCTACCTCTCTTTCTAGGTACTTGGAGACTATAAGAGACAGTAACCACAAGAGCAGATTTTGCAGCAATGAACAAAAGAGATCAGCTGATAATAGAGTATCTGTATTCATGGGCCTTTTATGCCACCTGGAAACATTAGAAGCAGTAAATCAATGTAAATCCTGAGATTCCAAGTAATGATTCCAGGGAAAAATCTCTCTAAAACTTTTATAATTTATAACAACACTACCCAAGATGCCCTTTACTTTTCTCTTTCCCCTTATTCTGTCTCCAATCACCTTCTTAGATGGTGCTTGCTAAGAAAGTGAGGGTAGTTCCCAGATCTGAATGGTTTTCTTTTATTGTTGAAAGGCTTAATTAATCTAGAAGGTTTGAGACTTTTGAGAGGTCCTTACTTTTTCTTCTCTAACTATATTTTTAGCTCTGTGAATGTTTAAGAGGTACACCACTGGAGTAACTACAGAAGACCATCAAATGTCCCAGGCTATAGGAATGCCATCCAAAGACTTGGCATATGGCAGGTCAGCATGTATATGGGGCTTCAATTTTATAACAGATTCTGCAACAATTTGTTGCCCTTGTTCCTGGCAGATGAATGGAGCCATTGAGACTCAACTGGATATAACAGGATGCAGATCCTGGAGTTTTCAGTAGAATGTAGATAAGGCAAAAAAAAAAAAAGAAAAAAGCCTTTTACATAAGCCCATCTCTATCAGCTCTGGCCCCTGAAAGTAGCTCAGATCTCCTAAATATTAAGATCAGGGACAAATGAAATATGCCCCACTCTTGTAATTCCGCTTGAAGCTTTAGCCATTTTGAGTATTAAAAGGAACAGGTGGGGGGTAACTAAGTGGCTCACTGGATTGAGATGGGTGGTCCTAGATTCAAATTTAGTCTCAGACATTCCTTGGTTGTGTGACCTTGGGCGAGTCACTAAACACCCATTGCCTATCCCTTAATGATAGTCTGACTTGGAACCAATTCACAGTATTAACTCTAAGACGGAAGGTAAGGGTTTTAAAAAAAAGGAGCAGGTGCCAGCAGGGGGGAATTGGGGCTGGAGTCTTACAAATGAGTGCAGTAAATAGAGGTATGGAAACTGTTCTATAGTACCAATGGGAGGGAAATGCAGTTCTGTATGGATCCTTTACTCTCATCTTACTGTGAAACACTAGATAAAGAGATTTATATAAAAGAATTTAGAAGAAAACCTGATTAACTTTAAAAGGAAACATTCATCTCATAATTATTTATTGAGTTTTTCTATATTTCCATTATACTTCGATTATAAATTGAGCACTTTGGGAAGCCACATTAGCAGCACGGTTACAAGAGAACCATTTATTATACTTCTACCTCAATATATTACTAAATAGGATGTTAATAACCTGGAAGAGATAAAATAATTTCCAAAGATAATTTTGTACAATCAGAGAACACTGAAAACCTTGGAGTATTTGCATTCTCTATATTGTGAGAGTATAATAGGCCAATTTATTTACGAGACTTTTTTTGGCATTCTACTTTGCTTCTTTCACTCATGTAGTCAAAGGTCTTAATCAGTGAAGAGAGAGTCTTTCTTTGAAAAACAAAACAGAACAAACAAAACAAAACAAACTTCCCTTTATTTATAGCAGTAATAATTTGGTATATTTTAGAGCAAGTAGAAAATCTCATTCCCCATTCCCATGAGAAAAATGTACAACCTAGATGTGGCTATTCACTGGATACTTTGAACCTTCATTGTCACATCTACAACTTTCCTGACTTACCTACAAAAAATGGCCTATATGCCATGAAGAACAGAATTTTCTAGTATTAAAAATTAAAACATTATCTATCACGGTGTTATACCTTCTATTGCTACATATATGGCACCTTCTTCCCTTGCCTGCTAATAAGCACAGTTCTTTAGTTCCTGTGCTTTCAGAAGAAGATAAGATGAAAATAAACTTGGGAAAACTTCACTTACAAAAAAAATAATAGAGTGTGTCAACAATCATAACTAACAAAAGTGACAAGAATGACAAGAAAGATAATTATATCTTTCAAATGCCAAATGGATTGGTGATCTCATTGAGGTGGAAGTTCCCACCAATGATGCAATTTTTGTCCCCCCATTCTAGGTAACTTTTGTCCAAGTTCCCTCTAAAAGTTTACCACAGGGAAGTTTATTCAACATGCCAGTAACCTTCCTTGCTTTTTCTTGCTAACTTGGGTATTGCAGTGGAGCTCATGGGCTGTCCATTTGTCATCCCTTGTTCTCACTCTAATATCTGTTCATAATTTTTGCTCATACATTTCTTAACTGACAACATTTACTTTGGTTTTCTTTGTTTCCTGTTTTTCCTATTTCATAACATGCCCACATCTTCCAGACTCCTCTCCATTGTCCTCTGTTTGGTAATCACTTTTAGTTCCTTAGAGACTAGAGTGATCCATGTCTCAGGACCATATGGCAAAAGAAAAGAAAAGTGTAGACTAGAATGGGTTAGGAAAGGACAGGATAGGATAGACCAGGATAGGATAATAGAATAGAACAAATTAAAACAGAATAGAGATAATACCTGGCATTAATATAATGATTTAAAGTTTGAAACATACTTTACATATATGATCATCTTCAATTCTCGGACTAACCCAGTGAGTTGGTTACTGTATACTATTTTGTATTTAGGAAACTGAGGATTGACTTATCTAAGAAATACCATCAATTGGGGAATGGCTAAATAGGTTGAGGCATATGATTGTGATGGAATACTCCTGTGCTGTAAGAAATGATGAGCAAGTTAACTTCAAAAACCAAAACATGGAAAGACCCATGTGAAATTATCAAGAGTAATAGGAGTAGAACCAAGAGGACATTACATACAGCAACAGAAATATTGTTTGAAGAATGGCTTGTATATGACCATCTCCAGAGAAAGAACTAATAAACAGAAACAAGCAAGACAATTTTATACACACATACACAAACATCAGATGATGCCTTTTCTAGTGCAAGGATGGCAAAAATGGAGGGAGATACCTGGGGACTTTAATGTAATAAACAAATGATTTAATTAGAAAAGAAAAGGAAAGAAATACTCAGGGTACAAAATAGCCTCTCAAAAGTATAAAACGTGAGACATTCATGATCCTATTGTCCTATTTGCAGTGGTAATTTTTAACTTCAAGTAGCCTTTAGTAATATCCTCTGATCTATGATATTCACTTGGTGATAGATGAAAAGAGAGAAGATATCTGGGCCAGAAGAACATTTTGATGTCATGCAAGATAAGGAAAGCACTTGACTACTCTGAGCTCATGGAAATGAAACAGCACAGGGGTAGAATTTAAGGGGGGGTGTAATAGATGATCTCTTCCTGAGATGTCTCTAAATGAGGCAGCACAGGAGCACATCAGGAGAGGGCACAATGATTTGTGGAGAGAACATCTGTCAGGCTTTTTAATTCAAAGCAGGACTCAGCAAGTGGAGGGCACCTAGCCAAAAGGAGAGGGTGGGGGAGGTATGCAGACACAGAATGCCCTATTGAATGATAAGGGTAGCTTTCACACTGGGAAAATTTCCCTTCTTCATGAGAAATGACTTAATTTGTTGATTTTAATTACTTGTAATGAATAATTAATTTCAATAGAGGAAATAACTTCCTGAATAAAAGTCCAAACTCCCATGCTTTCTCAGAGCTTGGAGGTGACCTTAGGTTCTCTAGGACTGGGCCAGGGCAATACAATCTCTGACAGGTTCTATCTGAAAGAGTGAGGTCCTGGTGATAGGCTATATGATTATCACCTAAAGACTACCTCATAGCTAAATTTCAAGAGAAACCTTTTCAGAAAGTTAGCTACTAGGTAAAGCCTTCATCTATTCATGAAAAAGATACAAAATGGTGCTTGTACAGTCTTCTGAAGTCCCATTCTACTTCAACGGTGATGCTTTTAGAATAGTGAGCAACAAAAATCATCCTGTAGTTATACCTTCTACAAACAATAGCTGTTTGAAGCACTGAAGCTAAAAGTATTGTAATTACACAACATGATGTACATAGAAATACATATTTTATAATAACACATGTACAACCTATATCATACTACCCATCATCTTGGGGAAGGGAGAGGGATAGGAGTGGTGGAGAGAATATAGATCACAAAATGTCAGAAAATGATTATTGAAAATTGTATCAACATGTAATCCGGAAAAAATTAAAAAAATGAATCAAAATGTAGTAATTAACTCCTGAAAATATGTAAAAATATATATGTCCATTTGTGTACCCATTTTTTTGGGAGGGGATAGAATCTATGTATATTAAGAGGTTCTGTATTTTGAGTCAGAAGACTACTACTACTACTACTACTACTACTACTACTACTACTACTACTACTACTACTTACTACTACTACTACTATTACTACTACTACTATAAAATAAGATAGGAATAGCTAGGTGGTTCAGCAGATAATGAACCAGATCTGAAGATAGGATATCCTGGATTTAAATCTGGATTCAGACATTTCCTAGGTATATGACTCTAGGCAAGTCACTTAACCCCAATTGCTGAGTCCTTACCATTCTTCTGCTTTAGAACTGATGCTAAGCAGTCATAAGTCAGAACATAAGGATTATGAAAAAAACTAACAGCAAAAAACCTTCAAAACTAAGGCAACTAGGTATTGTAGTTAATAGAGCACTATATCTGAAATCAGGAAGACCTAAATTCAAATTCAGCCTCAGACATTAGATATGTGGTCCTGGGCAAGTCACTTAACCTCTGACTGCCTCAGTTTCCTCAAATGTAAAGAAGTAGCTTACTTCTTAGAATAATTGTGAGGACCAAATGATATATTTGTAAAGTACCTTGCAAACCTTAAAGTGCTATATAAATACTAGCAGCCACTACTACTACTACTACTACTACTACCACCACCACCACCACCACCACCACCACCACCAGTATGATCCTAGGCCAATCATTTAACTTATCCTCAGATTTTTTATATGTAAATTTGGGCCTAGACTAGATGAACCCTATAAAGTTCTTTCTAGTTCTAAGTCTTTAGTTCTTTGATAGGAATGATTATTTTCTAATTTTGAGCATGTGTGGCATAGTGGATAGACTTGGAGTTAGTAAGATCAATCTGTCCTCTGACATATATTAGCTGTGTGAGCATGGGCAAGTTATGTAATCAATCAGGATCCAGGCAATTGTCTAAGACTATCAGACAAGTTGCTGATCAATGGAGGGAGTTTCAATGAAATTACAAGTGCAGCTTCATCATCCCCATTTTTTTTCTATTTTTAAAAGAGATCGATTTTATTTTAAAAGGTTTAGTTCTTTTTTTTTCCTACACAAGTCAAACTTAGCCTCTTAATGTCCTATAAAATTACTGAATAAATAGCACATTTAAGGTTGTGCAATGATAGCCCTGAATTTCACTTAGTCGAGCCGGATGTTTCAACCTTCAGCGAATGAAGTCTACTAAAGTCCAAGGCTGAAATGTACTTGTAATCACATAACTCCCTAATTTGGATGTGACTGATTCCAAGCAGTAGATGAGATTTGTTTGGCCTGGGTTCCTCCTTCAGAGCTAGGGTTATGAGAGATAGTTTGATTATACATGATGTGATAGCCATGCTTTTCACCTTTTTCTATCTTGTAGTGACAGAATGCAGCTGACCCTGTCTGTGACTTGCAGACCTTATAATCCACCAAATGCTGACCATCAGGCTTAAGAGTTCCTGATGTTGTCTTTTTATCCCCTTCATCTTGGTTTTGTATTTAACCTGGGAAACATATATAAATACACTAGTTTCCCCATCAGAGAATAATGGGAGCACAGTTCCTTTTTATGGAGACACAACTAATGCAAGTACACTCTCATTATTGATCAAATGACTTAAGCTTTCCTCTGTTGTTCTTCACTGTTAAATTCCACAAAGGTTAATGAAGTTGGGGGCAGCATGGGAGAATGTGTATGTGTGATTAAGCCCATAGCCCTACAGACATTACAGAGGCTAATGAAGGCAACTACTGCTTGAGGATTTCTCCAGATGATGGGAGTTTGGCCCTGTTGAGAGAATCAGATGATCAGCACATGGACAGGCTTAAAACTCACATTCCAGTCCCTTATCTAATTTATCCTCCACAAATCTATCAAACTGAAATTCCTAAATAATGTTCTCAGTATTTTATCCTCTTAGTCAAAATTCTTTTGTTTCCTTATCAGTTCTAAAATAATACACAAAATCCTCAAATTGGCATTCAGAATCCTCCACATTCTGGCTCCCACCTACACTTTGCAGTTTGATTTCCCCTTAACCCTCTTCACATATTTTCTATTCCAGTTAAGCTGAACCTCTAACTATTCCCTGTACATATATTCCATCAACTTTACCTCTGTGTCATAAAAGTGATTCCACATATGTGAAGTATACCCCTTCCTTCACCAGCTCCTCCTCTTAGGATTTCTAACTTCTTCAAAGCACACACAGCTCAGGTATTATCTTCCACACTAGATTTTTCTTGATCACCATCTCCCTCCTCCAGTTGTTTCCATTCTCTCCCTCTTGAAATTACTTTGCAGAACATTCTATCTATATTTCTACTATGTACATATTGTATCTGCCAAGGAGAATGAGAGTTCCTTGAGATCAGGGATTATTTTGTTTTTATCTTTGAATTCCAAGGGCCTAAAGCATAGCACAACATAGATACAATAGTAGGTGCTTAATATATGTTTCTTGAATTTAACTCAAAAACAATAAAGACTAAGTGTTGAAAAGAAAATTCATCCTCTCAGCTGTTTCAAGCTCTTATCTGTCTCCTAATACTCAAAAAAAAATTCCTTACCTTCTTCTGTCTTAGAATTGATACTTAGAATTGTTCAAGGCAGAAGAGTGGTAAGGGCTGGGCAGTTGGGGTTAAGTGACTTGCCCAGGATCATAGTGAGAAATTGTTTGAGTCTAGATTTGGTTAGCCCTGGTTCTCTATCCACTGAACTATGTAGCTGTGCCTTCTCCTAATACCCTTGGAACCCAAAACCTGATCCTTGTGTTTTGTTAGCCTTCTCCTTGGATCTTGTATTAATTCTGATTTTTGATCATGCTTCTATCTCTCTTATTATCTCTGATTATCTGTGACACTCTAACTATTTGACCTGCCATTTCATTTCTTTTATGGGTGCGCTTCTCAGAATTCTTGACCACATTCTCACTGAAATCTCTTGGTTACCCTTCTCCTAACCTCCTAGAGCAGAGGATGGTTGACCTGGGTCCTAGACAATCCCACCTAACCACAGCTTGACCTCAAAAATTTCACCCTAAAATATTTATTTACTCAGGTTATTTCTGAGTACTAGTTCTTGAACCCTTTCCTTCTACTCACATGGCAACCAGTCTATTTCAGGTTCTCATCACATTTATTTGGACTATTGTAATAGCATCTTAACTAATCCCCATACCTTAAATCACTGCCTATTCCAATCTATCCCCTCCAGCTGCTAAAGTGGTTATCTTAAAACTCATGTCTGGCCATGTTAGGTTTCTAGTCAATAAATCTAGTGACTCCCTGTTTCCTTTAAAATTAAATATTCACTTTTCTTTGGGGCATTTAAAGCTTTTTATAAACTGATCACTCCCTATCATTCTGGTCTTCTTATATGGCACTTCTCTTCATGTACTTTACAGTCCAACCATACTAACTTACTTAATGTCCTTCACACATAATATTACTTCTCCCAGATTGATATCTTTGTATCAATGCTCTCTCTTGCCGGAAACATTCTTCCTGTTCATTTGCGCTTCTTAGAATCTTTTACTTTGTTCAAGAGTCAATCAAAACATCACCTTTTGCTGGAGATTTTTCCTATGCTTTGGCAGCTTATGGCTTCCTCTCTAAAATAATCATGTATCTACTTGTATGTATCTCATATACATTTAAATACATGTATATTGCCTTTTCTGGCAAGATTGCAAGCTTCCCTTTTGACTCTGTATTCCTTGCACTTGGCATGACACTGAGCACAAAGGAGGTGTTTAATAAATGACTGTTGAATGATTGATTCTTAAAATTTTAAATTAATTAGTTTGTCACATTAAAATTCCCAGGCATCACCCTGTTTGCCTTTCCCACACTAGAGAAGGCATCATCTGACATATATATGTATATGTATGTATTTATATACATACACATCACTTGATGAAGTCTCTAAGGTAGTGCTTAGAGACTCATTACATATAGACATTTGACATATATATATCTATATATAAAACTATGTCTTATTATTTCTCTTCATCATTTCTTTCTCTGGAGGCTGAGAAGAAGTGACATTCATAAAACTCATTAAAAAACTCTAACTCCAACAATGATAGACTGGAGCAACAGTATTTGCAGCGTGATATCTGGGGAACTCTGGGAGTCCCCAAGTCCCTTTTTATGAGGTTCCTATAGTCAAGATTATTTTCTTAACAAAAGAAAATGCTTTGGTTTGAAGAATTAGTTACCAAGCATTTGTTGTTCAGTTGTTTCAGTCTTGGCTGACTCTTCGTTACCCTATTTGGGGGTTTCCTGGCAAAGATAATGGAAGTATTTGTCATTTCTCTCTCCAGCTAATTTTACAGAAGAGGAAAGTGAGACAAACAGCATTAAGTGACTTGCCCAGGGTCACACAGCTAGTAAGTATGTGAGGACAGATTTGAACTCAGGAAGATAAGTCTTTCTGACTCTATATCTGGCACTCTATCTACTCTGTTATCTAGCTGTCCAACCAAGTATTATTAAGATGTTTTATTTTCTAATATGATAAATCTCAGCATATATAATCCATGAAAACAAAAGCTCTGGGAAGTTTTCAATACATTTTAAGAGTGTGAAAGAGTTCTGAGACCAAAATCTTTGAAAACCACTGGATTAAAGGAAGTAGAGTTTCAGAATTGAATAGAACTTAGAAGGTTGTTTACTTTGTGTTCACTTTATAGGACAGGAAAGTGAAGCCCAAAAAAGAGAAGGGACTTAATTGAAGTTAAAAAAAAAACCGCAACCAAATAGTTTAATAACACAGACTGGAATAAAACTCAAATCTCTTGAAGTACTTCAGGGCATCTCCCATGATACCATATGGGAGGCATTCTTCCTCAGTGAAATTATAAGCATCATGAGTTCCAGGAATGTGGTTCCTGTTCCCAGATACTCAGACAAAAACCTATTGCAACTCTGACATAGAGCACTTCTATTACCTGAACTTTTCCAAGTGGCACATGCCTGTGTGAGCACTGCCAAGCAAAAAAGTGGCAGTGATTTGTTTTTATTTTAATGCACAGGTTATCATTAGTGGGAACATTATTTGGTTGGAGAAGAATGAGAATGGACTATTTTTTTAAAAAAGGCCTTATAATTAAGGCTGCCCCATGTATAACCTATATCAAATTGCTTACCATCTCAAGGAGAGGGCAAGGGAAGGAGGCAGGGAGAAAATTTCAATGGCAAAATGTCAGAAAACAAATCTTAAAAATTGTTTCTACATTTACTTGAAGAAAATGCAATAAAATATTACTGGAGAAATAAAAAAGAAAAATACCAATTAAGCTGTCATAGGTTTCTTTCAATAATCCCAAGACTTTCTTGAATAAAAGGTGGCAGTTAGTCATTGTAGATTTAAAAAAGGTAATTTTTCTTGTGATGAAACAAACTGGATCTTTCCTTGGGCCAGAGCAAGGATTATAATTAAAGTTCTCTTTTTATAAATTTAAAGCGATTATTACATTGTTCTTTCTATTCTCTCTTCCTACTCACAATTTGGGCTTTGGGGGTAAGTGTAGACAAGGGAAATATGTTTATGTGTATGTTTGATTATGTGTGTGTGTGGGTGCATGTGTCCTATGTGTATGGAAGCAATGAAAGAGAAGAAAAAATAAAGGCACACATAAGAAAGGAAGCGATGAAATGAGTTGTAGGATATTCTTCACACGTCCAGAAATAGGTAATTGACTTAAAGTATCTAAAATAAAGACCAGACCAACACAACCCTTCCATTCCTACTACAATAAGCGCTATCTTAGAGACTCATCATTCTCCCTTTTCTTTTTAAAATCCTTATTTCCTTTTATGTTTTAGTAACCACTCTAAAAGAGAAGGGCAAAGGCTAGGCAGAGTTAAATACCTTGCCCCAGGGTCAGACAGCAAGAAAGTGTCTGAGGCAAGATTTGAACATACATCCTCCCACTTTCAGGCCTGACATACTATCCACTAGTGCTACCTACTAGCTGCCCCTCCTCCTAACTCTTTCTTTCTCCTTTTAAATTTCTGATTGTGAGAAATCATTGGGAAATGGTTATACCTGAAAAGAAGCATTGTACAGTAGAAAGAAGATCTAGGTTCAGATCTTGCCCCAGACACTTACCTGCCTCTGACATTTTATCTTGGATAAGTTACTTAGTCTCTCTGGGCCTTAGTTTCTTTATCTGTAAAATGAGGGGCTTATACCAGATTCTTGCCAAATCTGGTTCTAAAACTCCACAAAACAAAGGGATGAGCTTGCTTGCTTTGATTCACACAAATTATTCCAGGAAATTACTGTTTCACTATCCCTGCCTCTGACCTTAGCTTCAGAATGACAGTGTAGTAACAGAATGTTGGACTTTTAAATCAAAAGACCTAGGTGGAAGTATAGGCTCTATCTCTTAACCACTGTGGAAAAATCATTTAATGTTCGTAAGCCTCAGTTTTTTCATATATAAAACAGAAAAAATAATACTTATATTAACTACTTCCTGGGGTTTTTATGAGAAATATCCTTTCTATGCTACAAAGGTTGATTTAAAAGCCAATTATTATTGTCCTGATAGAGGTACACCCACAATGTGATATAGTAGGTAGAATTGTAGCTTTATAGGCAGAAAAAAAGAACCAAGGTTGAAATCCCACCTTGGCCACCCACTTAGTTGTGTAATTAGAAGCAAGTTACTTAACCTTTCTAATTCTCAGTCTCTTCCCTTGGACAATGGGAATGATAGTACCTGCATTACCCTCCTCACAGGGTTACTGTGGAGCATAAATTAGAAAATGTATACCAAGCACCTTGCAAATCTTACAATGTTCTAGAACAGTGATTCCCAAAGTGGGCGCCACTGCCCCCTGGTGGGTGCTGCAGCGATCCAGGAGGGCAGTGATGGCCACAGGTGCATTTATCTTTCCTATTAATTGCTATTAAAATTTAAAAAAATAATTTCCAGGGGAACTAAGTAATATTTTTTCTGGAAAGGGGGCAATAGGCCAAAAAAGTTTGGGAACCACTGCTCTAGAATGTCAACTGTTAGGAATAAAATCCAGCTGGATCTTTAGTTTCACCCAAATGGTTACAATCCAAATGCTGGGACATTTGGGATGGTGTTAACCTGCTAGCAATATAGTAGATAGAGTACTGGCCTGCAATCAAGAAGATATGTCTTCCTGAGTTCAAATCTGACTTCAGACACTTACTAGTTGTAGGACTCTGGGCAAGTCAATTAGTTCTCTTTGCTTTCCTTTCCTCTTCTATAATATGAGCTGGAGAAGGAAATGGCAGACCAACCTACTATCTTTGCCAGGAAAACTGCAAATGGGTTCATGAAGAATTGGAGATGACAGAAAAATGATTCAAGAGAATCATCCACTAGAAAATGGACACAGTCATGGACTCACTTTACTTATATGACTTCTGATAATAGAATTATTTCAGTCTTAAAAATGGGAACTAAAAAAAAGGTCTAGGAAGAAGAACATAAAAGCATGGATCTATCTGTCAATCTTTGATAAACTCTGAGAGGTACATGAAGCCTTTAATCTAAGTAATATATAATAAGAATAAACCAAATATTCTTCTAACTAGAATCTTTGTGTTTAGAAATTCTCCTGAATTTGTTCCCTAAAAAGACATTCTTTTTCTTTTTGAAATATTTTTCCCTCTGAAAAAGCTTTACTTTTCTCTTCTTTTCCTCCCAGCCCCATACATATTCCTATTGGAATGATTCTATTGGTAGCTATTTCCAACTAAAAAGAGTGAGAGGAATACTAAAATAATACCTTCTAGATGGATAGGACTTAAGTTTTACATGTACTTTACATAAATTATCTTACTTGAGGTAGAAAGGAGTATAAGTATTGCTGAATTTCCATTTTACATTTGAGGAAAATAAGGCTTAGAGATATTAAATGACTTGTTCTGAGTGGCAGAGCTGGGAGTTAAAACCAGATCTCACAATTTAAATATCCCTGCTCTTTCCATCACATTTTGTTGCCTCTCTGGAAGGAAAAGAAAAAGAGGACAGGTACATTGGTTCCCATCCTGTTTTCTCTTATTCATTGTGGGCATTCTGCTCATTTGCAAGGTGCTTGGTATTAAGAGGGGTCACTAAGCTGTGGCTACTTCACTTTTGTTTTCAGAAACCACCTAGTGGGAAGCAGAACGTTTTGCAAGTCTCACACATAAGCTTTGGAGAATTAGATGATCCTTCTGGTCTGCAAAATCTCCAAAATGGAAACCAATACAATCAGATAGAAAAAGAAAAAAGAAGCAGAAGCAGAAGCAGAGATAGGATCACTGGGATCTAAGGTAAACACAAGGCAATTCCCACCCGGCAAGAAGAAGGAAAAGAATAGTTGTTTGCTTCATGGGGGTTTTACTGCAAATCTTGTGAGCTGCTTGCAACTGTGTTCTGCAAGATGGGCGGCTGCTGAGCTCCGATTTAATGAAAACTTAGGGAAAGCAATTCAACTCACTGCAGGGACTGCTTTGTTCTTTCATTATGATTCGTTTTTAATGAGAAAGATGATTGTGAGGATAAACTCTATTCCTCTGAATTTTTACACTAATTACATACAAAGCACCAGTCTGGCAGAACGGGCTTATCTCCTCCAGGCAATACAGTTATCATCTTGTAACCACCCTTCAAATCTCCCATATGAACATAGGTGCTACGTGCCAGGAATGGGTATTCCTGGGTGCCAGCTCTCTACGTGGATAGATGAATGCAGGAACTGGATTCAGGAATTAACGGTCAACAGAGAAACCAGATGAAATGGGATGACCTTAAACCTTCATGTTTCTCATCTGCCCGTGGTGTAGGGAATGAAGGGGGAGACCAGTTACTAATCAGTATTGGGTACGAGGAGTGATGGAGGGTCTGTTTTATAAGGAAAGAGTTGCTAGGTTTCTTGTGTGGAGCCTAGATGATGTATCTCGCGGTATTATACAAAATGCCATGGAAGATGAGGTCACATACCTAGTATAAATTTCCTTCATTCCCAGAAGGCATTCATTTCTCTGAGTGGCATTGAATGCTGGATGGGGTGAGAGTGTTGCTTCTTTATAGAATCATATATTTTATTTAAAAAATTTTATTCTAAACTATTACAAAATATGTACTATTGGCTAGATCTGGGTTTATCAAGTGGTTCTTGATAAAGTTGATATTTATTCAGTCCTGTGAATGATACAGCTATTATAGTATCTGCCATTTTTTTGAGGACTGTGAACCCAATTAAAGCCATTTAACCAGTGGTTTCATTCATCTATTAATAATAATATTAGCAGTACAATTAATAATAATAGTGGTAGTTGATAGTTCTAGTAATAACATCAGGGAGTAGTTAGTATGAAGCTCAAAAAAATTTATGAAGAGCTTTACACATAGTATCTCACTTGGTCCTCACTCGCAACAACCCTTCAGAGTATATATAGTTTAGTGTTATTTCCATTTTACCAATGAGGGAACTGAGGTTCAAAGATATAATCAACTTGCTTAAAGTAACATGGCGTGTTGTGGCAGAAGTGGGATTTGAACTTGGGCTGTTGGCAACCCTAGTATATTAGGAAGAGCAACGAATCTATAATCAGAAGATGGGATAAAATCCCAATCCTGCCAAGGATATCCCCTGTATGAACATCCTCAAATTATTTCACCTCCCTGAGCTTCAATGGTCTCATTTCTGAAATGGGAGAATTGGATTAGATGATTTCCAACATTTTTTCTAGTTCTGAAATTGATTCCTAGTCTTATTCTCTTACCATTCATTCCTCCATACTGGCAGATTCTCCTAATGCAATACTTGGGAATTAAGTTGGGTCTTTTGAAGAATTGCTTTCACTCAGGCCAGTAAAATACCACCATGTATAATAGACCAAAACTATGTAAGAGAGCTTCCAAAAGCACTAGTTGGAAGTACAGTTATATGTACTGAATGCCATTTATGCACTGTGGAAAAATCTGAGCAAAACTGGACCACTAAGTTAAACCAATATGGCATCCTTATATCCTTATGGTCTGATAGTGACAGAAGAAAACAAGCCTTTCAGAAAGCAATGGTTTTTTTTTTCTTTCATATCCCATCAAGTATACAATATGCTACCTGCCATTGAAATGGAATCAGTTTCTATGTTTTGACTGAAGAAAGCAAGTTGAAAGCCTTTTTCCTTTAGTAGGAAGAGAAATGTATATAAGTATAAGAAAACATAAAAGACTCATTGAGGAACAAACATCTCTCATCACCCTTCCATAATGTTGTTTTAAAATAAACAGCTATCAGTAGGCACAAGATGCTCTCTCAAGGGATTTGTGAATGAAAAATATAAACACTTAGCAAAAAAAACAAAACAAAACCCAGCATTAAGTAGGCTGCCTTTTTTTTTTTTGATGGGGCGGAAATTCCTTTAATAAATGAGTTTCATTAATATATTTTATTATTTATTTATCATTATTTTAAAAAATTCTTAACTTCTGTCCTATTAGTTCTCAAGCAAATGAGCAGCAATAGCTAGGCAATTGGGGTTAAAAGACTGGTCTTGGGGAAGTGCCTGAAGCCAGATTGGAACTTGGGTCCTACTGATTCTGGTGCTCTATCCACCACACTATATAGCTGGTTCCATTAACATACTTTAAAATAAATTGCCCTATAATATAAAGTTTTGGCTGGAGAGTCACCAAAAAAAACTACTGGAATTTGATAAAAGTTTATTAAGCATCAAGCCCAATGTTTTGGAAAGAGAAAGTCTGGAGAAGACATAATTCTTTGTCTCATGGAACTTACAACAGTAATAACAATATAGTGGTAGCTTACATTCTGCATATTAAGGTTTACAAAGCCCTCAGATATACTTAATATGTCTCACAACAACCCATCCAGGTGAGACGTATCAGTATTAACTTCCCTATTTTGACAGAAAAGGAAAAAAAAAGGTGAGCAAAGTCTAAATAAATTGCCAATGTTGTCACATCTAATAAATAGTAGAACACAAGTCTTTTGATTTTAAGTCTAGCCCTGTTTATGTCACACTAGAGTGTTTTATAAACTATACACCCAGAATATATCCCTAATGAGCATTTTTCTTCCTCTTTAAAATTTATTTACTTAATATAATTTATTCATAGATATGTCTGCCCTTCTCTTACCCCTGCACACCATAGAAGGTAACATCTCACAAAAAGATATGAATGTATAGTTTGTGTCTTTTATGCTTCTGCTTTTCAATTCATTCTCTAGAGGTGAACATTCACAAGTTATTCTCCAAATATTAATTCTAGAGCTCTAAGTAATGTTCTCTTGGTCCTACTCATTTCACTCTTCATTACTTCATGTATGTCTTTCCAAGTTTTTTTTTTTTTAAGTAACTTGCTAATCATTTTTTATGGCACAGTAGGATTCCAAAACAATTTTATACCAAAATTTGTCCAGTCTTTTTCCAATTGATGGACATCCTCTCAATTTCCAGTTCTTTGCCACCACAAAGAAAACTGTTAGAAATATCTAGGAACATTTAGTGTTTTTTTTTTCCTTCTTCCATGATCACCTTTGGAAATAGATTAAACAATTATATTATTGGATCTAAGGATATACATAGTATTATAACTCTCTGGGCATGATTCCAAATTGCTCTTCAATATGGTTGCATCAGCTCACAGTTCCACCAAGAGTGCATGAGTGTTCCCATTTGCACACAACCCTTCCAACATTTATTGTTTTTTGCCCTTTTGTTTTTTTAACTAATCTGATAGGTGTGAGATGATATCTCAGAAATGTTTTGACTTGCATTTCTCTAATCAGTAGTGATTTGGAACACTGAACATTCTTCTTTATGGCATATCACAGCAGTGTCTAATACCCTTTAACAATGCCAAAATGTACAAATAAATTCTGCATATCAATGACTATGAAAAGAGGTTTCCACTTCCAGGGAACTTTTAGAGACTCTAATGAATATTACTTCATCAGTCTTAAATAAGGTGACAGGGGTATTTTCTTAAACTTTCTCACAGGAATAGTAACTTCATTTGTTTATGCTGGCCAAGTGTTTTCTTATTTTGACAACTCTCTAACCCTGGCATTGGAGATGATTTATTTATGGTTACCAAAATGACCTGAATGTGAGCTGAGATTAGATTTTAGGGCTTTCTTCTCCTAGAGAGGTTTTAACCTAAGACACACAGAGTCTATGAATACATTTCAGAGGGCCCATGAAGAAAAGATTTACATCTTTATTTCACTTACCCCCACTGAAATTTAGCATTTCCTTTATTTATTTAAAAACATTATTCTGAGAAAAGGTTTATAGGCTTCATTGACTACCAAAGGAGTCCAGGACACAAAAAAGGTTACTGACCTCTTCTCTGCCAGATGAAGTTCTAGGGATCTTGAATTCAGTGTTTAGTTTTTCCCTCACGCCCACTGTTTCAGGTTATAATTTGTTGACGTTCAGCTGTTTGTCTGTGTTGGACTTTTGGGGGTTCAATAGCTATCCATGAGATTTTTCTTGGCAAGGATACAGGAGTGGCTTTATATTTTCTTCTCGAGTATACCATTTTATAGGCTATCAGAGGCTAAGTGATTTGCTCGGGATTATACAGCTAGGAAATGTTTGGGGTTGGATTTGAATTCAGGTGTTTCTGATTCTAGGCCCAGTGTTCTTAACCACTATGCCATAGATTATACTTTAAGACTAATTGACATGAAGGCAAGGAACAGAGCCACAAAGGCTGACAGATCTTCATAGTACTATGAGGCAGTATGGTGCAGTGACAATCACACTAATGATGCTTTTAATAGGAATCAACCAGATTTGAGAGGCACAAGATTTGAGTTCATTTCATGGCTTTGCAACTGGTGGATGCCCACTACTTTGCCAAATCCTGGTTTGATGTTTTTAGAGTACTTTGAAAATGTAAACCATTTTTTATTAGAGTGAGTGTCTGAAGGAAACAGAAATATCCAACATGATATAATATAATAAACAGAGCAATATATACATAGATAATGACAGTTTAACTGTATTTCCAACCACTCTATGTGTTTCCAAAAGATACTGTATGAAGCATTTGTTAGAAACAATAACATCTATACAAGTAGTTATTTTATAACCATTTACACTAAAATTAATTAATTTCAATTTACAGCATATAATAACACTATTTACATTACTCAGGCAACTAGGTGGATAGGACACTGGGCCTACAAGGATGGAGACCTGAATTCAAAGCCAGTCTCAGACAATTTACTTGCTGTGTGATCCTGAGCAAATAATAGCTATTGTCTGCCTCAATTTCCTTAATGTAAAAATGGAGATTTATAATAGCACCAATCTCCCAGTGTTATTGTAAGGTTCAGATGAGAATATATGTAAAGCACTTAGCACAGTGCCTGGCACATAGTTGGTGCTAAATAAATGCTATCATCATCATTATTATTATTCTCTTAAAACCTCTATCAGGATCTTTAGCCATTTGTTCTCACTTACTTTCTTCATATGATCATAATCAATATGTAACCCATACTTCTTATCCCACTTATTTTTTTTATTTTAAATGATCTAAGAAAAGACTTTTCTTATTTCTTTGTATTCCTCATACTTGTCAGTTTTAACATAAGATTCTACAAAATAACTCTTTAATGAGAAAAAAACAAACAAAAAGAAATAAAATACTATGACAGTATTTTATTTCTTTTTGTTTGTTTGTTTTTTTTCTCATTAAAGAGTTATTTTATAGAATCTTATGTGATCCATTGGGACCATTTAAGAGAAGTTGAGATGCTTAGGATCTCTATAGAGTAGCAGCATTCATTCTTCAGGCTGACTTCACCTGAAAGGAATACTTGCTCCAAAGAACAGAGGATTTTTCTGGTGCATGTTTGAGAGAAGAACTTATCTAAATGGGCTGTGAGGTGATAGAAAGGATCACAGTTTAAAGGTGTGCCAGCTGAGTGTAGTGACAAGAACATTTCTTCTCTTTCTCACAAACAACCTCCATTACTTAACTTTCTCGAGAGACAAGTTAGTTCTCAGGGATGGAACTTCCAAGTTGCCATGATATTCTCAGCCTCTTCCCTTAGAAATGAAATTTTAATTAAATTAAATTGAACAAATATTTAGTAAGCACTTACTTTGTATAGAGCTCAAAGCTAGATTCTGAGGATATAGTCTTGAAAAACAATAGTCTTTGCCTTGTTCCTATGCCATATGGATCAGTGGCACTGTTTTATGACTTCCTGGGCTAACCATAGGAACCTTAGGCCTTCCCATCTGCCTTGAAGATGAACCCTTGGGATTATTAAAAAAATCCTTACCTTCTCTCTTAGAATCAATATTGTGTACTGGTTCCAGGGCAGAAGAGCAGTAAGGGCTAGGCAATGTCACAGTTAGGAAGTGTCTGAAATCAGATTGGCACAGAAGACCTCCTGGCTCCAGGTCTAGATCTCAATCTATTGAGCCCCTAGCTGCCCCCTAAATTTTGGGATTTCTGAGCTTTTCTTTCATCATGACTGCTTAACCTTCTTTTCAGAGTTGTTTCTCCAAATTAGTGTGAATCTCTTTAGAGAAGAGCTGTCTAGCTCTTTCTACTAGGGTACTAGTGCATTCACTTATACCCAGCTCTATATCCCTATAGACCATATTGTCCAAGGGTTGTTTTTTTTTAGTGAAGGTACTGGAGTGATTTGCAATTTCCTTTTCCAGTGGGTTAAGGCAAACAGGGGTTACGTGATTTGCCCAGGGTCCTACAACCAGTAAATGTGGCCAGATTTGAACTCAGGTATTCCTGATTCCAAGCCTGGTACTCTATCCCATGAATCATCTAACTTCCTCCTTTTTTCTTGTATCCCAGTGCTTATCCCAGTGTTTGGCATATAATAAACACTTTACAAATGCTTTATCATGCCTTCCTTCACAAGAAGCTTGTAACATAATAGGCAAGATACAACATATTTACAGAGAAATATTAGTATAAGTTAGAGTAGGATAGATATGAGAGTAAGATTAAGACAAAGTACTCAGGGAATTTCTCTCTCTCTCTGTTCATCCATCCAATCCTCTCTCTCTCTCTCTCTCTCTCTCTCTCTCTCTCTCTCTCTCTCTCTATCTATCTATCTACATACCTACCTACCTACTTACCTTTATCTTCTGTCTTAGAATTGATATTAAATATTGGTCCCAAGGCTAAAGAATGGAAAGGGCTAGGCAACTGGGGTTAACTGACTATTCCAGAGTCATATGGCTAGGAAGTATCTGAGGCTAAATTTGAACCCAGGTCCTCTTGATTCCAGGCCTGGCTCTCTATCCAGTGAATCACTTAGCTGCCCCTCCGGGAATTTTTTTTAAGTGGTAATGTTTTTCAGATGGGTGGATAGGGAGAGCAGACAGAGATGAAGGAGATGGCACCTTGACACCATCAAGAAAAGAATTTCAACTGGTAGAAAAGTTAAAGGAGTGCATTTTAAGCTAGGAGGGTAGCTTATATAGGAGAGGTCTTCATCTAACAGAGCTCAGTGTTTTGATTGAAAATCTTTCTCACTTGAAGTAATAATGGCTGTAGGCTCTCTTTCATTTTTGTTTTGAGAACACTCAATGGATGAAATTCATTTCTGATTTCTATCAGTATTATTCATTCTTATGGCCTTATCCTTTTTGTGTGTCCTTGTAAAATATGCAATGAATATTTCAATTCCTGTGTTTCAGGAATTTGCTGAGCTACAAAAGACATGCTGCATTCTTAAAATCACTCTCAGTGGGAAGCTTTTTATTTTAAAGTGGAAGAGCTTTAAAAAAATGACTTTCATTGAAAAATCAAAACCTGAAGAATCAGTAACTGGTATTTGTATTATTAATGCACTGATCTTCAGTAATGGAAATAATATTTCTTTCCAAAATCTCTATATAAGATAGTTGATATTTATTGAATTGTTATGGGGCAGCAGGGTGGCATGGTGGATAGAGAGCCTAGTCTATAGTTGGGAAGAGTCAATCTTCTTGAGTTTAAATCTGGCCTTGGACCCTTACTAGCTGTGGAACCCTGGGTAAGTCACTTAACACTGTTTGCCTCACTTTTCCTCATCAGTAAAATGAGCTGGAGAAGGAAAATAGCAAACCACTTCAGCATCTTTGCCAAGAAAACCCTAAATGGAGTCATGAAGACTAAGGCATGACTGAAAACAACTGAACAACAACAGAAGATATTGTTACTTTGGTTATTGAATCTTTTCTTATTATAGATCTCAGGAACTGACATGAAAGAGAAAGATAAAAAATGAGAGTGCCCGATTTATTCCCTGCAATTTTAATCAGGCACCCTAAACTCAAGCATCAAACTCCCTGGCATTTAATACTTTGGAGGGTAGAGTGAGAAAGTACAGAAAAAAAAGCAGAATGAGAAAGAAAAAAGAAATAGGAAGGAGGATAGAAAGATAATGAAGGGGAAATATGGGAAGAGTATTTTGGAATATTTCTCATAGATTTCTGGTTACTATGACTATCCATCCATGAAACAAAAGTGAGATCACAGACTTTTAAATTTGCCAATCCCTCTACCCTACTATGTGCCAGGCATGTTGCTAAGTGTTTTTCAAATATCTCATTTGATCAAATTGAGTCTGTGTCTGGACTTGAATCTCATCTTTTCTATTTACTGTATCTGTGACCTTGGCCAAGTAAATTTACCTGAGACTTGCTTTTCACATTTATAAAATGAAGGAGTCAGACTAGATCAGAGAAAAGACAAACTATGACCTGAAGGCAAAATCCAGCCCCTCAGCCTATTTTTTGTTTAAAAATGTAAAAATGACATAGGTCATGTTTTGCTGATTAAATAATGTGGTTGCTTCCAGCTCTAAATCTTATTCTGCTGTGATTGGTTTATGCCTCCTGCCCATTTTTACCACTACCTAGGGAGATGAACAGACAAATATATACTCAGTATAGATAAAATCTATGTGTTTTAAGTATGCATAAATATGTATATTATACAACTGTAGAAACAAGACTGTATTGAAAGTTTTCTGAATTATTCAACTTTAAAATATGTATATGTTTACAGCACCACCTAGGGAGATTTTCCTACTGTGATATTTTTAATTACTGATGCTTAAAGGAAAGGTTGGAATACCTGTTCTATTCTGGATAAGAAATTTGGCCAAGTAGATAGTTGGTTTTAAAAACATCCTCTTTCCACATCATTAGAAAAGCAAGAACTCCTCAAGAAGCATCAGTGACCCCATATTGCCTATAAGATCAAATACAAATTCTTCTGCTTGGCATTGAAAGCCTTTCACAATCTGGTTGTAGCTTCCCTTTCTAGCCCAATTGTATATCCTACATTGGGTCAATGAATCGATAAGCATTTATTAAGTACCTACTATGTGCCAGGCACTGTGCTAAGTGCTGGAGATTTGAAAGATGCAAAAGTTAGCAACTTAAAATCTAGTGGGGAAGTCAATATGAAAACAATTATATGCAAACCAAGTTATAAAGGGCAGGTAGGTGGCTTAGTGCATTGAGAGCCAGGCCCAGAGACGGGAAGTCTTGGGTTCAAATTTGACCACAGATGCTTCTTAGCTGTATGACCCTGGGCAAATCACTTAATTTCCATTGCCTAGTCCTTACCACTCTTCTCCTTTGCTGCCAATACACAGTATTGATTCTAAGATAACAAAGGGAAGGCACTTGAATTAAGATCCACTGGGGAAGGCTCCCTGTGGAAGTTGGGGATTAGTTGGTACTTAAAGGAAACCATGGAGGTCAGTAGTCAGGGTAAAGGAGGAAGAGCTTTCCAGGCATGGGGATGAAACTAGCCTACTTGCTGTTCTCTATTCATGACATCCTATCTTTCCTCAACATATTTTTACAAAGGCCGCACCTCATGCCTATTTCTCCTTACTCCTGCTTCTGGGAAACCCTTCTTCCTTTCAAGACTCAGTTGAAAGTGAGACATAAGATCTTTCCAGATCTCTGCAACTGTTAGCGCAGATTACTTTGTACTAACTTTATATACATTTCATGTTTAATTTTTAGAATATATATTCCTCCTTCCAAGGGAAAATGGAAGCTAACTGAGGACAGGGAAAGTTTTATCTTTGTCTTTATAGCTCCTAGATCCAAAAAGTATTTTATACTGAATAGATGGTAAATAATTTCTTATTGAATTGAATGTGGTCCCAAAACCTGTTCATTCTCCCCCCCCCCTTTTTTTTAATGAAATCTGGTGTTTCTGCACTTTCGGATTCAGTTAGGAACCCTTCCTGCCCATCTACTCTCAAAAAATTCCAAGGGGAAAAATAATCCCTATTGAAAGCTATGTATGAGAAGTTATTTAGGCATATCCAAGAGTTTGGGAAACTTCAGTTAATGAACTAAGTCATTAGAGAGAGGAAAAACCTATTGAAGTTAATGCTTATTTGAACTTCATCCAAATTATCAAACTTTTCCCAAATTGCAACATGGGCTCCTCTTGGGGAGAAATACAGCACATTTCTTTTCTGAAGCTGATGCCTTTCTAGATAGCTATATTCATCCAGTGTTTCTTCATATGCTGCCAGAGAGGGCTTTTGAAGCCCATCTGGAGGGAGCCTGAGCCAACACAGAATTAGCCTCTAGCAAAAGAAGGACTAGACACACAATATGTAAGGTGGGAAATTCAGAGCAGATCATTGGTGTTGAACAACCAATATTGATGGTACACTAACAATGGAGGGAATAAAGCATCAGTAAGAAACTTGGATTGGAGACAAATGAACACCAATCCAAGATGTATTTGGTATGTGAGTTCAGTTTTAAGTTTGATTTAAACTTTTGGTAAGAATTCACAGAATATCTCTTTGTCAACATTTAGATCATTATTCTTATGTTACAACTTATTGTAAACATAGCAAAACAGTAAAGTGTAAGGAAGTGATTAGGTTAAGTTGAAATTTTGTCTTGTTTATAAGTATAACAGATGTATATTTACATATATAACATATATTTATCTGAATATTCCTCTGACTCTTTCCATCTGCCTATCTATTATTCTTGTAAGTCCATCCATCCATCATTCATCTATCTGCATGTCTAATCAGATTACTCAGATTATATATATAAATTAGAAGGAGGGAATCTTAAGAATGCTTACACTTTTGCCATAGAAGAGTGTGCATAATATGAAACCATGAAGGAGGTTAGACTTAGAGAGCCTGGGAGTAGATAAAAATTCAACAATTCAGTTCAGTAAATATTTGTTAATAATCTGATAAAATGCATGGCACGAGGGATACAAAAATTCAAAAATACTTCTGTTAGTGCCTTAAAAGAAGTATACACTCTCCATGAGGATATGAAGTAGGATATGTACAAAGATGAGTCTATTAAAAGGAAAGTTGAGATGGGATTAAAGGAGAAAGTGAGGGGATTAGGAAAGGAAAGGTAAATATGGGATTTGAATGAACCACGTGTCTGGTGACTCAATTCTGGAGGTAGCTTAGTTATCTTTTTATTCAATTATGGCTAGTCCTGCGAGAATTGGGAGAAAACTATATTGCATTGTTTTAAATCTAGGTCTGCATGGCTGGGAGATTGAATCACCTGTACCTGTTGTTTAGGGACCCTTAATCAAGGACCTATGTTATGTCAACCAGAAATTCACTCAGATGCCAAGATTGATGAAAAGAGTTTTCTCATGATTGTATATCTCAAGCAACCCATATATCCTATCTAAAAATTGGCCCATAGTGACTAAGCAGTTATTGTTTTTGTATTCCTTTGACTGTTTACAGATACTTGGGGAAGAGTGCAACAGTTCTTTCCCTGAATACAGGGAATTGCACCTGTTAACTCAACCTCTCACAACTTGGAAATAGTCCCTAATTTTTCATCTAATTAGACGTCAAATCACCTAATGTTGTATCATTACCTTTTAATTGGTCTTATTTTATTAATTTTTTTAATGTATAAAACCCAATTCCCACTCCACCCCCCCATATTCAGAGTCTAGTCCTAATCTAAGGAAGGGAAGTGGTCCTTATTTGCTAGGTAATTGGCATGCTTTGCTTAATAAATCAATATCCTTAGAAGATCAAATTTTTGTTTCCTCAGTCATTTCATCTTTTGCCCATCACATGAAAACCTGACAAAAACGCCAGAAACATTTTAAGAAAGAAGGGAGGGAAGAGGGATGACTTCACTGAGGAAGTGAGACTTTACCTGTACCTTGAAGAAAAAGGATTCTGAAAGGAAGAGAGGAGGGAGAATACTGCAGGCATAAAGAAGGTGGGAAGGAGGGAAACGTATAGCTTCAGGGGAAGGAGTCTACTTATCAAATTCAGGGAGCACTTAGTAGTACATTGCTAGCTAGAACACAGAATGTATTAAGGAATATAATGTGAATCAAGGCTAGAAAACTGAGAATAGCCAAACTAAGGCAGTTATATAGCACAGTGGATAGAGTTTTGGATAGGAGTCCAGAAGATCTGAGTTTATAACCTGCCTCAGACACTTAACTACATATGTAATCTTAAACAATGTGTTTGACCTCTCTCAGCTTCAGTTTCCTTATTTGTAATATGGGGATAATAACAGCACCTATCTCTTAAGACTGTTGGGAGTATCAAATGAAATAACATGCATAAAGTGCTTCAGAAACTCTAAAATTCTATAGATATGCTAGCTATCATTATCATTATTACTATTGCTTGCTGCTGCTATAAAGGTGCTGAGAAGCTTGAATTTTACCTTAAATATTTTACCCAATGGGGAGTCACTGGTGATTTTTGAGCAAGTGAGGAACATGGTTAGACTTATGACTGAGATTCTTTTTTGGCAGCTGTGATAAGTTTCATTAGAGAATGGAGAAAAAGGAGGCAGAGATACCAGTTAAGAGGAAATTATCATAGTCTAGATCATAGGTCAGTGATGGTGAAACTTTTGGAGACTGAGTGCCCAAACTGCAACTCTCTTGCTATATATGAGCCTTCTTCCTTCTGGACTTTCTTCAGTCTCCTCTACTGTAGAGTCCAAATGCTGAATGTAAAGGTTGACTCCAATGAGAGGTGATTTCAAGATGAGATATCCTCTTATATAGAGTTCAAGATCACACTAGCCATTATCTGATTCAATATCATCATATAGTAGTCGTATATCAAATTTATTGGCTATAATTTCCTGTCTAGTGCATTTCCTTTTTCTCGGTTTTTCCTATATTCTGAGTAACTTGATTTCAAATGAAGTTTTATTCCTTATGACAGTTTAGAATTCTTGATATAAAACTTAAATAACAACAGCAAACCCAACCACGATGACTAATATAACCACATTGATTTTTTTTAAAGAAAAAATAAGACTCTCGACTGGCAAATACTTTATTTTTTCTTTTAAAAACATTCAATTGGAGGCTATTCAAATGCTTATTTTGTATCATTTTGCATAAGCCAAAATTTGTTATTCCCTGAACCACAATAATAAATATATTGGATCATAAAATATTTACAGAGATACATACAAACTTAGATACGTACATAGCAGATACAATGTGGCATGGTGGAGAGAGAAGCATGAAAATATGAATTCTGGTCCTATATCTGGTATGGACTGGCTAGGTATCTCTAGGTAAGTGATTTAGCCTCTCAGTGTCCCAAGAAAAAGAATATTAGTTACAAAACTGTTGCAGAGCTACATTCATAGAGAGTTTCCTTAATGGGAACTTCCCACAAAAAGGGGGAGCCAGGTATGACTTTCTAGTCAAATCTGATATGACATCCTCAAGAGCTATGAAGGCTTTTAAAATTTTAAACAATTAAAAATATGTTAATTTAAAAATATCATTTTATTTCTCCCCAATTACACGTAAAAAGTTTCTAACACTTTAAAAGGAATTTTAAGTGTCAAATTTTCTCCCTCCCTCCCCTGTCTCCTTGCTGAGATGGTAAGTAATCTGATGTGCAATCATGTAGAACATAAAATTTGTTAATTTAATTATCTAACAATTAAATATTAATGAAATTTTAAAATTAAAAACCATTCTTAGCTCATAAACCACTCAAAAACAGGCGAGTGGGCCAAATTTGGCCAGCAGGTTGTAGGTACTATGGCAATGAATCACAGTTCCAACCCTCCCCTGAAAAGACAAAGAAGCAAACAGAATCTATACACATGCACCCAAATACACAAATAGAGGCTAAAAGTAGCAGTGCTTGTGTAAATCCTTAGAGGTAGAATTCTTTATAATGATGTACCTATGTGCATTTCCTTATTTAATTACTTTAAAACAATTTTTGTGCTGTTGATTGTTTTGAAAGAATCAATGCAAACCAGATTGTTTCCTCGTAAATCATAAATTCACCTGAATGGAAAGGTATGATTAGGACAAGTGTTTTTTGTCCCCTTACATGTAATTATATACCTGCCCATATATTAGTGAGAACTTTGACTAAGAATCAAGAAGCATTAGGAATATTTAAAGGAAGTCACACTGTGAGTGATTTTACAATTCAGCCTACACATGCTTTTCTTCCTTCTGCTGAATCCTCAATATTTATGCTCCATTATGATTTATTCATTCATTTAGTTTGCTGTATCATCACAAAAAAGAGAAAAGAAGGAATTGTGTGCTCTGATTTGTTCTGCTAATGTCCAAAGTGACAATAGGACAGATCCGAACTCTCTTATCCTTATCATCTCAATTCCAGCTATTTCTGAAAATATAACCAACTAGCACCTACATCTATGATCTATGACCCCCTTGGTATCAACTTACCTTGTCTGACAGCTAATGTTGTTGTGTAGACCAAGAAGAGAAGGATGTAATTGAGGAAACTCTGAAAGACTGGAGTGTTGGCATGGAAATCATCAGACAGGTATTTGCTGGTTAGACCAATACCACAGATAAGAAGGGACAACACCTGTCCAAGAGCCACAGAAATCATCATCTCCCTGAGGGAAAGGAGAAATACGAGATAGGTCAGCAGGCAGCTATTAGAGGAGATATGGCATTCTTAACAGTACCATCAAAGAAAGTCGAGTTCAAGTGAAACTGGAAAACTATCCATGACCCCTTGAAATGAGAGAAATTGTCATTTTTAGTGCTATTCTTTATTCTAGTAACATCATGGCAGAGGCAAGGAAATAAAATATTTACTTCAGATTCAATTCAGCAAATATTTTTAAGGGTTGGATGTACATAAAAATGCTGTGCTAGCTGCCAGGGGATACAAAGACTTCAATGAAACTATCTGTTCCATCTCAGAGCTTATATTCTACTGGGGTTTTGGGGTGGGGAGTTATAAAGGGTAAACAAATCAACAGCACAAAAGGAAAGCTGAGGAAAGGAAGAATAGTTAAATAAAGAAAGTTGCATGATTAACACATCCTTCAATTAGCTAGACACTAGGAAATCCAAGGGGGGCAAAGTCATTACTATATTTCAGGGCCAAGAGTTAAAGATAGTTTTATATATAGTTATATAGTTACATAGAATTGATATTGTTAAAATATTTTTGTTGCCCACTCATCATTTCACTTTTATGGTATTCACAGAACAAAATTATTGTTCTCTATAAGGGATATTTCATGATGAAAGGGAATGAGAAAATGAAAGTAGATGTAATTTCTTCTAATACTATGACTAATTACTATTTTACGTATATTGGTTACACATGCATGTTTACTAGTCCCAAAGGCTTTTAAGGCATAGTCAAGAGGTTGAATCTGGAAGAGCTAGAGGAATGACAGACCACCAAAAAAACAAAGATGAGAAGTTGTTTTTTCAAGTTGATCATCCATACCTGCATTTTGCTTTGATCAAGTAAGTGCCCTTGGATCCTTCAAAGGATACATCTTCTCTTAGTCTGCAGCTAGACATATCTTTTCTCCCCATATTTATCACTACCTTTCAGAGGATACCTAGATTTGAGACCATGTTATTGTTACTACTAAAATATCAATGCAAATTGAACACAGAGATAGCAAGGTGTAGAGAACAATCATGAATTTGGAGTCAGAAAGATGTGGGTTCAAATCTTTTCTCAGACACTAATTAAGATCTGGGACCCTGAACAAGTCATGTGCCTCAATTTCCTTATCTGTGAAATGAGGGAGATGGACTGATGGCCTTTGAGATCACAAGTTCCCTTCCAGCTCTAACTCTATAATCCTATGATGGTACATCAATCCATAATTTATACTACTTGTTGATTTGTATAAAACCCTCAGCCAATAACATAATTGAGTTGTGATTTTAAAATATTAAGACATCTTTCCCAAAGATCCACCTTGCTTTTTTATGTCACCTTCATCCTGATATGAAAGATACCAGCCCCAATACAGCCTTTCCAATTACTGAATTTTCAAAAGGTGACATTGAGGCATTTTACTGTGCCGTGAGCAAAATGAGTGACAAGAGGAAAGCATAGCAGAGAGGACATTTGTCAACTCAGAGATTTGCAGTTTAGATGTGTTTGCCAGTTTTGGGGGTAACAAAATCAGGTTATAGGGGACCTGAATATCAGGATAATATATTTAACTTAATTTAGAAGGAAACAGGGAGCTATTGAATGTTTTATTTAAAAATGAAATAAAAGAAGATGAATTAGGAAGATACATTTGATGGAAATGTATAGGAGAGGTAGGATACGGCATAAACAATTTGTTGTTCAGTCATTTTTCAGTTGCATCCAACTCTTTGTGAGTCCATTTAGGGTATTCTTGGAGTGATCTGGAGTTTTTTTTTCTTTGCCATTTTTTCTTCCTGTTCATTTTATAAATGAAGAAACTGAGGTAAATAAGATTAAGTGATTTGCCCAGGCTCACACAACTAGTAAGTACAAACAATTAGGAAAGCAATTAAGCCAGTCACAGAGGCAGGTAGGTAGATTCAGAGTCTAGAATATCTAGTTCAAATTCTGCTTTAGACACTTATTTGAGTTGAGTGGCCTTATGCAAATTGTTTAGCTTTAAGCCCCTTCCAAATGGTTTCCCCCATTTAAATGAGGGAGAACAATAACATCTACCTTACAAGGTTGATGTGATGCTCAGATAAAAAAAAAAGCTATGTAAAGAACTTTGAAAATTTTAAAGAGCTAATAAATATTAACTACAATAATAATTGTTATTATTTCTAATACAAGTATAATGTACTAATTACCATCCTGAATAAAAAAAAACTGGAAGAAAGGATAGAAAAAAAGGATCTTTTCTACAGTGACAGGAGGTATGACACATCCCCTTTAAAGAAGGAATGAGTTTGAAAGACATTTCAAAGGAAAAATCAATAGGATTTTTTTTGCAGCTTTGTGGGTCTGGGAAGGAAAGTGAAGACACAAAGATTACATGGATTTAGCGAAGCTGGGTAATTGGGAGGAAGTGGTACCATTAGAAGAAAAAAAGGAAGTCAGAAGGAAAGATGAAGGTGGGTGAAGTGAGAAGATCGCTTTTAGATATTATGAATTGCTAGCAGAACATGCAGGTTGAAATTTTGAGTAGGGAGCTAGAAATGTGGGAGAGGGTTGGAAAGATATAGACATGGGGCTCATCCACATACAGATGATAGCTGAAGTCATGAAATTCAATAAGATCGCCAGTGGAAAGATTTTACTAAGGGAGTAGAAATCAGAAGGCAGAATTGAGAAGAGATCAGAAAGGAAACAAATGAACAAGGATGAAGAACTAATTGGAAACCCTGGGAGGAGAGTATTCAAGAAGGATGAGATGGCTAGTAGAGTCACATATTGAACCTACATCATAGAAGATGAGGACTGAGAAAAAGTCATTATATTTGGTCATGTGACCATCAGTGATCTTTGATAAAATGGTTTTCATAGTATTAATGGGGGCAAAAAATCCTGTTGTAAGATTTTAAGAAGTAGAAATAACGCAAGAATACTTTTTAGACACTAACTAATCCATTCCAGTATCTAAGAAAATAGAATCTTCTCCAATGAGCATTTATTGTATCTATTATATGGCAGACACCGTACCAGTTGCCGGGATACGGAGACAAAATGAAAAACAGCCTCAGCAATTAGAGATCTTAAAAGGTTGGGGAAAGTAAGCATTGAGAGTCAATTCAAATATGTTTTCTGTGAAGAAACTCATCTTTCTCCCAGATAAGATTCCATAGTTCTTTGCCCATAGATTTAAATATGTCAATATTTGTTATTCTCAACATAGTACGCACAACTCCTACTAGCTTGCCATTTGATCACTCCAGAGGAATGATACCTATCATCAGAAGCAGCTAGGCCACTTAATTAGCCTGTGTTTCTGATTTTTCTGTGCATACATGAAATGAAAATAAAAAAGTTTACAGATACCCTTAAATCCTAAACAGCCCTTCACATGTCACCCAAATAAATGAGAAACCAGTGATTTTGTCAGGGTATGGGAAATCTCTCTGCCAGCATAGGTCGATGTCCATTTATGACTTAGACAACTAATGGGGCAGCTAGATGGCTCAGGGGATAGAAGACCTGAGTTCAGATTTGGCTTCAGACACTTATCAGCTGTGTGACCCTGGGCAAGTCACTTAACCTCTGATTACCTTGATGTATTTTCTTTGCCAAGAAAATCCCATGGGGTCACAAAGAGGAGGACTTAACTAAATGACTAACAATATAACTCTTAGAAAGTTGCTTCTAAGTGGCAGAGAAAATGTTGACCTCTGCAGGTTGTAGAGGGAGTTTCTTCATGGAGAAAATATTATGAGGCTTTTACAGTTCTATTTCCTAATGCTTTGACACATTAAATTAAAATACTAATAAAATCACCATGGTTTCATGTACTGTATTGAACAAAATCATAAGTAAAATAAAATGAGATAATACTAGGTAGGAAAGGTGCTTTCATTATTTATGGTGGTCACTTCCTAACTGATCCGTGGGCATGAACTTGTTCAAAGCACTTTAAAACAAAAGTTCAAATGCCATCTTGCAGTTACAAATAATTTCCTGTCCGGTTAAGTTAGGTAGGAGGTAGACTTTCCTTTGCCAAAAAGACCATTTGCTCCACAAACCACAATTAAAAATCGGGTACTTTCCTGGAGGCCTAGATGATAGATTCCCACAAGTATAATGGCAAGGGTGGGGTGAAAATGGAATGAAGAAACCTTAACAGCCTCTCTCATTGAAAAAAATCCTCTTATCTACTACTGTCCCCTTAGCAAATGGCAACCATAGATCTCTTCTTGTATCATTGGTCAAAGGAACCAAGTCTTCTGTAATTAATTTTCTCTCTTAATTAGTGACCATGTCATTCAGCTATGACTGGTGTGAATACAAATTGAGTTTATCTGCCTTGCAAATGACCATAATGTATAAAATTGGAAGAGATTCAGGAAATTGTTTATTTGCCTTTTATTTCAAGGTCATATTTCTCGAAATCCCTACGCTTGCAGCCATTGTCAATTCTACATCAGAGTCTGCCTCTGTGGACATTGGGCAAAAGTCTAGTTTTTATTGTTATGATTTTCTCTCTTCTCTCTTCTCACCTCTTCTCTCCTCTCAACTAAATCTAATCCATTTTAGGAACTGAAAATCTTTTTCAATTTAGCCAAATATCCTGACAGTCTGAGATATTAATTCACTAGAGCTTGGATAATGGCACATGCTGAGTTTGAGGAGACTAGAATTACATTCAGGAGGTGGATCTCTGAGCAACCCATTCTCAGATTAGAGCTCATATTGGTTTTCAAATTTACCAGCAATGGCAATAGGAGATATTAGGAAAACCAAAAGAAATGGAGATTTGAGAGATGTAGGTATGTGTGTACATACACACATATATAGATCTGCAGATATGTGGAACATTTATATTATTACATATACTATATTATTAAAATGTTATATTATATAAATCGTGATATATTCTAGATCTTAGTAATTGTGTGTGGCCTATAGAGATTTATGGAGAATGCATTAGAAACATGGATACATGCCAGTGAAAATCGATTTCTTCACAGTCCATCAGAAAGCATCTTTCTAGTCTTTACTAGCTATCTAGAAAAGTTTTGGCTGATGTCGGGCTATAAATGAAATTGGAGAGCTTGTGGCTGCCCACCCAGAAATACTATGTGATCCCTTTGTGATTTTTATTCAGGCTGATTATATTCAAGTGTTGAAAACCACGTTAGTAAATGTGGCCTAAAAATTAAAAGGAAAAGACAACAGACCCAAGCATGGTTGATAACAAATATGGCATTGAATAAATAAGGAAAATTTAGAGGCAGAAAACATGGTGTATTGGTAACTTTTAGATTTCTATTATTAGTTTATAGCAGGAATTCACTTGCTTCTCTAATAACTTTTAATTGTGACATAATGATTTTATATTCTCACTTAAAATAAAGGATTAGGTTCATTAGATAGAGAGCCAGGCCTGGAGATTGGAGGTCCTGTATTCAAATTTGCTCTCTGACCACAACTGCCTAGAACTTACCACTCTTATTATGCCTTGGAACAGATACTTAGTCTCAGTTCTAAGACAGAAGGTGGAGAGTTGAAAAAAGATATGGGAAAAAATTACACAAGGATACAGAAAGAACCTGGTCAAAATCCAACTCTGGACACTTAACAATTGTTATAATTATAAGCAAGTCAATTCATGTCCCTAATTTTTAATTTCTTCATGTGCAAAACGGAAAGAATAATATCCACAATAAACACGCCATATACATTTGAAGCTTTTTTGAGGGCAGGAAATGTTTGTCTTTCTTAATATCCTCAGCCTTTAGCACATACAATACTTGGCATATAGTCCATTGCTTAATAAATGCTTGTTAACTGACTGGCTTACCTTAGAGAGTTGTTATGAGGCTCAAGTGGAATAACATATGTAAAATACTTTTAAAGCACAATTGTAAAGTCTTTCTGTCACCACCTAATTCTCTTCACTTTTGATGGAGTTCATATAGAAATTGTTCTGGGACAAGTTCCTTGCTGACTTGTTATTATTCTTTTATATTTATGTTGATTATCACACAGATATATGAAAAAGTGCCTTCTTATGGATGAAAAACAGTATTGGGATATAAGTTCATCCTCTCTAGGCTTTCACAGAAAGCATCCTTGGTACAATTCCATCAACAGATGGGACAACAGGGATGTGATGTTTCTTATCTTGTTTCCTCTATGATTTTTATCTCCTGTGCTGGGTTTCTATAATTTGAAAGCTTTTTGTTTCATATATTTTAAAGATTATGTGTATTTGGTGTGGTGACACTTACTAAAAACATTGTTCTTTAGTTTTTGGTGATCACTGTTATGTCTGGATGACTGGGGAAAATCTTTTGATCTATGATAACAATCCAGTTTCAAAAAATTTATTGACTGAATTCTGTGGGCTATTTTGAAGTATTAGTTTGTAATATGGGGATCTGTCATCTATCAGTCCATGAAAGACAGAGAGCTTCTGATGTATAATTCTAGCCACAAGGTTGTGTCTTGCTGGGGGATTTGGTAAGTGATATATATGTGTATGTATGTTTAAAATTATATAAAATTATCTGCATGGATTGTGCTCCTAAAGGTGCTATAGCCTGCAGATTAAGAAAAAAAACTTCTTGTTACCCAAGTCTTTGGCCCTGTCAAATGGTTCAATATAATCAATTTTATGATTTATTAGTGGAAATGTTATTAGAATGGTCATTACCATTTGAGAACAGGGACTATCTTTTTTGTTTATATTTTCAGTGCTTTGCAATGCTTTGCTTAATAAATGCTTTTATCTAGCTTTCCATTTCATTCATTTGTGAGTGTCACAGTCTTTATTATTTCCTTGTATAAGGATATCGTTCACTAAATTTATTCTTTAAACATAAATAATTTCTGGTTGAAGTGACATGGTCCTGAATTGCCATCTTAAATCCCCTATTTTTGCAAAGCAAAACAAAACAAAACAAAACAAAACCCAACACCTATGACTCAGGTATTTATTCAATATTTCTGTGTCAAAATAGTGTTGACTAATTTCATGCATCGACTGGTGTGCCATTTCCTTCTCCACCTCATTTGTGAAGATTAGGAAATTGAGGCAAAAGGGGTTGAGTTTGGATATGTACTCATGAAGATGAATCTTTCTGATTCTAAGCCTAGTGATGTCTCCAATGTATCACCTATCTGATTTCGGAGATTTTGCATTATAATCTGGAAGATGATACATGAACACACAAAGTTGACCAACAATATGAGTTTCACAAATTGCTATGACTAAAATATGTCACCTAACTATGAACTGGAAGGACAATCAGTTTTGCAGGAGATAGAACTTACAATATCTAGAATAATTCGGAATGAATTTATGGAGGTGACAAGAGTTGAATCCTAAGTGGTAAATTGAAGTAAAGACATGAGGAGGACACACCAGATGGTGGGAATGACATGACTAAATATATGAGAGAAAAGAGAAGGATCAATTCACAGGGAAATAAGCAGCTCACCCTGGCTTGAGTAAAGGGCTCAGATAGCAAGGTATCCCCCCATCTCTTTTTCAAAGTCAAATTATCTTGGATTTTCAATAGATATACTGTCATATATTTTTTTCAGTGTATAAATAAGTAATTCACAATCATTATGGATCATACTCACACCTCTTTTATAGTAATGCTTAGCAGGACACTATTTAAATGATAATAATAATCATTGGTTAAAGTGTACCTGCTGGCAAGCATTTTTGCTTTTTTTGGAATTTGGTTTTTCTTCTAATGGCACTGAGAAGATTTTCTCAAATTATTAATTCTAGGCAATAACACAGAATGAACTTTATGCATGAGAGTTTATAATATGGTATCAACTTGAATTATAGATGAAAGGCTCTGTCAAAGCATCTTCATTCTGCTGTATAGTCCCAAGAAAACTCTGTCAGACCTGAGAAATTTGGATAAATATCAATCCAGTAGATTGAAATGAATTTAGATTCACAAAAGTCAGCAAGATTTGGAATCATATCCTTCTTAATATGTCATTTTGTGGTATTCTCTCATTCAAAGGTTAAGCAGTTGGTCTCTAGATATTACTATAAAGGTAACATTATGAATAGGTTTAATTGGACTTCCACAAAATTGTCTGTTTTGTCACCAAGATTCTGCACTTCAAGAAAATGACCTTTTCACTATTCTAGTCATCCAGATTTAGGACACCGGGAAAGAACCTAGGTGACCAGATTTTGTCTCAATGTGCTAAAATTTGGAGGGTGCTAATAGCATTAATACTTCTTAGAAAGCAGAGACAACTGAGTTTGGTATCTAACTCACAAGAATACTTAGTTAAAATAGACAACTGCAGTGGGTTGCTGAAAATGAAGTCTGGAAGTCCTAAAATCTAAATTCTTTCTCAGATATTTTTTAAATTTAAACATTTATTCATATTCATTTTTAACATGGTTACATGATTCACGCTCCTACTTTCCCCTTCACCCCCCTCACTCCCCCCACCCATGGCCAACACACATTTCCACTGGTTCTGTCATGTGTCCCTGATCAAGACCTATTTCCAAATTGTTGACAGCTGCATTGATGTGGTAGTCTCGAGTCTACATCCCCAATCATGTCCACCCCAACCCATGCATTCAAGCAGTTGTTCTTCTTATATGTTTCCTCCCCTGCAGTCCTTCCTCTGAATGTGGGTAGTACTCATTACCATAAATCCCTCAGAATTGTCCTGGGTCACTGCATTGCTGCTGGTACAGAAGTCCATTGCATTCGATTTTACCATAGTATATCAGTCTCTGTGTACAATGTTATTCTGGCTCTGCTCCTTTCACTCTGCATCAGTTCCTGGAGGTCTTTCCAGTTCACCTGGAACTCCTCCAGTTTATTATTCCTTTTAGCACAATAGTATTCCATCACCAGCATATACCACAATTTGTTCAGCCATTCCCCAATTGAAGGACATACCCTCCTTTTCCAGTTTTTTTGCCACCACAAAAAGTGCAGCTATAAATATTTTCGTACAAGTCTGTTTATCTATGATCTCTTTGGGGTACAAACCCAACAATGGTATGGCTGGATCAAAGGGTGGGCATTTTTTTTATAGCCCTTTGAGCATGATTCCAAATTGCCAGCCAGAATGGTTGGATCAGTTCACAACTCCACCAGCAATGTATCAATGTCCCAATTTTGCCACATCTCCTCCAACATTCATTACTCTCCCCTTCTTTCATTTTAGCCAATCTGCTAGGTGTGAGGTGATACCTCAGAGTTGTTTTGATTTGCATTTCTCTAATTATTAGAGATTTAGAATACTTTCTCATGTGCTTATTGATACTTTTGATTTCTTTACCTGAGAATTGCCTATTCATGTCTCTTGCCCATTTATCAATTGGGGAATGGCTTGATTTTTTATACAATTGATTTAACTCCTTGTATATTTGAGTAATTAGACCCCTGTCAGAGTTTTTTGTTATAAAGATTTTTTCCCAATTTGTTGTTTCCCTTTTGATTTTGACTACATTGTTTTTGTTTGTACAAAAGCTTTTTAGTTTAACATAATCAAAACCATTTAATTTACATTTTGTAATTTTCTCTAACTCTTGCTTGGTTTTAAAGTCTTTCCTTTCCCAGAGATCTGACAAGTATACTATTCTGTGTTCACTTAACTTATTTATAGTTTTCCTCTTTATATTCAAGTCATTCACCCATTCTGAATTTATCTTGGTGTAGGGGGTGAGATGTTGATCTAAGCCTAATCTCTGCCATATTGTTTTCCAAATTTCCCAGCAGTTCTTTCTCAGATATTTTTTAGTCTTTTGGATCCTGTTTAGATTATTTACCTTTTACAGACTCAGTATCCTCTTCTATAATAATATATAATAATCACACCTATGTCACAGAGTGAGGGTCAAATGAGATGACCTATGTAAAAGCACTTTGCCATCCTTAATTTTGTTGTTTAGTCATTTCATTCATGTCTGACTTCATGGCCTTGTTTAGAGTTTAACATTTTTTTCAAATATTTTTCCATGTTTACATGATTCATTTTCTTTCCCTCATCTCTTTCCTCCCCTCTCCCAGAGCCAAAAAGCATTTCCTCCACTTTGTTATACAAATGTTATCATTTATACCTATTTCCATATTATTCATTTTTACAATAGAGCAATCTTCTAAATCCAAAACCTGCTTGGAGTTTTCTTGGCAAAGATCTTGGAGTGGTTTGCCATTTCCTTTTCCAGTTTATTTTACAGATGAGGAAACTGAGGCAAATAGGGTAAAATGATATGCTCATGGTCACATGGCTGGTATATGTTTAAGGCCAGATTTCAACTCAGGAAGATGAGTCTTTCGAATCCAGCACTCTATACAATGAACAACCTAGTTGCCCTGAATCAATTCCAACATTAAAGCTCTATTTTAATGTTAGCTACTAAGAAATAATATAAATAACAATGAATGAAATATGGAAGCTACCAGATGTCATGCTTCCTCAATCCCCCGGCCTCCCACAAACCTCATTACAATTAGACCTCATCCTATCTTTTTTTTTTTTAAACCCTTAACTTCTGTGTATTGGCTCCTTGGTGGAAGAATGGTAAAGGTGGGCAATGGGGGTCAATTGACTTGCCCAGGGTCACACATCTGGGAAGTGTCTGAGGCTGGATTTGAACCTAGGACCTCTCATCTCTAGGCCTGACTCTCAATCCACTGAGCTACCCAGCTGCCCCTAGACCTCATCCCATCTTGCTTCTCCTGGTGGTAGCTTTTGGCATATTAGCCTCTCAGTGTACCATGTGATTTTCTAGCCCCAAGTTCCTCCCTCATTCTATTCAAGGTCAGCTACACTTGTCTTTAAAAGTTAAATTGCTAGACTCCTTCAATTTCCTTGCTTCAGGTTCATTGTTTGGTGCATCCCAGGGGCTAGAATTAAAGAGTTAACTTCTCTGCTTTTGGACTACCTCTGCTTCCCAATATTCCAGCCCAGTGTGTTTGCCAATAAAGTTTATGGGGAAGGGACTGCAGAGTGATAACAAATAAAACACAAGTCAACATATTAAATACAGTGCTTTCTTCATCTGATCTCAGTAACTCCATCACAGTGGGATATGAAAAGAACCATTGCTACCTTTATACTTTATATGAGTAAGGAAGCCAGGGGGTATAAGGAAAACAAATGCCCTGCCAAGCACGAAGCCAAAGCTATGTACTTCCATTCTACCACTAAGTAGCAACATGACCTTGAACAAATCATTTCACATTTCTTTGTACCTCAGTTTTCTTATGTATATAATGATGTGCCCTGAGGATCTCCATTTGCCTGTCACATAGTAAGAGTAATAAATACATATTCATTCATTCACTTCCTTATTCATTCAAAGGTCCCTTTTAGCTCTAACTTATCATACCTCTACTCTATGTTTAAGAAATATATCTTTCTCCTTTAAAATTTCACATATAATTTTTTAAATATACATCTTAAAATACATTTTTCTCTTTTAAAATTTCACATAGAATTCTTAAAAATATGATCTTAAATTCTTAGCTTCTGTTTCTTTCTTTTTTTAAATTCCTGGACAAATTGTCAGACAACTAAATGAGAAAATGAGCTCTCAGCAGTGGCCACATATGTGGTAAATCCCCTACTGAGATCTGTGGCAGAGGAGATTTCTCAGTTGTGCTGATCACTGGTCTAGGGAGCTGGATGATTCAAAAAGTATGACTGGATTCATGGTCTCTGAGTCAAGAAGATTAGTGACACATAGGATATAACTTGATGGAGAGACATTGCCATGGCATCCCAGGCAGAAGGAATGACATGTATGAAATTTCAGAAGTAGAAGCTAATAAATCTCTTGGCTAGAGCCAAGTACCAGCCACGGTATAAGAGAAAAACAGTTAGACAAGAGGGAGCTCAATCAATGAGCAGAAGGCCTTCAAGTTTATGGTAAGCAATTTTCATTGAATAAGAGCAGCTCCATGAAATTCTGGGCTGGGAGAAAGGAAATGAATCCTGGCTAAAAATGATCATTTCAATTTTTTTGTTTGAATCTCAAATACTGTTCTTGTTCCTTTGTCATTTAAAAATATAGGTGTGCATTAGAAAGGTTTCCAGGTTTAACTATCTCCTGTGAGGGTGAAATTGTATTTTGTTCCTTATACTGCTGTACCTTAAAATGCTTAACTTTTTCTACATGGTGACAACTGGCACTTCAGTCTAGGCTTTGGTTTTGACCAGATCTGTGACTCCACTGGGTATAATGGGGTTCCTAGTAAGGGAGGAAACTCTACATCAACACAGGCAGGCATCTTCTGCAATTTGCAGTCTTGGAGACTTGCCTGGACACTGAAGATTCAGTAACTTGGCCAGGTTCAAAAGGACGCTATGCTTCAGAGGTAGGAGCTCAGCTGAGTTCTCCCTTCATGATTTGGAGGCTGAAACTCTTTATTTACTTTAGTACACTATAGGTAGCACTAGTAAGGATACCCTGGGCAAAACAGAGCAACAGGAAAGTATTTCCTCACATTATTACTATAGTCTAAACAATACACAGTGGGTTCTGCTTTTGGAACAAGTGGAAGTATGTTATAAATTAATGTATGTATAAATTATTTTTCTATTATGAACTCTAGTGGATAGGTCAGAAGGCAAGGGTACCTAACTCAACTAAGAAAGCTTAAAGAAAATCTGAACTATTAACATCCAGTGGTCACAGCCTCTATCATTTCTTTTTTTTTAAACCCTTACCTTCCATCTTAGAATCAATACTATGTATTGGTTCTAAGGCAGAAAAGTCATATGGGCTAGGAAATGGGGGTTAAGTGACTTGCCCAGGGTCACACAACTAAGAAGTGTCTGAGGCCAGATCTGAACCTAGGACCTTCCTTCTCTGGGCCTGGTTCTCAATCCACTCAGCCACCTAGCTGCCCCCAGCCTATATCATTTCCATTCTGTTAATAAACTGGAGGACAGCTAGGTAACACAGTGGATAGAGCCCTGGCTTGGAGTCAGGAAAATATGAATTTAAACCCAGTCATAGACACTTACTAGCTGTGAGACCCCGGACAAATCACTTAACCCTGTTTGCCTAGGTTCCTCATTTATAAAATGAGCTGGAGAAGGAAATGACAAGCCACTCTTCCATGTTTGTCGAGGGCCTCTAAATGGGATCATGAAGAATCAGACATGACTGAAATGAATGAACAACAACAAATAAATTAGAAATCAGAGACATCTTGAACAAGGGAACTTAGTGAAAGATCCAACAAAGGACCACTAGCTTTCAAACAGAAAGAAAATTGCCCTTGTGATGGACCCTGGAGAACACATAAAAGAAATCCAAGATAAAAAATCTCACAGTAACTTCCATTAGGGAGTATGTAATGTTACTAGCAAAGTTTCTAAGAAGAACCATATTTACAAAACCAGCTTAGAACAAGAAAAGGAGAACACAATAATCACCAAAAGGATAGAATCAGCCAAAATAACTGCCAAGTAACCAGAACAAAAAATGGATTGAGGTATGGTAGGATTTCCATGGATTAAAGCCATTGAGAAATTCCCATTTTTGTAAATTGCAAAATCAGTATAGGAAGGTCTGGAGCCCAAGGATAGAATCTTTGGAGATGAGACAGAAAACAGTTTTTCCTATCTAGGCAGTCAAAAAAATAAAGGTAGGACTTTCAGAGAAAATAATACTTTCTATGCCTTCATGGGGAATGAAGGGGAAGACTTCAAAGACTTCGAAGGAAAGTTTAAAAAATATTTATCAGAATTTGTGGGCTGAGAAGTATCTTCAACAAAGGAACTAAATATTCAGGAATAAGATTGGAGAGATTGTTCTAAAAGGGTTGAGAAATCAATCAGCTTAACCAAAAATAATCTACCTTGTGTTAGGAGCCTGGAACCTTCAACGAGCTTTAACTTCAGAGTGATTCAGAATCAAGTGAATCTGATGATAATATCCAGAAGATGGGGCTCAGAAAATGGGGAGAAGAAAAAAGATATAGATTTAATACTTCCCATAGTGGCAAGGAAAAAAACCAGGATTAGCCTTTAGGACCTCTATAATTTCATAACTTTTGTTTTTATTTGTTGCTTTGCTGTTTTCACATTGTGATTAGCAGTAAGAAAAAGGTATTTTAAAAAAGGTCTATAGCCTAGTCTTAAAGAATTTTAGATACAGAAGTAATGTTAGAAATCATCTACTCCTATGCCTTTGATTTATAGATGAAGAGCCTTAGGCCTAGGGAAATTAAGTGTCTTGCTTAAGGTTAAACATCCAGTAAGTGTCTTAGGCAGGATTAAATATCTAGTAAGTATCTTAGGCAGGATTTACATTAATCTTCATTACTGAATGACCCATCCAATTCAACATAGCCCACTCTGAAAACTACACAGGAGTGAAATTTTATCATTAGTAAGGTTTACTATGATAATACATGTAACATAATAGAGACCATTAGCAGAGAAGAAGAGTCAAAGATATCTGGTTCAAGTCTCATTCTTACTGTGTGACCCTGTACAAATTAGTTAACCTCTCTGAAGTTGTAGAACAATTTCCTGCTTGCCTCAATAGAGGGAGTTTTCTCATTGGGCATTGCCTACATTGAATAAAATCATAGGCCCAGACCAAAAAATGGGGGGGGGATGTTTATAACAAAGATATAGCTAGATTTGCATTATACTTACAATTTTCATTTCATATTACTATAGAGCTACTATTCAAAGTTCACTTTGCAGGAAGCACACTCTCTGTGAAGCTTAATAAAAGTCTATTCTATGTCAGTGGAGAGCAATTTATGATTTTTTAAAATGGCAAGCACTAGATATCATGGAAAGGGCAACTCTAGACTTTAAGAATCAAATAACCCATTACTTGAATTCAGAATTTCTATTTGAGAAGTGGCTATTGGAATATATCTCTTTGCTTTTATGCATCTGCAGAATGTTAAATGATGGATTGGATAAATGAATCGCTTCTTTTACTTTTTTGACAGCCATTCTTTCAAAAGGTGCAATTATCAACTGGATTTGGGTGGCATGACTTAAAATAGAGAAGCCAATTTTTATAAATTTATGCTAGTTATTTTTGGTGCAAATGTGGCCCTATTCAACCCGTATCCATACTCCAACACAGTTTCAACAAAACAAATTCACTCCTGAAACATGATGAAAAAAATTGACTATCAATCTATAACCTAATCCTAAGAATTTCAAAAAAGTGGGAAATCAAATTGAACTGTGCCTAAAATTCAGAACATTCACTTATATATCAGAAGGCTAATAAAGTTAGCAGGATAGGAAAGGCTGTAACCCTATTTGTAGGTTGTTGACCATACTCTATGGGGCTATTAATTTAGAGCAGTGGTTCCCACTACCCCCTTTCCATAAAAATTATTACTTAGCCCCCTGGAAATTAATTTTAAAAAAATTTTAATAGCAGTTAATAGGAAAGATAAATGCAACTGTGGCCATCACCGCCTACCTGGATCGCTGCAGCACCACAAGGGGGCGGTAGCGTCCACTTTGGGAATCACTGATTTAGAGGAAAGAATACATAATGATTAGAATTTCAGATTATGGTCGCAAAATGAGTCAACTGGGTTTGCACTCTCCAAGTTATAAATGGTGGAACAGGTTAGTTTTATTTTCATGGTCTTTATACTCTTTTAAAATGCTTAGATATTTCCTCAATGATTCTTCTGAGTACCCCCAGATGATAGTTTATATACTAAATCTAAAGCTTCCTCCAAGAAATAGGAAGGTGTAATCCCTTTCCATATTTATTTAACATGACTACTCTTCATGAATTACATAGTTCAACCAAATTGGATTATTTGATGCTGCTCTTTGGTATTCATTCCATCTCTACTTTCCCTGAATCTGTAAATGTTTGGAATACACTCCCTTCTCTTCTTTGCTCTATAAAATCCTTGGTTTCTTTCAAAGATTAGCTCAGGAACCATCTTTTATGAATAGCTTTTTCCTGAACTTATTTGTTAAGTTTTATCTCTTACCTTAGATTATTTTGTTTAACAGAGTGAATGGAACTTAAATGCCAGTTAAATTGACTGCCCCCTTATAAAATATAAGCTTCTTGAAGGCAGGAAAAATTCAGTTTAGTCTTTTTTTCATCAGAACCTAGCATAATGGCTTTTTATAACAGGTATTTAATATGTATTTTTAATTAAATTGAATGAAATCACTAAGAATGACCTCATATTTCGGTAGGCTTGCAAAGCACTTTCTTAGTAACAGCTCTCTAAGAAAAATGGTAAGTTTCTGAGTATCTCCGTTTTATTTCTGAGGAAAGTGAGAATTTGGAAACATAAGTGACTTGCACATAGTTACATATTTGAGGCTGACTTTATATCCAAATTTCCAGACTCCACATCCATGAAAAACTTACTCTAATAATACTCACTGTGGTAGTGGTTCACAAAACATCACTGTAAAGATTTTTGACATAGTCTGTGGCTGGCCTCTTGTACTATACTAAATACCGTGGATACACATGAGGCAGCTAGATAGTACAGTGGACAGAGTAGTCAGAAAGACTCATCTTCCTAGATTCAAATCTGGCCTCAGATACTAGTTGGGTAAGTGAGTCCACCCTATCTGCCTCAGTTTCCTCATCTATGGAATGAGCTAGGGAAGGAAATGGCAAACTACTCCAATATCTTTGCCAAGAAAAACCCCAAGTTGGACATGACTGAAAATTGACTAAAAGACAAGGGATATACATGGAAAGGCAAAAACACTATATCATGTTTTTATTCAAAGTGATAAAAACAAGGGTCCTTAAATCAGTAAAGGATGTTTCCTTAACATCCCATCAAAATCAATGTCATTTTACCATGAATTATAGTAAGATCTTTACCATTGGGGGAAAGAGTGGCATAAGTAGTTTATGGAATTCCTGCTTATAATATGCTAATCTCTATAAACTTCACTCTAACATAAAATTTTAGTTTACACTATTAATTTCTGAACTAAAATCCTAGTTTGAAATCTTATGGAATGGAAGGAGCCCATGATTTTTTGAAAATTATAACAGCAGAATGTAAGTTATGAAGTGTTCTTTCCATGTTGGGCAGGCTCTGAGTACAGGCCTATCTATGAAAGCCAAAACTAGGGTGAGAGTGACTGAAGTTTGTCCCCAGAGCACTGATAGCACTTGTACTCCTTCAGCACATAGAAGCAACTAAGCTTAGTAACTAGTTAAGATGAACAATTACTTAAAATACAAAAGCACTGGATAGATAGTCCAGCAAGTGGCTAGACTTGATCTAGTCCTCTTCTGCTTCTTCCTAAGGTAGTAGTCTATCTTGGCCAAAAAAAGAAGCGGTCCAACTGAATTTGTAAAATTTTACTTGAGGACATCTTTCATGCTGCTTACCTTTGGCACCAGTATTGTTAGTTACAACTCTGCTGCTGACAGAAAATACATTTTTAATCCAAGAACCAGCTGAGCTATGTTTGGACAACGCTTTTCAAATGACTGCAGGATGATGTATTTTTGGATTATAATAACTCTAGAAGACCATTTACTAAGTTGTGATCCATGTTGGTGGAATGAGTACAGTTAATAAATATTTATTACATACTGATTGTGTGCCAGGCATTATATTAACATGGGATATGTAGAAAGGCAAAAATTGATGGTTTTTTATCTAGAAGAGTAAGGAAATCAAAGGTCCTTAAAACATGGAATACTTCCTTGGTGATCTCATCAAAATCAGTGCCATTTTATCATAAATTACAATGAGACTTTGATCTTTGGAGGGATTAGGTCGCATGGACTGTCTGTGGAATGAAAAATTTTGTGAGCACAAATTTTTGTAATATAAAATTTAGGATAAGGTGAGACTGGCATATATTGACAAAAATGCTTTATTCCTAGAAATATTAGAAGTGGTGCCTAATAGTACCATTTTGCCCATAAATAACACAATTCAATGGAGGCTATAAAGGACAGGACCATAGATAGGGTTCAGTATACTAAAGAAATATTCAACCCATCCTCTATTTTCTTGCCTCATTTTAAAAATGTTGTTTCAGTTTTTAGAACAACTTGAGTTTTGGCAACTTCTTCATTCCAAAATACTGTTAAACTGAGATTTAAATAAATAGCATTAAAAGTACTGCTCATTGTAGTACCTTCTATTAAGTTTTTCTTCTGAGAAAAGGAGCACATTTTTCTGCCCTCTCTTGCCTCTTTTTAGAAGGCTATTCCCTTATTTATTGCCAGGTCTCCTTTTTTGCCTTTTAATGGCTTGTGTAAATAGAATTGGTATAAATAGAAAAGTTTTTACAGATAGGATGGGTTAGGAAAAGAAGGGTATGATAAAGCAGAAGAAGCCTGCCTGGTGAAGAAAAAGCTTAAAGGATAGCCAAGATAGACATTTTCAGATAACACAGTATTGAAAGGATAGAATGGAAAAGAGAAAAGAATAGTGAAGAGATGAAAATACACGCAGGAGGAAAATATGGATTGCAGCAATTTTGCTACTCTAGGGAACTGCAAAAGAAGAATCACTATCCATTGTTGGACCACCATACAGGAAACATGACATCTGTCCAGAGGGCTTTTCCTTTTCTGGAAATAAAAATAGTCCAGATGCTCACAGCTTCAGAGAAATCAGGGTGGTTGGGGTGAAAATAATTAGCATTAGAGTTATAATCATTATAGCTTTCTCTCTTTATACTGCTTTTTTGTTTGTTTGTTTGTTTGTTTGAAATATCTGTGCTTCCTAGGGAACTGGGAAACAATATGGTTCAGCAGATAGGGTACTGTCACCAGAAACAAAGGATCTCTCTTGGAACATATGATTTCTGAAAGATTGCTCCTTATTCAAAGTTTTATAGTATTTTTTCTACTTTTCTATTTTGTCCTGAACCTCTTTACTTCTGTGTACATGTCATATCTCCCCCATTGTAAGCTCATAAGGAAAGAAGCTTTATTAATTTTGATCTTTGTTTCCCTAGCACCAGACATAATACCTTGTACAACTTGGGCACTTAATCAATGCTTATTCAATTAACACTGGAAAAATTCGGGGAGCTCTTGTCCTTTGAGTATTTTATGAGGAAATAAAAGAGAACAAATTAAGCATTTTAGAAGTCTTGAATGTTATGACACTATCTGCCCTTAATCATAAATAGGCTCTTCTATTGTCTTATTGGCTAACATCATCATCTTGATACTTCAGATATAGGAGGTGACCTTTTAGATGACCTGTGTTTCTGTTCCCTACATTCATACAGCTTTTAGTGATTTTGCAATTTTGACCACAAAATGCTTTTAACTCTGCATTTTTAAACATGTAATTGTAACCTCAGGCCAAATGGGCAAAAGCAAATTGCCAGAAATATATCAACTAAATAAAAATAAAACCTCCCAATGAAATTGATGTGAAAAAATAGGCTGCTACTTTGGTCTCTCTGAATTTATAGAATTTGAAATTAAATAGTTTATTATGCACTTTGCCTTCTTGTAAAAAAAGAACTTGATCAAATTATATTTGTTCTTTGAACATTCACTGATTTCTTTGTGTGAGATGAAATATATTAGAAGTCATGCAGATTGGTAAAATTAGATTCCACTAAGTGATGGACTTTTCTACACAAAATTAAAATCTTGTTGGAAAAATTAATAACTGATTGAGGTTATTGACTGTTTTTGCTTAGAAGTACTTTGCAGGAAGCTTAGGAGAACTGAGCAGGAGAGCTAAGAAATAAATGGGTTCTATGTCAGAGAAGCTATGATTAGATGATAGTAGCATGTTTATTCCCTATTCTTTATGTGTAAAGATGACTACAATTATTCTATTAGAAGGAACTGAAAAGTTGAAAAGTCACAGTAGCACAGAATCTTTGGCATTCTTCAGTTGTCTTTGAAAGTATCAAAGTATTTTATTAAAATTTCTTTTAAAATGCAATGGATCAAGTCATATTCATGGTTGTAACAGACCTGTGTCTGGAGATTTGCATGTTTTGCCCCAAATTGCATCTCTCAGAAGGCAGTATGGCTGAGAACAAATGAATTCTAAAAGTGATGTCCCTGTGGCCCAAGTAGTTTATATGAGAAAGACACCTTTGGGTGCATTGACTTTGGTGAGGAAGCTCAGGGATTGTGTAAGAGAAAGAGATTGTTTAGGGAGACATTTTTTGTTAAGGGTACGTATGTTCTTTTCCTAGTACCTAGGTAAGGTCCATAAGAAGTCCCTACTCTACTTGTACTTGTGTTCAGAGATGAGCTAGGTCTTGATATGGTTTGCATAAGCATGTGAAACTTGTCTTCTACTCAAAAAGAGTGAGGTTCCACACTACAGGGAAAAGGGATTGACGGAGAACTGCCTTGTGCTTGAATTTTACTAACCTTTTTATTTCATGCGATTAAAGTGCTTGCTAAAGTTTTGACCTTTGAATAGAAGGACTGATTGACACATCAGTCTGAGAAGCAAAGAAGGCGATGTGGCCAAGTCCAAGTGGGAGTATGAACCCCAGACTGATAAATTAACTGAGTATAAGTCATACTCCTGGATAATAAAGGTCTGAGAAAGACCTAGAAGAGTGGGTAGATTTGGATTGATAGCAAAACCTGTCCATGGTCCTGAATGTTCATTGAGGCCCATACAGATACATTCCAACCATAGTTTTCCAATTACACTCCTGTTCTTTTTCTTTCTTTTTTTTATATCCTTAGTTAAGCCAAAAAAAAAAACAAACCCGAAACATTTGTCATATCTAAAGTATAGACTTGCTCTCCAATTGAAATTGCTTTTGTTTTAGAATAAAATAATTATATATATATATATATATATATATATATATATATATATATATATATATATATATACAGAATTTGGCAATTTAATCACAGTAAGTCTATTGGTATTGAGAAGAAAGGATGTTTATTTTTCCATTGTGGTCATAATACTTTTCAACCATGTGGAAAATCCCTTACCATTACCTTCTGAAAGGGGATGGAAAAAAGAGAAGTTGAAAAAGACGTCCCAAGAGAAAAAACTCCAGTTTCCTATTTGTTTTTGAGGTAGGAGAGAACAGGAAAACTGAGAGAAAGATATATAATACATGCAGGGGGAAAATCTGAGCAGGTTGGGTTGCTTTTTACATTAGCAGGCAACAACATTCGAGGGGAGAAGGAAACAGACATTTATTAAGCATCTACTATGAGCCAAGCACTGTGCAAAGCACTTTACAAATATTATCTAATTTGATTCCTCACAATAACCCAGGGAGGTAAGTGCTATTATGATCACTATTTTACAGTTGAAGAAAGGGAGGCAGACAGTGGTTAAGTGAGTTGTTCAGGATTATATAGCCAGGAAGTGCCTAAGATAAAATTTGAGCTTGTTTTTCTGACTTTACATCTAGACGTCTATCCATTGTGGCCCCTAGCTTCCAAAATCATATAAGATTGTTAAACAGGAAATGATTAGTTCACAATGAGAATATATGTGCTTAAAGTATTTTTACTAGGTAAACTAACCTTTACCAGGTAATGGTTAAATCCATAACTGGTTTTGGATTGAGATGGATTGGATAAGGCAAATATAAAGTATATTCATATTCACTGAGTAAAAGTTATATTTCTTTATTATTAAGTTTATTTACTTAATTAATTTAGAATATTTTCCATGGCTATATGATTCATGTTCTTTCCCTTTCCTCTTCCCACCCCCATCCCATAGCCAACGAGCAATTCCACTGGGTTTTACATGTGTCATTGATCAAGACCTATTTCTATATTATTAATATTTGCAATAGAGTGATCATTTAGAGTCTACATCTCCCAAAAGTTATATTTCTAAAGAAAGTTGCTCTCTGAAAATAATTTTTTTCTATATAGGTTAACATTTCAATAGAAAGTGGCAGCTAAGTGGTGCAGTGGTCAGAGAGCTAGACCTGGAGTCAGGAGGCCTCATCTTTTTGAGTTCAAATCCAGCCTCAAACACTTACTAGTTGTGTGACCCTGGGCAAAAAGCCTTAGTCTCCTCACATCTAATAAACGGCTGGAGCAGGAAATGGCAAACCACACTAGTATCTTTGCCAATAAAACTCCCAAAGGGGTCACAAGAGTTGGACCTGACTAAAAACCAAACAAATAAATTTAAATAGTAAACTTAAAAAAAAAACCCTTACCTTCTGTCTTAGAACCAATACTGTGCATTGGTTCCAAGGTAGAAGAGCAATAGGGCTAGACAATAGGAATTTAGTAACATGTAGGGCAACAAAAGACATGTCCAAGGTCAAATTTGAACCCAGGACTTCCTGTGTTTAGGCCTGGCTCTCCATTGTGCCACCTAGCTGTTCCCTAAATAAGAAACAAAAAACTCTGAAAACTAAAGTTCAGATTTCTCTAATATAGGAGACCTTCTCTAGATTTCTTTAATTGTAAGGCAGTTGGGTATCCAAATACTCTAATGGATCCATGATCTTATCATTTTGAATGATCCTTCCAATGATGCAGGTCCAAAAACCATCTATTCTTATTTATTCTGTGTTACTTTTGTAGATGTGTTCCCATATGCCAGCAAAGTAGATCAGCTCAATATTTTGGGAGCATTCATCACTTTTTCCTGATATTGCAAGGGATATACTTCTGCAAAATTCCAACTCTATGGACAAAACTTGGAACAGTAGATAGAGGATTGGCTTTGTAGTCAGGAACAACTGAGTTCTAGTCTATAATATAATATATTCTGTAAGTGTTCTTATGATCATCATCAAATAACTGGGATATGTATTGAGCTTTAAGGTGTGCCAAATATTTTACCAATATTATCTCATTTTTCTTCCCAAAAATCTTGTAAGGTAAATGCTATTATCCCCATTTTATAGTTGTTGAAACTGAGGCACATAAAAGTTAAGTGTTTAGTTGTGTAACTTGTTCATATTTAAAAAGCTAGTATATATCTGAGTTGGGATTAGAACTCAAGTCTTTCTGACTTTAGGTGCAATGCTCTATATACCCCCTTACCTTGATGCCAAATCTGACTGGGGTATATCATTAAACCTCTCTCTACAGGGTAACTATAAATATAAATTATAAAGGATCTGATGATCTAAAGTGTTTATACTTGAAATTCTCGATAATTATAAAATCCCAAATTCATTTCCCTTCTCTTCCAAATATCTACTATTTAAAATGTAAAATAAAGCAAGTATATAGCTGGAGAGAGTGTGTTTTATTGTGGGGAAAACACTTTAAATGCTACAGGGAGGCTTGATTTAACCCCAGCTATCTTGGGAATGGCATTTAACTTCTTCAGACCTAAATTTCCTCAGCTATTAAATATGAATTTTGGACCAGAAGATCTCTAAATCCACTTTAAGATCTTGTGTTTGAAACTATTCAAATAATGTCAAAAATATTTTCCTAAGGTAGCTATTTTGATGGAATATAGTGTTTGAAGTAGGAGGAAGAGACATATTATCTGATTTTCATGAGGCCCTGATATGATCCTGTATACTGGCCTCTTTATTATGTACCTGTGAATAGAGTATCAAAACTGCATAGTGAAAGCTTTGACATTTATCTCATTCTGCCTAAGAGCACAGATAAATCTGATGTATACATATTTTAATATTTTAATGCTTAGTAAAGTGCTTGGCATAGAGTATATGCTTAATAAATGCTTACTGATTGACTGGTTCAATTAAACAGCTATCTTATTGATGTGTCTATTCTGTCTAATAGACAGATAATAGGATATCTACATTTTCTAACCCTTGACAACTCTTGTCCATTTTCTTCCATGAATCTCCTATAGTCTGGATAATAAATTAAGAAAACAACTAGTCACTCATGTAATATGGCTAGGTGACCAATTATCAGCTATATCATAATGTGGATTCCTTTGGTGAATGACTTATACAAGATTCCTGCTGAGGTACTTGACGACTCTCAAATTCTTTTGTTCTAAATCAATTTGAAATCAACTCAATGTGTGCAGTTAAGACCATCAACTTATTAGACAAAGGTGATTGAGAAGTTACCACTAGTGATCACATAGACAGGTAAGTGGGACAGTATATATGTTGAACCTGGAGGCAGTAATATCTGAGTTCAATTACCACCTCAGATATCGAAGATGTTGAATAATTGCACGACCACAGGAATGTTACCAAGCCTTTACCTTCCTCATTTTCCCCATTCATAAAATGGGGTTAATTCTAGCACTTATCTCCTGGGACTATTATAAAGATAAAATGAGACTATGTATTAAAAATATTTTGCAAACGTTTAAGTGTTATACAAATGTTAGCTTTCAACATCAACATTATTATTAATCTTTGTGTCTACTTTCTCATCTGGATAACATTTATGAGAATAATTTATATAGATATTAATATATCATTGAGGAAAATATGAGAAGGGCACAAGCGGGATTTCCCTCACAGAATCTAGCAACAAACTACATTTCCACATGCACAATTGACCATAGAGAATATACAATCCCAATGTGCTTATATTTATTAATTTTCTTTTAAAAATTTATTCAGTGAAACAAAATGCAAAGTAAACATTTCTCCATAAATAAGTTATCTCCCTGTATGTGTTGGGAACATGCAAGATTCCTTGATTCCTGTTTTGAACAATGCTTAATATCTCAAAATATCCACTTGTTATTAATTTTGTATTACTCTACTTGAATGAAGGAAATTAACTGTCCTTTCTTCCTGAAATTGAAAAGCATGAAAATTCAAAAGAAGAATGTCTTAATTAACCCATAACACTCAGTACTGACCCCTTAAAGTCAAGTATTACTTTTCTTTTCATAGAAAATCAAAAGCCAATAGAAACAACAAAGTAGACAGACACTCAAGTATAAAGAAAAAAATGAAATAGAAAGAATTTCATAGAGAAGACACTTAAGCAAGTTAATACTTGACAACTGTTTTTTTTTTCTGTCTTCATTTCTTGTTCAGGTTCATGTTTTGAATGACTATCATGGATTTGCATTCCAAACATAAAGAAGAGGAAAACTATGGTTTTTATTTGTTCTTGAGATTTATTGAAATTTGAGAGCCTATGCTCTTTATTTCTTGATCTATTTTTAAGTAAGTCATTGTGGAAAAAGAATCAGACCTATAGTCAAGTCTTGTCTTTGGCAATATACTAACTGTGTGATCATTGGCAAGCCATTTAACCTTTTTGGTGCCCCAAGTGTCCCTCTAAAACTTTAAACTATAGACCTCACTGATCTGTATGAGTAAAGTTTTCATACTGGGAGATCTCCAAATGGATGAGGCCAGAGGACAATATTCCCACCACCAGCCTCACTTGAAATGACTCCTTAATTTAAGAATGTGCCCTAAATTCGGTATTTTGAAAGTATTTGTAAACAAGTATTTATTTGAAAAAATCCTTACCTTCTGTCTTAGAATCAATAATTATTGATTCTAAGTCAGAAGAACAATAAGAGCTAGGCATTTGGGGATAAGTGACTTACTTAACTAGGAGTATCTAAGGTCAGATTTGAACCCAGGTTCTCCCAAATCTAGGCTTGGTTATCTATCCACTGAGTCACCTAGCTGCCTCTAAATAAAGATTTCTTAAGCTTTTGCTATGTTCTAAGCAGTATTCTGAGCACTAGAGATATCAATAAAGGTGAAATCCAGGCCCTATCTTCTAGAATAGATGGATGATAGTCTGAGAGGGGAAGGCATTCATCCTGAGAGACAGTAACAACTCTAAGCAAAGGAGTAAACTGAGACATAGTTAAATAAGCACATAGGAATCCCACAATGGTGCTAAAATGAAAAATGAAAAATTAATCTTCAATCAAATGATATTTACTTCATATATGCAATTATGCAACCTGGTGCCACATGCTTCATGCACTTTTCTCACTAAGACATACATCCCTCCTTCTTTCAGTTTCAATAAATTTGGGGAACAATTTCCCCAACTTTACTCTATGCTGAGTTCTACCTAGTGAATGGAAAAATCAGACTCAACCCTAAATTCCTTCACTACAAAAGAATTTTAAATGAGACTGTGAAAGTGATTTTAAAATCATCTAAGCACAACATTTCTTTTCTTGGACAGTTTATGTTTATAGACTAGAGGAAACAAAGGAAGAAGGGTCAAGAGGAAAGAGAAATATTCCTCATAGAAGTATTTGTGAACTCCCAAAATGTGCCTATATGTCTAGTATACACCTTGCCAAAGAGATTAAATCTTAGTGGTTTGAGTCTGCCATGCATCATGGATTCAATTCCATTTTGCTTCTTTGGGTTCTTGAGAAGATAACTTAGTTTATATACAAAATAGATTATCTTGGATTAAGTAATGAAGGTCCTTATATCAATTTCATTACTCAAATAATAAAACAATGTATGTACCAGTCTGAATCAAGGTGTAACCAACAAAATTACTCCTGTCTTCTGTAGAAATTTAATGGAACTATAATTAAATGACTAAGACAAATCAGATTGTTTTAAGAAGGTATCATAGATAAACCTTGTGGAGTTATAAATGGAAGCAAGAGAATTGTTTCTTAGTGACTGGATTACTGACATATTCTCTACAAAAAACAGAATGGCCTTATACTGACATTACTTCTTGTTGTTGGGAATATTAAGCTAATTTTCAGCGAGATTTATCATTCTTTCATTTATTCATTCAATCATCAGTTATTGAGCATATTCTGTTTGCCTGGAAATGTATAAAAACAAGATTTGTTTCATTATTTTACTCAGACTTTAGAAAGTGTATAGAAAAAAATCAAAATTATATCCCACTTTTTCATGTGAAAGGTTTATTATTTATTTGGGGGCAGTTATTCATGCATAAAGGTCATCCTTGAGAAAATGCCATCTTATTTTGCTATTTTGTAAACCACTTTGAAAACTGGCCTTCTCTCATTGCCACACACCATAATCCATCTCTCATCCCCATGTTTTTTCACTGGTTCTGTCCCATGGCCTGACTATTCCCTTCAAGTTCCAGTTTCATAAAATCTGTCTCTTCCTTTAAGATAGATTTCAAGAACTAAGGGATTCTTGACTTGGTTGAGATCTGGGGGAAGTTTATGAACTTGAGTGGGAAAAATTCCATCTTTATTTTCATTAATCTTTGGTTTCTTTGTAATTCTATATATGTTATTTATTATGCATTTAAAACATTATTCTGAAAAAGGGTCTAATCATGCCAATGGGTTGCCAGATATATCTATGATGCAAAAGTTTTAAAGATCCATTTACGTAGTCTTTCCTGATTTTTTCCAAATGCTACTGCCCTACTTCTCTAATTTATATCTCTCTATATATTTTATTTAATATCTACATTATAGATATATTACTTATATCATTATATGTTATAATAGTAATGTTACATATAATTATATATTATACATTTTATATTATTATTATTATATATTAACACATAAATAAGCTGTATTCCTTTTAACCTAATAACCTCAGCAGACATTCACCCTGTTGGGATGTCAGCTCCTTGAACAGAGAAACTATTTAAATATTTTTAGAATGTTCTCTTCTGTACATACTCAATGCTACTTGAGATACACTAGTTGAAGACCTGTAAGGCATTCATTTTTTATTTTGAAATTGTTCCAGAATAGGAGAGACCATTTAAAAAAATAATCAGAAACATCATCAAAAATCTACTTGTTTGTAATGTTGTGAGGGTTTATTTAGTAATTTATTTAGCAATAGTGTTGAACCTAGCAGGAAGGGCTGGAGGATTCTAGGATGGAATGAAGGAGCAGGAAGTAGGGTTTGTGCTCTGAGAGAGACTCCATTAGTGGTTGGCACAGACTGTTGCTAGCCCTGGGAGATCTCAGAGTTAAGGAAACCCTGCAAGAGAGCAATTAGGTGGTTCAGTAGATAAAGGGTCAGGTCTGAAATAGGTTGGTCCTAGGTTCAAATCTGTTCCCATATACTTCCTAGCTGTGTGATCCTGGAAAATTCCCTTAACCCTGTTTACCTAGCCCTTTTCTTTGTGTCAAATGAATAGAAATGTGGGTTATTGTCTCAAATCTGTATTCAGACAGCACTAGGCTACCAAATTCCATATAGAACACATAATTTCGTGAGTCAAAAAGTTTAATGATTGGAAGTGACCTCAAAGATTTGGTCTAACAGGAATCTGGCCTCTAACATCCTAACAAATAGTTCTCCAAACTTTTGCTTAAATGCTTACAGTTAAGAGGAACATCTCAAGACTACCTGGACTTTTTTAAAGGAAGCTATTCCTTTGCTTTAGCTTAAATTTGTCTCTCTGAAACATCTAAAGATTTCCTAGTTCTGCCCTTTGAGCCAAAGCAGAATAAAATCTAATTCCTACAAATAAAATCATATTGATTCTGAAATTATCTATATTATCTTCATGCTTAATTATTTCTCAAGAAAGTCGACTTCATGATCGTGGTAAGAGCCTACCACACTTGTGCTCTAGTCTTTGCTTTTAGAACAACTACCTGTGTAGTAATGCCGGGAGAATCTCTTCACTTCTAGGGGTCTTAATCTTTTAATTTATAAAATAAGTATTTAGGCAGAATCAGCAAGGTCCTGACAGGAAGGATTCTCAGTGAAATTGGCATCACTTGTATCATAGCTGTGCCTTTAATACTCACTTTGAAAAATTTTGAAGTATTGCCACATCAACCTCCTGCACTTACAGGGAAAGCTATCCACCTCCAGAGAAAGAAGTATTAGAGTTGGATGGATGCAGATTTTCAAAGCATACTATCTTCACATCAGTGTATTTATGTTTTTTGGGGGGGGTTGGTTATGTATCAGTATACCCTTATAACAATAGCCAATATGGAAGTGTGTTTTACATAATAATAAAAAACAAATTCGAAAATTTATTTTGATGAGATGGCTTTGTTTGGGAAGGAGGCAGATACAAGGGCAATGTAAAAGCCAAACATATCAATAAAATGTATTTAAAAAAAGAATGTTAGGACATGGAAACATGGTTAAACCATTATTCTTTGGTCAACACCACTTACCAAAGTGGGATGTTAATTCTTCTGGCAGAGTAGTAACTAGGAATTCTGGGACCTGGAGCAAAAATTAGTTTAATAGGGGAGCATAAAGGGAGTATAATTATATTAATTAGGTAGGAGCGTTAATGGGCAAAACTGAAGTAGATTAGAGATGATGGAGTTGAGTAACTGGGAGTCCAGGGCATTCGAATGGGTAAGGGTTGGAGTAAAAAGAAGACAATGAGTCAAGTAATAAAATCACTTTGGAAGAGAGAATGACTTAGAGGATTATAGGTGACAGCAGCAAGGATCTGGAAAGGATGGATTAAAAGGTTAAATAAAGAGAGATGAATTAAGCAATAGAGGCAGAGAGAGGTCTGAAGAAGTCAGAAGGAAGCAAGCTGACTCATCCTCTGGGCTCTACATGTGACAGGCACATAAAAGAATAATTAGTTTTGGAAAAGGTATGATGTGTTCCACAGAACACATATGAAACATCCTCTACAGTAAACTGGGTTTCAAGGAGTACTGAAAGATGGAAAGATGTGAGGGAAAGAGATCTAGAATAAAGATTAATGTAATAATGAATAAAAGAATCCAAAAGGCACATTAGAAAGATGGTAGAGCTGGGAGTAGTGTGGGGAGGGCAGAAGAAGTAGGGACTAGGAAAGGTTAGGCTTATTTTTTTCTATAAATTAGATCAGTATCCAAACAGGGTCACCTTTGCTTTTGAGGACCAGGTTAGGAAGTATATTGAAGATAAGGATTAAAGAGTCAGACCTAGACATGGGAGGTCCTGGGTTCAAATCTGGATTCAGCCACTTCCTAGTTGTATGACCCTGGGAAAGTCACTTAACCTCCATTGCCTAGCCCTCACCACTCTTCTGCCTTGGAACTAATACTTAGTATTATATTACCACAGAAAGTTAGGGTTAAAAAGAGAGAGAGAGAAGACTTGAGCAGCCTGCCTCATCTTTGTGGGAAGGCTGGCCCCAAGAAAGATGGATGACTGCTTGGGGTAAGGGCAAGGGAGTACATCAGTCATGGAGGAGAGGAAGGAACACAACCTCTAGGGAATCAAATGTATATCAGAGGATGTAAGCAAATGGAACAGAGCCATGGTATCTTGTGTTAATTATGCCTCTGTTGACTATTAAAAAAGATTCTTATTGAATAATTTAATAAATTCTAACCACCCTGAACTGACATTCAAGATCCTCCACAATCAGGCTTTAACCTAATTTTCTAGCTTTTTCTCCTACCACTGTCCTGCTTTTATACTATATTTCAACTCAACTCAACTTAAAAAAAAAGCTCACCTTCCATCTTAGAATTAAGACAAAGTATCAGTTACTTGCTCAGGGTCACACAGCTAGGATACGCCTGAGATTAGATTTGAACCCAGCACCTCTCAGCTCCAGGCCTGGCTTTCTATCTATTGAGCCACCTACCTGCCCCCCAAATAAACTTCTTGTTCTTCCCTGACTTAGTGTCTTCATGTCTTACCTTTTTCTCAGCTGTTTCCTATCCCTGAAATGCTCTCCTCTCACATCTCTACCAGTTGAAAGCCCTCAAAGACTTTACTCATTACTTTCATGAACCCTTTCCTGATCCCCCTTAATCAGAATTGTTCTAACATTGCTTTTGCATTTCATAATACTTTGTTTCTTTAACTTCTATGTGCACTAAGCAAATTCTGCTCTGCATTACAATGATTTATATGGAAATTTTACTTCATGAATATAAGCTTCTCAAAGGAAGGCATAATTTCTGTTGCATATTTTTAAATTTACCTAACAGTGTCACTTAGTATATACTCAGTGCTTAACACATGTCTGCTGAGCAAACAATGAACAGATATTTAAAGAGAACCATTACATTCTAAGAAATGTTCCAAAGTACTTTAAAATCTATAATTCAAGAGGCCTTCATTCCTTACCTCAAACTAGAAAGCAAATATCATTAATTATTTCTTGATACATAGCATCATAGTCAGCACTAATGTATTCCCATTTTCCAGATGGGTTCACTGAGGCACATATGATGTAGTTCACCAAAGAAGTGGTGATGGTAAAAATAATAACAATTTGTATTTACACGAGGCCTCAAAGTTCGCAAAGCACATTACATACATTAATATAATCTCAGTATACAGGCATGACAAAAATAACCAGACACTCCCCACTTCCCACATTCTGGCTTCTTTATCAGACTATCTCGGGATCCTTGACATTTCATGTTTATATCATCCTGTTAACACTCCATTGTGTGTGATAAGTGTAGCTACAGACCACACAGATTTCAGGACTGTTTGTAAGACCTTAAAGGGAAGGAATTCCCCATCCTCATCCCCAATTCCCACAAGTAGGATGAGGTCATTCAGGATGGGGTAGTATCTCTTCACAAACTTTTTCTTGAGCATTTGAGAATTAACTTATGCTATTGTTATTATTTCATAGGAATTAGCAACATTTTCTTTTGTCTGTCTCCATGTATCCATATTTATATCCTTGACTAGATTAAAATCTCTGGAGTTAACAGGAGCAATCTTTTAATGTGTAAGAGTTTGGAGGTAGGAATAATTCCTCTTCAAAGATTCCACTGTAACAGTTTTCATCCTATATAATTGTGATAATGGTTAAACTAACTTTGAAGTTGTTCAGTTCCTGGATTATTCTGAGATGACTCAAGAAACTAGTTACAAGAGAGTATTCATTTGATTTGTGATTTCATCCACACAGATATTTCCTCGCAAGAAAAAGTTTTCTACTCCTCCACACCTACCTATTCTATGTGACCATAGAGGGTCATTCCAATATGATCCGGACAACCAATGTATGCTCTTGAAATCACAAAAGATACCAACTGATCAAATGGGTGGGCCATCAGTTATCTATCCTTACATAGTTGTTCCTTCCTTGCCTTCTCCTCCTCTTCCTTCTTCTCATTCTACCTTTTCTTTATTTTTTGTCATACAATTCTTTGATGACATGACAATCCTTCTAATACATAAATATAGCTCTTATGCTATCCTGAACCTTCCTCTTCTTGAGGATAAACATTCTAAATTCATTCAACTAATCTTCATATGACATGGACTTACAGCTCTCCATTGCTCTAACTATATAGTTCAGAACCTTTTTACCTTCTACCTGTACTATTAGACTGATCTCCTACTTGGATTTCCTGGCTCTAGTCTTTCACATCTTCAATTTTTTTTACACAACACAAAAAAATTTTCAAATTAATCTTCCTAATACACAATTCTTTTGCTTAAAAACTTTCAATAGCTCCCTTTTGCCTATGAGATTAAATATGAGTTTCTTAACCTTGCTTTAAGACCTGGATCCGACCTACTCTCTTAGCCTTATTTTGCTACAGTTTCCTTCATGAACTACATTTGAGTAAAATTAGATTACTACAATTCTCCCGAGTTCATTCTATTCTTTTCTCCCCATGTTTACAAAAAATTTCTTTCCTCATCTCTGTTGAAAGGCTCTTCCTCCTTCAAGGTCCAGCCTTCTTCCAGGAACTAGCTAAACCACCAACAGAAAGTAATGAAGTGCTTTCTTCCACTTTATATTTCTTTTAACACATTGTCTAGTCTTTATCTATTTTCTAATTCTATCTCAGGGTGAAAGTGGGACGAGTTATGGATTTGGAATCACGAAAGATCTTCATTCAAGTCCTGACTTGACAATTATTAAATGTGTGTACCTGTTAGTTTTTCTTTCTGAGCTTTCATTTTCTCACCTGTAAAATGAAGTGATATTTGTACTGCCTGTATCTCATGGTATTTGTGCAGAAAAATATGTAAACATTAAAATGCTACGTGATTGAACTATTATATGTTATATTATGCCTTATTTGTACATATGCATTCATCTCCCTTGCTCAGTTACATCACAAATTCTCAAATAAAATGGACTATGCTATTTTTCATCTTTGTATGCCTACCATAAAATCTTGAACATAGTTTAATAAATATTAACTTTATTGGAGTGAGAAGGCAAGTTTCATGAGAATGGGGATTGTTTTATTCTTTGTCTTTGTAATCATAGCACTTGGCACAGTGCCTGATACATAGTAAGTACTCAATTAAAGATTTGTTGATTGGTTGATTGAATTGAAAGTAAAACTGGGAGGGCAAGATGATGGAATGTGTGAGAGTATATGTGTATATTTATGTCAGTGCATTTGGAACCTGAGATAGAAACCAGTAACTTAGGACTCATAAAAATAAAACTAAAGAGACTCTGTCAATGATTATGGTATTATCAGGATAGGTTTGGAAAATACAATTATCTGAAGCGTGTACTGGAAGTAGATAAATGCAGGGTCTTACCTGACTCCTGAAAAGCCCTTATGCCCCAGTACCAAATTGGGGCCCAACCAGTGCCCTATATTTGTATACAGTTGCCATTTGTTTTTACAAAGAATCCCTGGTTCTCATTTTTGTTCTAATATTTTTGGTTGCTTGAGGCATTTTTTCTTTGATCTTTCATTGTTTTCTGCCTCTTTCCATAAACTACCCAACTCTCTTTTTACTTTCTCTGAACCATCATTTTAAAAATAAATCCATGCCTTGCAGGACTCTCGTTTTCTGGTGGTATTGATTTTCATTTTTCCCTGGAATCCCTCACATTCATTTCTCACACTCTTTGCTATTTCTGGATAAGAAGGTGCAACTCCAACTGAATGCCAATATATTTTCTCCCATCTGAAAATAAAACCTGATCACCATGTGTCTCTTGTTTCTTCTTTCCTTTGATTTATTTGCCATCTTCCATCCTCTTTCAGGACACAAATATACTATGAATATAATCAACAGTATCTTTTGGAGAGGAAAGGGATGTGTGAACCTAGGATATCATTCCTGTAGAGTAATCCTGGATTAGAAACTTCCTCCACTACTGCAAAAGGACAACTCCTCTGATAGTGATGGTCTTGAAAAGTCTCCCCAGCACTGAGAGGTTAAATAATTTGCTTGTGGACTCACAACTGCTAGGAGTCAGGATGTGGACCTAAGTCCCTTACTATTCCATAGATACTAAGTGGACAAAAATAAAATTCCCCCCTCCCCACTTAAAGTCTGTCTAGGATCATTGATTTAAATGTGAATAGAACCTATTATAGATTAGGAAACTGAGGCCCAGTGAGATATTTATCAAGTTTAGGTTTGAGTGATAGAATCTGGATCTAAATCCAGTGCCTTTTTCCTTCTACTATGCTTCAGTTTAAGACAGAGATCTTTTTGGAATATGGACCCAGCTAGGGTCATCAGGAAGAAGTTCACATCACTACAAAATATCAAGTTTATCTTCCAGTGGAAGGTAGGGTAGTTAGAAGCTTGACTGAGAAAAGACTTTAAGGGCTAGAGTATCAGTGAACCTTCTGGGTACTTGAACTATTCCATTCAGGCTATTGCCAACCTTCCTCAAACACAGAGACAGTTGAAGTCAGGATGATACTTGACTGACAAAGTACATTTCAGGTGGTGGAGAATTCACTCCAGATGGAGACCAACCCATTAGGTGATAGGTATATGCTATCCCAAATGTAGAAACCCTTGAAGGTTGGGAGTTTGGACAGATGCTTGAGTAAGACGGAAGTTCTGAGAGTTGGGTAAAGGGAGACTTCCTGGGCAGGAACTCATGGAGAGGACCAGAGCATCAAGGCCAGGTCAATGCTAACCCAAAACAGAGAGATTCCTAGAGAGATGGCAGGGTAGATGTAAGTCCAACACTAAATTGCCATTCACAATAGCTGATATATAAGCCCAAGAATCATAAAATGAATGGGAGCTCAAACAATTCCATTATATCCTTCTTAAATAAATATAGTTAGAAATAAGATATAGCTTACACAGTTAAATGATATCATACTTATATGAAGATGGTGATACTTCAAACTCCAGTAGGCTATGTAAGTGGAGTCATTTTTAGACACCTAATTAGAGTGAGGATATTAGGGTCCATATATCTTCTACCAGTTCCCCAAAGACTCCATCAACAAAAGTCCTGACCCTACCCACCCCTCTCTAGGGGTTTACACGCTTCCCTTGTTGGACCAGTTTGGCTAAACTCTTCAGGGTCAACTGCCTACTTAACCACCATCTCGGCTGAGGCCCTAATCACCTCCTGCTTATTTTCCTGCAAGGGCTCCTAACCGGCCCCTCTCCCTCAAAGTCCAGTCCATTACACACTGTTACCAAAGTAATTTTCCTTAAAAGCAGATGTGTCTACATGATTCTCCAACTCAACCAACACCAGTGGCTACTAGAGTGGCCTCTAGAAAAATATTTAAGTGTTCCTTATACAACTTGGTCCCATTTTCAGCCTCAGTGGATATTACTCCTACTCCCAAACTGGGATGCAGCCAAACTTGTCTTCTCTTGGTACTTCACACAGGTCACTCCCATCTTTGTGACTTTACATTGGTTCTCCTCCATGCCTGGAATCCACTTCCTCCTTTTTTCCTGCTTCATTGAGTCTCATTCTTTCTTTAAGACATAACTCTGGCACACCATTTTCTATACAAAGTCTTTCCTGACCCTCACAATGGCTAGTGCTCTCTCTCCCAAATAATGTAGTATTTAATTACTACAGATATATTTGTATTTATTAAATTTATATTTATGTGGTACATATATTATACATACAATTATTGTTTTCACTATTGGGATTTAAGATGATAAGAGTAAAGCTATTTCATTTGTTGTATAGATATCCCAAATGCATAGAACAGTGCCTGCCTATATGAGTTACTTAATAAATATTCATTGATTCTAACCTATTTTCTTCTGAGTTACTCCAATCTTTTCCTTTTTCACTTCTTTCTTTTTCCCTTGTCCTCCCTCTTTCTTTTCCCTTCAACCACAGTCCCTTGCATATTATCTACCAGTCAGTCAACAAGCATTAATTAAGTACTCATAGGAAACAGCCTGGCATAGTGAATAGAGTACTAGACTTTAAGCAGGAAGACCCAGGTTCAAATACCAATCCTGATAATTTCTTTCTATATGACTATAGGTAAATTATCCAGACTATGAGCATTAGTTTGCTTATCTATTAAATGGGAAAAAATAATACCTTAAGTGTCTACTTTACAGAATTATAGTAAGAATCAAATCAGGAAATTTTTTTGCAAACCTAAAAGCAATACATAAATGTACATAAATGTCAGCTATAATTATCTACCTCATTAAACTGTTATGACTTGATTGAAATTCTACTTTAAAAATACAATGCTCCTGAGACTTCTAAAGGTTTGAAAATACCTGCTATTATGGAGTTCCCTATTTCAAATTACTTTTTATGAAATCATAGGAGCAGAAAAATAGAACTTAAGAAGTGAAACCCCTTAGGAAGGAGCAAAATTGACATACCCAGTCACCAGAATGGTTTTGACCTCTGTAAAATTGAGTTTGGTTTCTAGACTAAGTCAAATTAATGCCTAGAAATTGCCTCTGCATTGAGTTGGGGACCTGACTCTACAATACATGTCACAATACTTCCTCTGGAACTCTCAAAAGTTTCGGGGGCTGCCATCTATCAATTCATGGACCTGAACAGAGTCAGGGCCCAAGCTGAAGTGGTTTATGGAGTAAACTGATTCAAGAAGGACAGTTAAGTTCAGCATTGGGTTTAGTACATACACAATTCCTTAAGGAAGAGATTGGTAGACCCACATTACTAGGGAATGTCCTTAGTGTAATGAAAAGTTGGTAGATGGCATCAGTAGGGCATGGGTTTGAAATTTGGCTTTGATGAAAGCTATGTGACCATGGACAAGTGGCATAATTTCTCGCAGTCTTAGCTTGTTATTTCATGAAATAGTGATAATAACACTCACATCGCTTCCCTGATAGGGTTGTTGTGAGGAAAGTGCCTTGCAAATCTTAAAATCTAGGCATCCGTGAACTTTTGTTTTAATATTTTGCTAACTGAAATTCAATATAAATGATTTCCTTTGCAATTATATGTACTTCATTTTGTCCAATTAATATTATTCTGGAATGGGAATCTTTGGTTTCACCAGTCTGCTAATGAGGTACCTGCCTCAAAAAGAATAATAAACCTTGGTCTGGACTTACATTAGGTTATTACTCTCTATACATATCAGAACACACAGTAAATATGAGTCTTTTCTGTATCTGAGCCTGCCGCCAAGCCTAGAGAACACCCTTGGGTGGTGTTGGTTCTCACTTCACTTTGGCCCATGGGCAAGCAGAACACTGGTCTTAGGAGCAGGAGGTTGGGACCAAAAGGTGTCTGACCCATACAAATGGAGATGTGGAAGTTCCTATCTACTCTTCTCATCACCATAGAGGGATGCACAATAGGTAGACAGTTCCCTTGGCTAGGGAGTAAGCCAGACCATGTTACAAATCCTGAAAAGATTCCCATACACATTTTTACAGAGATGGACCGATATTCTCATACTTAAATCAATCAAAAAGTTAAAATCCCACCAGACTCAAGTTTCAGTGTCACACAAGACTTTCTTCATTCAGGATATCTCATATATCTAGGACAATTATTCATGGGTAAAAGCACAGACAATCCACTCTTCTTTAGGGGGGATTTAAATGCTTTTTTAAGCTGCTATTTTATGAGAAAATAAAGTAACAGTGAAGTTTCTTAACATAATGTCTTTATGTAGATAGAATGAAACGATTGACACAAAATTTGTCCGGCCTGTGGGCAAAGGAGAAGTCACTGGCTAATGGAATAAAATCAGTGGCAGTGACTGGAGAGCAACAGATTAGCATGAAGGAAAGATAGAGAGTCTGCTAGCATATTAACTAGGCAACCCAACTGAAATGTGGCTGCTTTTAGATGTAGTTTTAGGTTTCCATTTAGAATGTTGGATACCCTGAGACAACCACTCAACCTTGTTTTCTGTATCTCAGTTTCCTCACCTGCAAACAAAATTATCAGAGGGCAGCAAGTTTATCAGAGAACCTTAGTTGGTCAGGTTATGTAAGTATTGTGGAAAAACACTGGTTATGGATCTAGAAGAATTCATGTTGAATCTTCAGCCCTGACTCTGCTACTTACTACCCATGTTATCTTGAACAAGTTATGGCATTAAAGCAAGGATACTATTGAACCAGAGGGTCTGAGTTCAAATTCTGACACTAGATCTTATTAATTATGTGACTGCAGGTAAGTCATTTGACTTCTCTTGGTCTTAGTTTCCTTATATACTAAGTAAGGAGATTCAACTAAATAATCTCTAAGGTTTCTTCCAGTTCTGAGTCCTAAGAGACCTAGGTTCAAATCCTGCCACTAATAAGTTGGGTGACATTGGAAAATCACTCAGAATCAGTCACACAATCTATAAAATGGAGGTAATAATAAGTGTAGGACTTGCCTCATGGAGTTATTGTAAGAATCAAATGAGATAATGTATTTAAAGCATTTTGAAAACTTTAAAACACTTTATAAATGTCACTTTTCATTATTTTGGTTATTATTATTAATAGTAACAATACTACTACTAGAAATTTATTGAGTCTCAATTTCCTATCTTTAAAATTGGTATGATAACATACTAGCCTAGATTTTGATAATGTTGGGAGAATCCTGTGAAATAACATTTGGGTAGTGTGATGCAGTGAAAAATTATTGACTCTGGAGCCAAAGAATCTGAATTGAAATGGCACTTGTATAATCTTGTCAAGTTACTTTATGCTTCAGTTATCTGCACAATAAGCTCGTGGTCCCTTCCTGCCTTATATGGGTCTACAAATCACCCTCTAAAGGCTAAATTGCTTTATAAGTGTAGACTTTACATATGTGATAAATACAAAAAAATTTAAAATAAAAAAGAACACTTGGAACTCAGAACATATAATTCTCAGATTCTATTTCTCTTGAAATACAGTCCCCACTACTCTTAGCTTTGTAGGTATCTTTCCAATGAGAAAAAAATAATGAAACCATACCCTCTAGTATTTGAAGATGGCTAAACTTTGACAAAGAGAACTAGGAAAGAGAAATTCTATCTTTGCTTCAGATAGAAAAGGGAAAACATAGGAAGATGAAACCAGAGAAACAAAAAAGGAGGCTGCTCTTCATCTCCTTTCCTCATTCTATTTCTGCTTCCTTTATGGATAGATTATACTATAGGTCTCCAAGTTGACAAGTTTAGTTTTTGACCAAGGACCCAACTGTTCATGTCTTGCAGTGTTTTCCTTGAAATGCAATTAGATTCTTTTCAGTCCTCAATTTTACAAACCCCAAAGCAATACATTCCCTTCTGTGTCAGTTCTAGAAGGGAGAAAGGCTTTTTTTTAATTGTTGATTTTAGATTGTTACTTTAGTATAGATCTTGGCCTTAAATTTGTCACCACCAAATCATATTTATTAAGGATTCACTCAAGCTTCAAGGGACAATGAGGTAGTGCAGTAGAGAGAGCGAGGGAGTTGGAGTCAGGAAAGACATCTTCCTGAGTTCAAATCTATCCTTAGCTATGCAACCTGTCCAGTCATTTAACCCTGGTTGCCTCAGTTTCCTTATCTGTAAAATGAGCTGGAAAGAGAAATGCCAAATCACTCTAGTATCTTTGCCAAGAAAACTCCCAATGGAGTCATGAAGAATCAGACATGACTGAAAGGACTAAGCAACCAGAACTGAGCCTCATGCTAGTGCCAGGCACTATTTGTTTACAGACTTGCCTTTGTTGAACACCCCCTACCCTGAGATGACCACTGAGGTCATCATGGTTTCCTGGACATTCCTCCAGAGTGTTGCAGCAAAGTTGGAGGCAGTCAACAAAAATCCAGACACCCCATTTCCAAAGGAAAGAGGATCTCACAGTAGAGTAAACTAGAAATGGGCAAACTGGTTCTCTTTCTTAAACCAGTCTTTCACCTTGTCTCTCTTCTTAGATAAGGCCTACTACCTTCCATAAGTGCACAGCTTTGAAAATCACATCAGTACTTTGATCTCAGCACAGCTTCTGGTACATAGTAAGTTCTTTATAGTTGTCTTTCAAGAAGAACTATCTTCTTTTAAGCTTTAACAGTTAGCCTGCCCTTTCCTAGAGTGATACTTTGGGCTCCTATTGGTGTCGATGGATCTTTATGAAAAGTTTTTTACTTTAGAAAAAAGATCTACCTTACCTTCTCAAACAGGAGGGAAGGAAAGAAAGAAAAAGAGGGAGAGACAGAGGAGGAAGCAGCTATATGTGTGTAGCATGCATGTATCTTCATATCTGTAACATATACATCCTTATATATACATGCATATATGTGTGGATATTTATTACATACAATGTATATGTATGTATAGTTTCCCAAATGTCTTAAATTTCAAGCGTTAATAACTTAAAGCTGAACTAAGACTTTTGGGACACTGTGTGTTTCTTTGTGTGTAAGCATATATACGTATGCTGTATATACTCATAACTACCAATAAGTCTGTCTTTTTATCAAGAGAAAAATAGACAGAAAAGACAGAGAAAGAGAGAGAGAGTGGAAGACAGAGATAGTCAGAGAAAGATAGATATTGACAGTCCTGATGGATTTAGAATTGTGTAAAAATAAAAGGATATCAAGCAGCAGCTTGAGTGTTGTGAAGGAGTTAGTAGTGTCCCAGGAGGCACTTGAAAGAGGAAGGTTAAGAGTTTCCAAGAAGCAGAAAACTGAATGGACAAGAAGAGCAACTAGTTCCACATAGGCTGGAAAGATGGGAGACAAAGAGAAAGGACAACACAATCTCAAGAAGACAAAAATAGAGTCCATGAAAAGGGAGGCCAAGGAACTGAAGAACAGTCCTGGGGTCTGCAAATTCAACACTGAGACAGAGAAGTCTGTTTTTAAATGCAGACTTCATCATATCTGAAGATAAGAGAGAATAGAATCCTGGATGCAAAAGCATTCCAAGAAAAAAAGAGAGAAAACTATTTCAAAAGGATTTCTAATTGAAAACTAAAGGCAGCTTCTTTATAAAGATCTCTCCAGAATGCAAAAAAATTATCTTTTCATATAAGTTTCTGCTTCTGAATGCATTACTTCTTTGTGAAAAAGGACCATTTGACCTCCTCAATATCATTAACCTTTCTGTAAATTTGCTGTAAGTGGAAATTCACCATCTCTACCCAGACATTTTGCCATTCCCACATCAAAAACTAATTTTTGTGGAAAGGTGACATTTTTTCCTCCTAAAAATAGCTTCTACTCCTTAATTTTGCAAAAATATTCCAAATCAAGCCAACGGCACTTAGCTTCTTCACAGAACTAGCAGCACATGATTTTGCAGTTGGTTTTTGCCATTACTGAGACATTTCTTATATAGTTCTGAAAATCAAATTCTCCCCTTTGATCCTTGGGGCAGCTTAAAGATAATTGGCTAAAGGAAAAGATCATTTCATCTGCAGTGCAGAACACAATCCTTGAACTCCAAATACAGACAAGCTGCTCAATGCCACACACTATATTTGACCCAGGGGTAGGTACATGGCATTAATGCCATTCCAGAGATGCCCTGAGATGTCTGGCCACTGATCTCACTGGAGTACCTTGAAGGAATTCTTCACTGGTATGAATGAAAGAGGAAATTTCTCTTTTTTCCTATCTGGGAGGAGATTTTCTGCAACTATTATCTTCAGAAGAAAGCTAATGGAGTTTGGAAGCAGTAGAAAAGACTCTTCTATGAACTTTCAAGATGACTTTAGGCACGGCAGTACTACTCTGGGTCACAATTCTTTTATCTCTAAACTGAGGGCTTTGGGTTATATTATAGCTAAGATTCATTCAAGTCAACAAGTTTTGTATTTAAGCAATGGAAAGTGCTATAATCCACTGCTATAAAGATCAATGGAATCAGAGTTGCTTGCAGTGAAATGTTGGCTTTTCTCCTTAGTGTAATTTTGGTCAAGTTATTTAATTTGCCTTGACCTCAGTTTCCTCACCTATAAAGAAGAGGGGTTGTATTCTATAACTTCTAAATTCCCTTCTGGCTCTAAATGCAAGTTCCTAATCAATAATCCTATAAATGTACATAGAATAGCTAGGTGGCACAGCGGATTTAATGCACTGGGTCTGAAGTTAGGAAGACTTCCCCTCCATGAGTTCGAATGTGGGCTCAGACAAAATATTGTGCTATGAAATCCTGGGCAAGTCACTGAACCCTGTTTGCCTCAGTTTCTCATGCATAAAATGAGCTGGAGAGGGACATGGCAAACCACTCTAGAATCTTTACCAAGGAAACCCAAGATGGGCTCAGGAAAGGTTGGATGTGACTGAAATCACTAAGCAACTATGTGAGATTAACATTTTTTTAACATTACCGGACTCAGTGCTTCTTCAATGTGTGTTATACTCTAGGGTAGATATGTTCCTGTTAAAGAGAAAAAAAATTCATCTCCTTAATCAACAACTTAACTTAATGTGAACATAAAGTTAAAAGACACAGGACGAAACAAATCTCATCAGTTTGTCTTTTGGGCTCCTATTGTGTCCAGGGTACAGATGTAGATGTTAAAGATACAGAGAAAGAGAGGACTTCGCCCTGAAGGGACTTATAATCTATTTAGAAAAATAGAAGATATGCGCAAAATGATAAAATATTGCAAACTTGCAAATACTCCATCTGATTCAATGCAAAAACCACTGTGAAATAATTATTAGCACCTCATTTTTTAGACGAGGACAGAGACTAAGAAAAGTTAAGTGACTTGTCCAGGGTCACAAAGCTAATAAGTGACTTAGGTGAGATTTCAACCCAGGACTTTCCGATTCCAGCTCCAGTACTCTGTCCACTATTCTCAGGTTCCCTTTGTCTTACTGCTTAATGATAGCAAATGTATGGTACATAATATAAAAACTATACAGAATCTCCTAGCAATTGATAGCATACTGAGGCCTGTAATATAGATAGTATAGAAAAAGAAGACAAACTTAAAAACATTTCAATTTCACTTTATGAGATCTTTTTAGTGTCCCTTTAAATGTGAATATATCTGATGTTCACAGAACTTAAAATAACACAATAAAATCACACTGTGAAGATCCTATCCTTTCCCAGTATTTCACAGAATGATAGAATTTAAGAGTTGGAAAGGACCACAATGGCTATCTAAACCTACTCATAACCTGAAAGGAATCTCCACTATAAAACACCCAGTATGTGGCCAGTCATTTAGCCTCTATTTAAAGACCTCCAATGAGAGGGAACCAGTCACTTTCCCCAAATAGTCCATTCCACTTTTAGAGGACTCTCCTGATTGGGAAGTTTTTCCTTAAATCAAGTCAGAAATTGCCTCTTAGTAATCTCCAATTATTTGCTCCTACAACTAACAGAACATGTTTGATTGCTCTCTCTTAAGAAGGTCCTTCAATTACTTGAAGATAGCAGTCAAGATTCCTTTAGATCTTCTCTTTTCTAGTCAAAACTCCATCATTTCCTTTAGTTGATCTTCATATGACATAGACTCTAGTGATCTCTTTATTTTTCTTGCTCTTTTTTTCTCAACATGACTGTTGTGGAACTGCTTTGCATGACTTCACAAGTATAATTAGCTATTTTGATTGATTAATAAATTGACAATTTTTTTTGGAAAGCACTGAAATACATCTCTAATTCGTTCAAAGAACTGCAAAATTCAATGAGAAGAAAAACCTGAAACAACATAAAACGGTCTACAGTCCATCATATTGTTTGACTTCTCAATAGGTGTGGGAGAGGCGGGAGGGACAATATTTGGAATTCAAAAAAATTTTTAAATGTATGTTAAAAAATTAAATAAAAATAAAATAAAAATGCTATGCAATTCTCATTCTGGTTTTTAGTTTTCTTTTTAGGGACAGAAAAAAAGACTCCTAAGCAGATTGTCATCTATAGGATAAAATTTCTTCTACTCTCACTATTCTTATCTGTCAGTGTGAATAATGGGAATATATGTGGCAAAATTCAAACACATTTTTTTCATGAGCTTGTAACCATAGCATAGCTTGTGTCAGTGTTTGTCTTCTGTTAATAATGAAGCACAATGAGAAAGATGGGAAAGAAATCAAATATTGTTGGCACTTAGAAGAAAATAATTGGAAGCTTTTAAGTTACTCAGCAATAGGTTGCAGCTGATAGTTTTCCAAAAGTGTCCAGGAAACAAACTGTATATTCTTGATTCTGAAATGTTATCTTTTGTCTAGAGACCAATAGTGTTAAAATGATTAATAAACAGTTTCTAGCAGCTTTCTATTTCCTATGAAAAAAGGGAACCAATAAGCAACATGAATTAAATTATACTAATCCTTAAAGCCTAACTAACTTTCTGTTTCTCAAGCTTATCATTCTCTGTTTAACCTGTGCACCTTTTCAGAGGCCTGGAATGCATTCTTTCTCTTTTTTGTCTACCTCTTAGATTCCTTATCTTCCTTTAAAGCTCAATTCAAGTGTCACATCCTATGAAACCCATGATTAAATGCTCTTGCTCTCCCTAAGGATTTTGTATTTATCTCTGAGTATTGTGTTACCCCAATAAACTATAAACTCTTCAAAGGCATAGAGTTGGGGTGATTCAGTGGGAAAATCAATGGCTTTGGAATTCGAACACTTGGATTCAAATTTTGCCTCTCATGCTTATTATCTGGTTTATTATCTGTATGACTTTTGGCAAATCACCTATTCTCTGACCTATGACCCTGTTTTCTCATCTGTTAAAAATGATGCAATGGGACTAGATAACTTCTGAGACCCCTTTCTGCTTTTATTTTTTTTCTAAAACCCTTAAGTTCCATCTTAGAGTTAATACTGTGTATTGACTCCACGGCAGAAGAGTGGTAAGGGAGGCAATGGGGGTCAAGTGACTTGTCCAGGGTCACACAGCTGGGAAGTGTCTGAGGTCAGATTTGAACCTAGGACCTCCCATCTCTAGGCCTGACTCTCAATCCACTAAGCTACCCAACTGCCCCCCCCACTTCTGCTTTTATTCTAGGATTCTTTGAATGGTTTTCATTTTGGTTTTATTTCTCCATTGTCTAGCATAGTTATTTGCACATAGTAAATATTTAATAAATGATGGCTAAATTGAATTTCAGAAACTAATAAAAGCATTGCCAGTTTAAGATTTCCAGAACTAAGTACTGCATATTCAAGGTATAATAATGAAAGTATATGATATTATAGATGAATGATAGCCACAAAAAAAAGTAAAACTCATTTACTGATATTCCTGTGTGTATACATGCCTATTATTGTATATCTATGTCTATTTAATGGTACTTTTTATTCAAAAGATAAGACATTTTAGTTTCTGAGAGTGTGTTTCAAGTAAGGAGCTTTAGGGCAGAATTGCCATATTTCTTTTGCTTATTTTTCTTCATCAGTTAACTCCTGTTTTACTTCAGTTCATCCCCTAACAGTTGCTAGGGCCTCTTGTCATCATTTATTCTCCACTCACATTCATTCCACAGAAATTGGAAATAGAAAGGAAGTAGGGTTTGCAGATTAGAAAAAAAGCATTCATAATCCTTACCCTGTCCTACAGGTTCCTTTCCTTTTATCAAACTTAATTGACTAGAAATTGTGACCAGTAGATCCAGAAGAAGGCTCAAAAATATCAACCCAATGTCCTCATATCTGAAATGTGAGAGTAACTTCAATGATCATCTAATCGTTCATTCCAAAAGCATTTATTAAGCATCTTTATACTCTTCAATATCTAATTTGCTGAGCTCATCAGCTACCATGGGTTCAATTGTCATCTCTTGGCAGATGATTCCAAAATGAATGAATATAAATCAAGCCTCTCTCTAAACCCAGCATCATCCATCACCAATTACTTTTGTTTATCTTGAAGTAGATGTTCCGTAAGCATTCTGACTCAACATATATAAAACAGAATGCATTATCTTTCCACCCAAACTCTTCATGCTTCCAATCAGTGAACAAATATTTGTTAAATGCCATCTATGTGGCAGAGAAGTATTGCAATGGATGGAGCACTGGACTTGGAATCAGGAGGACTTGAGTTCAAATCTGGTCTCATAGAGTAGTTGTATGACACTTGGCAAAGAACTAACCCCTTTTTGCCTCAGTTCCTCATTTGTAAAATGAGTTGGAGAAGAAAATAGGAAACTACTTCAGTATCTTTGCCACTAAAACCTCATGACTGAAATGACAGAACAAAAACAACAGCAGTAAATGTGCCAACCTCTATAATAAGTATTAGAGATAGGAAGAAAGGCAAAAAGAAAGTCTTTGCTCATAAGGATATCACAGTCTAATGGTGGGGAAACAATTATGTAAACAAAGTACAAACAATGGGTCTGCAAGTTAACTGGAAATTATTCCAAAAGGAAAGGACTAAGATCAAAGCCTGGGAAAGTGGGCCTTAGCTGAGGAGGAACTCTAGGAATCTGAGAGACAGAGATGAGAAGAAAGTGTTCCAGGCAGGGGATACAGGCATGTTCCAGGCATATGGGATACACTTCCTATATGAGGAACAGCAAGGAGGCCAGTGTTACTGAATCACATAATAAATGGAGGGGAAAAAGTATAAGAAGATTGAAAAGGTGGCAGATCATATTTTAAAGAGCTTTAAAGGCAAATGGAATTTTATATTTTCTCATGTGGGTAATAGGGTGCCACTGGAGTTTATTAAGTGAGAGAGAGAGAGAATATCTGTATTTAAGAAGATTAGTTTGAAAGCTGAGTGCAGGATGGATTGGATTGAGGAAAGACTTGAGACAGGGAAACCAACAAGAAGGTTATTACAGTAGTCCAGGCATGAGATGAAGAGGACCTATACTAAGGAGGTGGAGATGAAGGATCATAGATGATATGTTATGCAGGTAAAAATGACACCACTTGACAACTTATTAGAAATAAGAGTGAGGAGTCAAAGATGGATGGTGGTAATAAGGAAGTCGGGAAGGGAAATGTTTCTGGATGAAAGATAATGAGTTTAGTTTGGGATATTTTGAGTTTAAGATGTCTATGAGGTTTCCCCCTCCTACTTTAGAGGGCGCCATCATAATCTCAGTCATCTAGGCTCACAATCTTGGTTGTCAATCCTTAACTCTTCATTCTATTTAATAATCACATTTTCAATTTTGCCATATCTACTTTCATATCTCTTACCTATATTCCCTATCATGTCTACACACCACCATAATCCTAGTTGGAGTTTTCAGCAGCTCTTGTCTGGACTGTTGAAATAGCCTTCTAAGTAAGTGGTTTCCCTAGAGCAAGTTTCTGCCCACTTTAATGCATCTTCCACTTAGCTACTAACGTGCTTTTTTAAAAGTATAGTTTTATTTTTAAACCACATGTCACCCCACTCTTCTCATTGACATTTGCATTTAAAGCTCTTAGTAATCAGGTCTCTTCTTGTCTTCCCAGTTTTACACTTTATATCACCCCTCAAAATCTACAATCAAGTCTTATTCCAGATACTATAATAGGATGCTTCATTAAGCAACCAGGTTCTTTACACTCGCTATTTCTCATTCCTGGAATAAAGAATGCCTCATCACTTCCACCTCTTAGTTTCCCTGACTACCTTTAATACTCTTCTCATATCCTAAATACTCCAGAAACCTTTTGTTGTTGTGGTGGTGGTTTTGCTACTTTTCAGTCATGTTTGATTCTTCATGATTGCATTTGGCATGTCTTGGCAAAGATCCTGGAGTGATTTGTCATTTCCTTCTACAGCTCATTTTCAGATGAGTAAATTAAGGCAAACAAGGTTAAGTGGCTTGCTCAGGATCACATAGCTAGTAAGTGTCTGAGATAGATTTGAATTCAAGTCTTTCTGACTCCAAGCCAGGTGTTCTATCCATTGTGCTCCCTCCCAACTGTTAATACTATTATCTATTACTCTGATTATATCTTGTATATAAATAATTATTTAAACGATTTAAATTTCTCTAATTCAACTGTAAGCACCTTAAGGTTAGACTATTTTTGTCTCTTATTGCATTTCCAGAACTTACAAGAGTGTCGGGTGCATAGCACACACATGAATGCTTGTTAAACTGACTGACTACTTCCATTCCTTGTTGGGCCTTTAAGATCCAAAAAGACAAAAAATAAAACAGTCCTTAATCTCAAGGAGTTTGTATTCTATAAAAATAACATGTTTAAGGAAATTATGACTGTAAATGAAACCTAAGTATATGCAGTAATATGGGGGAACACTAACAACTGAAGAGAGGCATTCAGGAAAGGACCTATGCAGAAGGCAATACTTGAACTGAGTCTTAAAACACAGGATTTCAAGGGGTGCCTAAATCCAATAAAACCACCTCATTTTGCAGATGTGGAAACAGAGTCTCAGAGAAAGGAAGTGATCATGGGCCAAGATGAAATAGGTAGTTAGTGGCAGAGCAGAGATGGAATTTGTATACCTTGTTTCCCAGTCTAAGGCTCTTTCTTCATTCATTCTCTGGGAGAGCTGCTAACCCCTATAGAGAAAGGCTAAAATCATCAGTATAAATTGAGCTTTCTTAAGGTCCTCCAACTTGGTCCCTGGATAAATTTCTCCTTGGAGTACATTTGCATAACTGGGATTCATTAGTGTGCAACCATAGATACATAATTGGTGCTTTTACAGAAGGGTTCACAGTTCTTGGCAAAAGACAGCTATAGACCTGACCAACCCTGGCTAAACCTGAACCTGCTGAAAAGGCTCCTGCTGACTCCAGTCAAAAAGAAAAGTATGTTATTCAACACCCGAAGTAAATGCCCCCTGGCCCAAATAACCTGGCATTACCATGCCCATTCACACCAACCCTCACCAAGGGAAAATAAAGGATGCTCACTCCAAGCAAGTCCATTCCAAAGGACAGCAGGACGTTGTGAAAAGGGGCTGAAATCCATTGAAGAAGACTGAAAGGTGTCAGTAAAGAATTGTTTCCCATTTTATACTTAGCAGGGTGTCTTCCTATGATGAATGTCCTTCTCAGAAGGGAGGGCCAAACACTCAGTGAGCCATAGCCCAGGAGGGCTCTACAGTGATGCTTGATATACAGAAGCGGGATAATAGAAGCAATGTTAGCATGCCATGCAGCAATCACTTTCAAAAGTCTAGAAGGGTCTGAAATTGGCATTTTCAAAGCACACATACACACGGTCAGGTTTTCGTCTTGCCATTTATTAAATAACTTATCTGTTTGTATAGTTCCCATCTCCAAGGCAACAAGATGGGAGGGGGATGTCATCTGATATTTCATTTCTAAGATTAGCCTTATAGCAACAACTAAATATTATTATTGTTTTCTTATCCTTGCTTCTGCTAAAAACACAGCTAAGTATCTGGAGTCGGGCCAAAGGGAGTGCTTAGGGCTGAATTATCCCAATAAAAATGGAAATTGTTTTTCTCGAAATTTTCTCAACCCAGCACTTTAATTGAACCCACAGATCTAGTGAAAGATTTTTCTCCCAATATTTTATTTTCATACTGGGAATAGACATTTATCATAAAACATGCTGAACCCAAGGTAAACAAACATAAATACTGGCTTGTTGAAAATAAGTTTTTCAAAAATTCTCTTTAGATTATCAATTACTTAGAACCTCATCATGAGAAGAGAAAGTCACTTTATTAAAGCTCTCAGGTGACTATGAGGCTGCTTCTTTTCCTGGCTAATATCAGGAACCTGTTTTCATTTAGCTCTCTGTTTTAAGTCTTGGATTGCTACCAGCTGATAAGTGTACCATTCCCCCTGCTTTCCATAACCTATCCAACATGCTATTCATCTTTGAGTCTTTATTAGACATGGCCTGTTTTATTTTACAGCCAACTCAATTATTCAGAGTCTCTTTATTCAGTATATGGATTAACCAGTTACCCCGCTTTCTCTTGTACTGTCTGCCTTTTTGGCTGTTGCTTTGCTCATTAGCACCTCCGCCAGTGGTTGCCCAGATAAAGGGGCTGAAATTCAAATGAGCCCATTTTGATATTTTTTGGCAGCTCTGGCTAAAAGCTTTGGTGAGGAGTTGGGGAGAGATTTTAGAAACACAACCCAAATGAAGTCTGTCAGTCGTTGGCATATCTTAATTGTCGCTGCTCTCCTTATCTTCCATTGCCACAGACATGGAAAGTAGACCACGTGGCACTGGGTACACTGAACACCATGGCAAGGAAAGTAGAGTTTTCCTAGTTTAGCAAGAACACTTTAATGAGCAGTTTTTTCTTTGTAGCCAGTCCTTTCATATTGGCATGCATGGGACAATCTACAATTGGGAATAAGCTATCATGTTGTTTCAGGCCAATCACAGCTGAGGGTCTAATGGATTGAGTTTATGTTTCTATACTATTGTATGGCCATTTCCTTGGAACAAAAGGTGAAGGTGGGGAATGAGAGAATCATGGTAAACTACTTTTACAGAATCAATCTGAGAAAGTAAATTCTTCAATTTCAGTATACTAGGATATCATGATTTTCCATCAAACTGAGATAGAAAAAGAAAACCACAGGCTTCATGTTACATTACATTTGGAAGACAAACGCCAGAGTTCACTTTGTCAACTTCATATTTCCTGAGGGTATCATCAGAGTGTATATCTGTGTTTATGTATGTATGCATATATCTAGTTAAAATATTATGGTCCTTAGAATGCAGAAGGAATCATCTTGTCAGTTTCTGAAGGTAACATCACTAAAAAATGTATTCATTGATAAACATTTATTAGTCACCTACTATGAACTTAGCATTTTGCTAAGTATTGGGGATATGAAAAAAGAATCCACACACTCAAGGAACCTATATTCTAGCTGATAATATCAGTCAAACTGATGCCAACCTTGGAGCAGATCATTCTAGCATGGAATATAAGCACATGCAAATGATTCTATTAAGTCATCTTTATGCTCCCTCACGATTTGGATCTTGGTGGTATCCTGTTTTGAATTCAGAAGACAGGGGTTTATAACAAAATTCATCTGGAAGAACAAAAGGCAAGAATATCAAAGGAATGAATTAAAAAAATATGAAGGAAGGTGGCTTAGCTGTACTGAAACTCAAACTATATTATAAGGGAGCAACAGTAAAAACAATCTGGTACTGGCTAAGAAATTGTGTAGTGGATCAATGGAATAGATCTGGCATTCAACACACAGAAGTAAATGATCATAATGTTTGATAAACCCAAAGATCCAAGCTTTTGGAAGAAGAATTCACTATTTGACAAAATCTGCTGGGGGAACAAGAAAACAGTATGTCAGAAATTAGGCATAGACAAACACCTCACACCATATAATGATGTAAAGTCAAGATGGATACATGATTTAGAAATAAATGGTGATAACATAAACAAATTAGGGGAGAATAGAATAGTTTACTTGTCAGATCGATGGATATGGGAGAAGCTTATGTCTAAACATGGTGTAGAGAACATTATGAACTATAAAATCAGTAATTTAGACTACATTAAATCAAAAGGGTTTTGGACAAACAAAAGATTGGGGTTTGAGTCCTGGCTCTGTTGCTTACTATGCCTGTGAACTTCATCTCTACGGGTCTCAGTTTCTTCATCTGTAAAATGAAAGCATTGGATTGTATGACCTTTCAATCCTTTTACTAGCTTCACTTGGTGCTGCTATACCTTTATTATAATGCATAAAGCATATATATTGGATCTCTACCTCCACTGAGAAAAGAATAAGAGATTTGAACTGTTTTCCTGATTCTAGGATCAGCACTCTATCCACTTAGCCATCTAAACTGCTTCCAAAACAAACAGAGGTTAAGTGATTTTCCCAGAGTTACATAGTTAATGTCTAAGGCTAGATTTGAAATTAGATCTTGACTTCAGGTCTAGAGCTCTGTCCTCCTGTTCCATTTCACTCCCTCTAATCTAGAACACTTTATCTAGTCCAACATTGATTATTCATTTTACCGATGTTGGAAATGAGTTTCAGAGAAATTAAGTGACTTTACACAAGATCACAAACATGGTGCAAAGTCAGAATTTCAACCTAAGTTCTCTGAATCCAGTTTTTCATCCACTGGTCCATCAAGCTGCTTCTATTTTAAGAGCCAGAAGGAAGAGTTTGCCAAAACAATAGGATTATTAAACACTAGAATGGATTATTAAAGATCTCTCTTGAAGGTCTTTTGAAATAGACTGCCACAGGTACTTTGTATTTAATGAGTGATTTAGCTTGATGGAAGGAATCTGAACCAGATAACCACTAACACATTTGAACCTCTAGGTTCTTATTTTTGAGTGTGTGTTTGTTTCACATGGGCTTTATGTTTAACCCTTACTTTACTTTATGTCTTAGTAACAACAGAAGGGTAAGGGTTAGGTAAATGACTTGCCCAAGGTCATATAGCTAGGAAGTATCTGAGGCCAGATTTGAGCCCAGGTCCTTCATATTCCAGACCTGGTGCTCTAACCACTGTGATGCCTAGTCACCTGCACACATGAGCTCTCTTTATTGCAAGAAAAATCCTGACAATACAATTCAATCAACTAGGAAATATTTATTAAGTATGCACTATGTACCAGGCACAAATACCAGGGTATCTGTCCAATTGGTATTTCCAAATAGTAAATTATATATCAATGAATGTTTCTTTTGTATTTTTTGTATTTTTTTTTAATTTTAAACCCTTAACTTCTGTGTATTGACTTTATAGGTGGAAGATTGGTAAGGGTAGGCAATGGGGGTCAAGTGACTTGCCCAGGGTCACACAGCTGGGAAGTGGCTGAGGCCGGATTTGAACCTAGGACCTCCCGTCTCTAGGCCTGGCTCTCAATCCACTGAGCTACCCAGCTGCCCCCAATGAATGTTTCTTTTAATGTCAACACATCTGGAAAACAAAGAAAAAGGTCCTGCAAGGGAAACAAAAAGATGTGATTCTCTCCTAACATACCATTTTCTGTTAGCTCACAATTTAATTTAATCTTCCTGAATCTTTTTTATTAATAAATTGTTCAACTATCTCTGTGCATGTAGCATGCATGAAAAATATTAACAAATCCCAAAGAGGTGGTTGTTTGCCTGAGGTTTGAATTTACCAATATTCTCCTCTTTCCTCCTTCTATACACCTCTCCTTGCCTAATCTTTCCTCTTGTTCCTAGAGGCAGCTAGTTGGCGCAGTGATTAAAGCACTAGGCTTAGAATTCAGTAGTACTTAATAAATGTTTGTTTCCTTCTCTTTCTTCCCTTCTCCTACTCTGTTCATTTTCTTACACTAATGGTTTTTAACATGTTGTTAAACGTAGGCTTGGAGTCCTCTATACAATTTTTGAAGCTAAAGAGAAAAAGAGGAAAGACAGTGCAAATTAAACACCCATACTCGGAGATCTGCAACCATAGGACCTTACTGTTTATAGGAATATAAATCCATAGGTTCACAATGTAAGTATTTCTTAATCTCAGAAGGCCCAGACCCCATCAATTGATTCAATGAATGGGCATGATTATGTTGTTGATTTTTTTAAAACCCTTACCTTTCATCTTAGAATCAATGCTGTGTATTAGTTCCAAGGCAGAAGAATGGTATGTGCTAAGCAATGTGGGTTAAGTGACTTGCCCAGGATCATAGAGTTGGGACATGTCTGAGGCCAGATGTGAATCCAGGACCTTCCTATTTGTAGGGCTGGCTCTCAATCCAGTGATTCATCTAGCTGTTCTTAATTATGTGTGATCTATTTAATCAGATTAGCACTTCATTTTTTTCTTTTAAATTTTGAGTTACAAATTCTCTACCCCCCTTTCCCCTTCCCTCCTTCATTTCCTCTGACCCCCTGCCCTATCCCAGAGATGGTAAGCAATCTGATAGAGATTTTATATGTGCACAGATTATGGCACTTCTTAATTGAGTACTTTTAGAAGGGAATAGAGTGACTGGCTAACCAAATAAGCAACACATGACTCTTGGGGTTTTAAATAGCTAGAGGAATTTTAGTAGTTACTCTACCAACAGTGTGATGTCTGGGACTAAAAAAGCTCCCGATTGGAGAATTTTAGCCAAGTCTTCAAAAAAGAATCCCTCTTGGGGAATCCTTCCCCTCTTATTAATAATACTATCAGAGAAACTAGGCCAGGAGCAAACAATGCGTCCAGAAGCCATACTGAGGGCCAAAGCAGATATAGTTATATACAGTACAGAAAGCTGAACAAGGGAGGAAGCAAATTCAAGAAGAATGAACCCCTACACAACAGAAGAATTCCAACTATGGGCTTTAGGAAAGTTTTTGAAGAACTTTTTGCCTTTTTTTTTTTTTTTTTTTGCAATTATTTCCTACTCTTTATGATGCCATTTGAAGTTTTCCTAGCAAAAACACTAGAGTGGTTTGCCAATTTCCTTCTCCAGTTCATTTTATAGATGAGGAAACTGAGGTGAATAGGGCTTGAGTGACTTGCCTGGAGTCATACAGCCAATGATGGAAACCAGATTTGAACTCAGGAAAATGAAGCTTTTCTGACTCCACTCCTAGCATATTCTATCCACTATAATACCTAACTGCCCTCTGTGTCTAAGAACTAGGGGATGTGAATTAATCTGTTGGTTACAATTGGCCTCTACAGTTTGAATGCACTGTCCTATGGATTTGTGTGTATTTATAGGAAAGTATGTCCCAGATTGTTTTTGGGGGGTGGGGCTAGGAGTGGGAGTTATCTTATACTACTGTTTTTACTCGGCCATCTTAACAGATTCTCTTGTCTGAAATCTAATTGAAATTTGGCTGACAGATTGTTAATGGGGGTTTCTGAGTGATAGTCCTAGAAATCCAGCCTTTCAAGCTTACTCCTGGAACCCTGTGCAGTATTAGTTGCCTTCTGGAAACCCAATCTGCAAGCTGGGGTTCAAATCAGAACAACAGCCTTAACTGGTGAGACAACACTATTATAAAAGGAAAATATTTTAGAGGTGATCTGCAATCACTCATACAAAGGAGTAAACTGAAGCCCCAAGAAGTTATTCAACTTGTCCAAGATAACAAACAATGGTCTCTTGTTATTTTAACACTTAAATTTATCTATCAATTCAGATAAAAAGACATGAGGTTTCATATGAATTATTTACTCATAAATTCCTTAAGACCAAAGATGACCTTATATATAACTTAATTTCTACTACCAGCCCTCAAATACTGCTTTGCACATAGTAGGTCTTTAACAAATCTTTTCATTGTTGTTTGAAGATGATAATAATAATGATGACGACAAGCAAAAGAGCACACACCTTTCTAACTGTCCGCCATCTTTCCCAAGCAACTTTAGAACATCCTTATTTCTACTGAGGGTTCCACTACCTTTCAGTCATTTGTTTGAAATGTTGGATTTTTTGACTCCTTCCTCTTTCTCACTTCACATGTCCAATTCATGTAATTGGTGCCTATGTTTTACAAATTCTACCTCTCCAAATATCTCGGTTCTATTCCCTTTGATGCCCTAGTTCAGGTGTTTACCATCATTACTTGGACTATTACAGTAGTCTCCTAATTGGTCTCCTTTTCTAGTATTTCCTTCCTTCAATCCATCCCTCACAGAGCCACCAAATTATGTTCCTAAAACAGTTATGATCTCATAGTCCCCTGCTCACATAGCTGATTCTGTTTTGCCTGTAGGATAAAATATAGAGGGCGGCTAAGTGACAAAGTGGACCCAACATGGGGCTTGGAATCAGGAAGACATATTCCAGAGTTCAAATATAGCCTCAGATACTACCTAGTGATGTGATTCTAAATAAGGCACTTGACCCTGTTTGCCTCAGTTTCCTCATCTGTAAAAATAAGCTGCAGAAGGAAATGGCAAACCATTCCAGCAACTTTATCAAGAAAAACTCAAATGGGGTCAAGAAGAGTTGGACATGCCTGAAAACAACTGAACAATAAAATATAAACTTCTTTGATGGACATTTAATGTTTTTCACCATCTGGCTCCAGTTTTTCTTCCCAGATTTATTACATTCTACTCCCCTTCACACACTCTACAGTCTAGCCAAACTGAGCTGCTTGTTGTTCTTCACACATAATATCACATCTCTCACTTCTTTGCAATTGCACCAGCTGTCCTCTATGCCTGAAATACACTCCCTCCTTGCCTCTGGTTTCTTCAAAGATGTGTTAAAATATCACCTCCTTGAAGAGGCCTTCCTCATCTCTCTTGTGGCTAGTGCCCTCTCCCTAAATTACCCTACATTTCTTTGGTATATTTTTTCTTTATATTTATGTGTGCTCATGTAGTCTTTCCTGATTAGCACAAGCTCTATCAGGGAAAGAAAAGTTTCTTTGTTGTCCTCATATATACAATGTCTAGTAGTGTTCCAGACATGATAGATTCTTTTTTTTAAGCCCTGCCTTGTATCTTAGAACCAAGATCAGCCTCAGGCAGAAAAGCAGTAAGGACTAGGCAATGGGGGTCAAGTGACTAAGTGACTTGCCCAGGGTCACACAACTAGGACGTGTCTGAGGTCAAATTTGAACTCAGGATCTCTCATCTTTAGGCTTCGCTCTATCTACTAAGTCACCTACCTGTCCTATAGATTCTGAATAAATGCTTAATTGATTTATTTTGATTATGCTGGTGCTGGTGCTGATGCTGATGATAAGTTATCTTTGTTGTCTAGGCAAGGCAAACCTGACCTCTCCTTGTTCTACTATTTTTTTTTGTTTTACTACAGCATCTTTTCAAAATAGACATGAAAACTTATTTTTTCTTAACGCATATATTAGATTCAAGTGTCTGTAGTCTAGGAAATTATAAATTGAGAGAGAGACATTTTTGCATAAAATCTGTGGACTAACACTCAAATGAAATGGTGTTTGAAAAATTATTCAGTCATCTTTGTATTTTGGTTTGGGTTGATATGGTCCTTACTACCATATTACAAATGCTTTACAAGCCTTAAAGTGCTATACGCCATTTACCTAAAAGTCTTAATATAGTTTTTTAAAAAAAATATTTTACATTCTGACTTAGCATCATTACTAAATATTGGTTCCAAGGCAGAAGAGCAGTAAGGTCTAGGCAACTGGAGTTAATTGACTTGATCAGTCATATAGTTGGGAATTTTCTGGGGTCAAATTTGAACTCAAGACCTTCTGTCTCTATGCCTGACTCCCTATCCACTGAGCTGCCTAGCTGCCCCAATGTAGATATTGAGTTTAAATAATAGTAGTAGCTATTTAATGGCAACTTAATAGTAATAATTATTCAAGCCATTACTAGTAGCAGCCACTAACATTTATATAGGGTATTCCCAAAAGTCTTAATGTTGATTTGTCTCCTTTGGTAGTGACTAGAGAGAAACAACTACTCCTTATCACTGTAAAAATTACCGGCAACATTCTTGAATTATAATCTGGAGTTAAATCTCCATGTTTGATGTGGTAAATATGACCTGGGCCAACAGGAATCATAGGGCAGAAGTGGGGTTAGGTTTTGAGTTTGGGTTTTTTTCCAAAGTAGACATGATTAAACCCTTTCAGTTCCATTCAAGCCAAATAAGAGGAATATAAGCCAATAAAGGAAATGCATGGTTCCAAGAATAAATCCAAGGAGAGGGTTGCCTAGGTTGTCATTTAAACATCTGATTCCTTCTGGCGATTTATTTATTCACGTTAGCTACAGAGATCTGGGGCCCTGGCTGAACTATTTGCCCATCCAATAGAAAACAGACATTTAACCGTTCTTTCATTTTCAGTGCTGTTAGATCCTATTCTATCTATTCTCCCCTTCAGAGTTCTACTCCTGAAACAGAAGTACAGCTTTAGATCTTGAGGGGATTTTAGAGGCCATTTTCTACAAGTTAAGTCAACAAGCATTTATTAAGTGCCCAGGATGTGTCAGGCAGTGGTAATACAAAGAAACAGGGAGCAGAGGTGGAGGGAGAAGCAATCCCTATTTTCAAGGAACTCACAATCTAATTGGGGAAAATATGCAAAGAAAAAATTATGTACAAACAAAATATAGACATGATAAATCCACAGAATGAAGGAAGTTTTCCCCTGCCCTGAAGGGGGATTGGGATTGACTGCCTATGGAAGGGAGAATTTTATTTGGGACTTGAAGAAAGCCAGAGAAGCCAACAATGGAGATGGAGGTAGAAAAGAGAGAGAGACAGAGAGACAGAGAGAGAGACAGAGAGAGAGAGACAGAGAGACAAAGAGAGAGACAGAGAGAGAGACAGAGAGACAGAGAGAGAGAGAGAGAGAAGAGAGAAGAGAGAAGAAAGAAGAGAGAAGAGAGAAATGAGAGAGAGAAGAAGGAAGAGGAGGAGGAGGAGGAGAGGGGGAAAAGGAGAAGTGAAGGGAGAGAAAGAATGAATTCTAGACATAGGGGCCAGCCAGGTAAATGCAGTCTGGAGATAGAGGGTCTTATGCAAGGAACATCAGGGAGGCCAGTGTCACAGAACTGAACAGTATCTGGAATGGAGTGAAATGTAAGAAGACTGAAAAAGTTGGAAGAGGCCAGCCTACAAAGGGCAAATCAACACTCATTTTATTGTGAAGGGAACTGTGGTCTAGATAAGTGAAGCTAATCGATTGACAAACATTTATTAAGTGCCTTCTAGATGGTAGGCATGAGATACACAAAGCCCCATTCCTTGAGGAGTTCACTCATCTTGTCAGAGGAGAGAATATGTACATATATAATTAAAAATAAAAACTAAGCAACTGGGAAAGGGGTAATGAGGGCAGTGGTGGGAGACTGTGTATATTATACAGCACTGGTGAACCTTTTTTGAGTTTGAGTGGCCAAAGGGCAAATTCAAGCTGTCTGAGAACCCCCTGCATTACCAGAGAAAGTTGAGGAAGGAAGTGCTCCCATTGGGTGGCTAGACAGAGGGGCAGGAATGCAAAAAATGTCCTCAGGCACTGGGAAGAAGAGGAACAGAGCAGCTCCTGAGTGTCAGCTCTGCATGCATGCCATGTCTTCACCAATGCTGGTATATGACATCACATGGGCAGCAAATAGCAAAGACAGGATTCAAACTCCTTGCTCAGTCTCTCAGCTTCCATTTCTAGCATTTTTTCCACTATACCGTTAGGACTTTTATCATGTTTGGATTCTTCAACCATCATATTTGCTCATTTGATGCAAAACAAACATTTCCGTTGTAAACTGCCTCTCCATTAAGTTACTGTGACTCAAAATATGGAAACTGAATTTGAGAATTGCAAATGGGAAGTCACAGTGGTCTGGATTTTTCTCTGAAATGTCTGCTTTGGCCCCATTTCATTATCTGAAAAAATAGAAATAATAGTATGTGCTCCTTACCCATCACAGGTAAATTATAAGGATTAGAGAGATTACGGTTGATAAATCTCATGGGCACCTCACTGTGTGCAGCATGGTGCTGAATAAATATTGTGTGATAATGACTTGATGACACAAAATTATTGTGTATTTTGCTATTATGATAGATCAGACACTAATTTGTAAGCCCCTTTTACTCTTTAAAGCAAGAACATAGCATTACTGCTGTGCTATTTATCAGTCAGATCAATGAATTCAGTTTTAAGAAAATTTAGCACTCCCAGTCGTAAACATTTACATGAGCTCACATTTCCCTTTCTTCCAAAGTGATTTCAAAGCTCTGGAAAACTGGCGTGTGGGGATGACCTATTCTGTATGTTTCCAAGTCTTGGTGACCTGATTTAGCAGTCGGTAACTTTGTTATGTGAGTTTGTTATAGTATAATTTTGTTAATGTCTGACACTCAGCCATAATTCTGAAGGTCGCCTTATGCTGTTGTGAAGAAATTTCTGTCAAGAAAGGAGCTTCTAGCATCTCACTGTCTCAAGGAAAGAATAATTTTCTTAATTCTGTAGAAAATAAAAGAGTCCTCATATATATGCATATATATCCATATTATTAAACAATCAAACAAACAGAGCTGAATTCCCCATTTTCATTGCAGGGCTTTCTGTGAGTCATAACAAAGGATCATCAATTTAGAAACAGAAGAGCCCTCAGGGGTCATCTAATCCAATCTCCTCAAATTATAGGCAAGAAGACTGAGATCTAGAAAAGGAAACTGACTTGGCCAAGGTAGCACAGGTAAAAGGAGGCAGAGCCCAGATGTGAACCTAAATTTGCTGGTAAATTCAGCACTCTCTTCACTTCATCATGCTGGACATAGACAGTATTGTCAAGGCTTTGAACAAAATGTTGGTGCTCAGCTGCTCAGGAACACACTCTGCAGCCTGGTGGGAATTGTCTTATCTCCTCACCCAGACCCTCCACAGAATAAGACCTGTTTTGTTTCTCTGCTAAACTTGAGACTTGCTCCTTCCTCTCCCGATAAAAGACTTTCCTAGGAAGTCGAGGGCAGCAGGATTTATCTCTGCTTTGTGTTCATTTTGACTCATTCTTGCTTCTAACTGAGATAAAGGTGACCCCCAAATTGGCTCAGCACCACCATCTCCCAGGTCAGTTCTGACTCAGATAGCCCAGGCTCTCCCTTAGCTCCCTCATTGTCCCATGGAACATGATCTGACTTAAAGGCGCCCCTCCTTTTCCCATTTCCCTTACATGGCTTTATCGAGCTGAGAAAAAAGCTTCTTGAGCAGATATAGAAGTCCTCGCCTTTTTTCCCTTCTTTAATCTAATGTAAACACAATGTAGCAGGAGAAGCAAGAGGCTGCCTAATGCATGCAGATCTCCTTCCTTCGAGAGGCAAACTAGTATGAAATAATTGGGCTGGTATTTTAAAAACCAGACTCTCCATTGAAAGGTTATTTTCCCAATAAAGGTGTTAATATTTCTGGTCAAACAATAAGCAAATAGGATTGTTAGTGCAGATAGTAGAAAACCCACTACTCAAAGCGAGTGGCAAGGAAACCTTCTCCCACCACCATAACGAGCTCACGTATGATTGTTGTCTTCTGTCTCACTATTACTTTGCTGGGTGGTTTGTCCTTGAATATGCCCTGGGTAAATTTACCATTTTTGCTTTTCTTACTCCTACTCCCTCTGAAAAAAAATCCTTGACGATTCCTATCTTAGAGAAGGTATACAGATAATAACTCACATTTATAAAGCATTTTAAAGTTCATAGCTTCCTTTCCTCATAAGAGCTCTACGATGGAGATATATGTGTATAGATATGCATATATATAGACAGAGACTACAAGGGCAAGCACATATTATACCTATTTTATAGATAAATTGATATTCAATTCAAGTCAAAAGGCATTTTTAAGTATTTCCCAAGTGCCTGTTACTATGCTGACTGTAAGGGGGAAAAAAGAAGGCTCTCTGCACCCCAGGAGCTCACAGTCTAATTAATGGAGGAGACAACATGCAAATAACTAGATACAAACTAAACATATACAGGGTAAACCAGAGATGATCTTAAAGAGATGTCACTAGAATGAAGGAGGATCGAGGAAACTGCTTTAGGAGGAGGATTTTTTAATTGGGATCTGAAGGAAGCCAGGAGATGAAGATGAGGAGGGAAAGAATTGCAAGAGGAGTTCCTTGTGCTAGCAACAGAGGCCAGTAATACTGGATTTCAGAGTATATGAAAGTGAAATGACTTGTCCACAGTCATATAGCCAGTAAAGTGGGATTCGAATCCAGCTCTTCTAAATAGCTCCAACACTCCTCCCACTCTAACAGGCTGTCTCTCTTAGATCCACACTTACACACTATCCAAAGTAGCCTGGGCGTGGTTAGCTTTTCAGTCACATATTCAAAATATCTACAGACAAAATAGATTCTGTCCTAAATATTTCATAAATATTACCTCATTTGGTCCTCACAACTCTGAGGGGTAGAAGCTATTACTATTCCTATTTTACAGTTGAGGAAACTGAGGCAGGCAATTTAAATGACTTGCATAGAGTCATAGCTAGTAAGTATCTGAGGCTAGATTTGAATTGAGGTTCCCTGGAATCTAGGCCCAGCACTCTCACATTATAGTTACTTACCATATGCATCTTAAATGAAGCAGATGTAACATTTCTAAGAGAAGGATATTATGCATATAATTTTATTTAATTTATTTCAATTTAATTTTAATTAATTTTATTCATTATTTTATTTTAGTATTATATTATTTGTGAAATAATTTTTCTTATTTATTAATTTAATTTATTTAATACAAAGTAGGCTAAATGGCACATACATGCATAAATCAATATCATTTATAACCTCAAAATGACAAGCTACTTATCAGCTCACAGGAAGGATATGACCAGTCCACCCTCTAAGGCCTCTTTTGTGGAGTGAAGGTAGAACAAAAGCAGTCCTTTCTCTCTGTATAGGTTTTATAGGTTTTTGTTCATCATTATTATTTTGTTTCAAGAAAAATCTCGGGGGATTAGCTAATTGTCCATTTTATTCTAGGTCAATGGGAATTAATTCTGAGCCACTTTAATCAGGAAGGGTTTCCTGGAGGAAGTGAGATCATTGAGGACATACATGATAAGCAGAGAAGTGATTGTGGAAGTAAGGCAGAGTCTAGGGAAATCTGGTTGAATGAAAACATAAGGAGTTGGCAGAGGTCTTTGGGGAGATAAAAATGATAGAAGTAAGGTTAGATTTTGGAAAGAAGGATGAGAGGAAAACTTGAGAGACCAGACCAGGAATGAACTGAACAATCCATGTTGTTGTCCATAATTCCCACATAGAAATTCATGAATCATTGATTCATTTTTTGTTTCTTCCCCACCCCACGCCCCAACTATCTCACAGCCTTCCGCCCTTATTGACTTTCTTTCTGTACCTTTCCTTCAATCAATAAATATGTATTGATTGAGCATCCACTACCCAGACAGCATTTCCTACTTCAAGCATTCTTAGGTCTCTTTCATCCACAATAAATCTGTACTAATCCTTCTTTCCCCTCTAGCTACAGAGAAGCTAACTGACACACTAAATACAAATCATCTTCCTTATACCATTGTAGTATATATAAGAATGCATGATATGCTTGGACTTCAGAAAGGCTTTTGACAAAATTCTCTCATGATAGCCTTATTGGCAGCTGTCTAAAATGAGGAATTATGGATAAAATTGCAAGCAACAAATTTGGCTGGACCAGTAAAATAATTTAAACACAGTCATAACTCTAAAGCAACCCTTTCCTTTAACCCCCTTTCTCTATCCTTGGTGCACAACAATGTCTATATTCCTTCAAAGAAACCTCCACACTTAACTTCATTTCTTAGTTTTAGAAGCAATGTAGTTGTTACCTCTTTAAACCAATAAGACATTGTAGAGTAATTACTAGATTTGGGGAGAATGAGAGGGTTAAGATCTAATACTTTATGAGGTCATCTAGCTTGTTATGTTTCATTACTTAATTATAATATATCAGCTAAGTACTTCCAGAAAACAACAACCATGCATCTATCCAGTAATGGAAATTTAACAAGAAAAAAAAAGACAAACACCCAAACTTGACAACTGATGGTGCTCTGTTTTATTGGAATTGTGAGAAAAAATCTCTTAAGAATCAAGGCTGGAGATCCCAAGGAGAAAGTCATCAGTTCAAATCATCAACTAAACACACCTCTTGGGAACAGCTTTAAAAATGTAGAATTTCTAATTAGGATCCTGAGATAAATGCTCGTAGCTTTGGCAGAAACCTACTTAGTTTGAGAAATTGAGAGCTCCTAGAACTGGGTGCTGATTTCCCAGTAGGTGGTAATCTCTGAAACAACTTCAAGAAGATGAAAACGACTTTATGGAGAATGAATTCAAGTCAAGTCCTGGCTTGCCAAAAGATATGTATTATGAATGAATTGCTCAGACAGAATAAAGTTAAGGTGAAGTAACAAGTCTGTTGAACAGTTTCATAAAGTACTTCATATTTTAAAAATCAACCTTTCACATAGTGTATAATAGGAGTGAAAAGTTACTCTATCATGTTTTCACGATTTGTCACTATGTTTGTATTTTAAGTATCCCTTTTATGGTTGAAGAAATAAATACCTGTCTTATACCTTACTTAAATTGCATTTTAAAAACCTAACTAGAAGGAACCTATTGTATGATTTTTAAGAGATTCTAGATAAGAACCAAATAGAAAATGCAAAATACTTTCCCCAGGGCTCTGAGGTAGATATAATAAACCATTTTGGGAACAGGGCTCCTCTATGATTGATCTGAGTACACCTGACCCTAGTAGAAGGAGAAATCCCTGGATGGCTTAGCTTTCACATGTAAAATTAGGGATTTGGAAAAGAAATCTTCTAATATCCCTTCCAATTCTACTAATTTATGAATATGAACCTAGAAAAGAAATCTATGAGCAAGAAAAGAAAAAAAGCATACAATTCAAGGCATTCACCCATTCTAAATTTATCTTAGTGTAGGGTGTAAGATGTTGATCTAAACCTATTCTCTCCCATATTGTTTTCCAAATTTCCCAGCAGTTTTTGTCAAAGAGTGGATTTTTGTCCCAAAAGTTGGGCTCTTTGGGTTTATCATACACTGTCTTGCAGAGGGAAACTATAAATGAGTTAAGTCAACATAGAGTAGTTTACTTGTCAGATCTCTGGGAAAGGAAAGATTTTAAAACCAAGCAAGAGTTAGAGAAAATTACAAAATGTAAAATAAATTATTTTGATTATATCAAAGTAAAAAGGTTTTATACAAACAAAAACAATGTAGCCAAAATCAGAGGGGAAACAACAAATTGGTAAAAAATCTTTATAACAAAAAACTCTGACAGGGGTCTAATTACTCAAATATACAAGGAGTTAAACCAATTGTATAAAAAAATCAAGCCATTCCCCAATTGATAAATGGGCAAGAGACATGAATAGGCAATTTTCAGATAAAGAAATCAAAAGTATCAATAAGCACATGAGAAAGTGTTCTAAATCTCTAATAATTAGAGAAATGCAAATCAAAACAACTCTGAGGTATCATCTCACACCTAGCAGATTGGCCAAAATGAAAGAAGGGGAGAGTAATGAATGCTGGAGGGGATGTGGCAAAACTGGGACATTAATGCATTGTTGGTAGAGTTGTGAACTAATCCAACCATTCTGGCTGGCAATTTGGAACTATGCTCAAAGGGCTATAAAAGAATGCCTGCCCTTTGATCCAGCCATACCATTGTTGGGGTTGTACCCCAAAGAGATCATAGATAAACAGACTTGTATGAAAATATTTATACCCGAGCTTTTCGTGGTGGCAAAAAACTGGAAAATGAGGGTATGCCCTTCAATTGGGGAATGGCTTAACAAATTGTGGTATATGCTGGTGATGGAATACTATTGTGCTCAAAGGAATAATAAACTGGAGGAATTCCATGTGAACTGGAAAGACCTCCAAGAATTGATGCAGAGTAAAAGGAGCAGAGCCAGAAGAACATTGTACACAGAGACCAATACACTGTGGTAAAATAGAATGTAATGGACTTCTGTACTAATAGCAATGCAACAACCTGGGACAAATCTGAGAGGTTTATGGAAAAGAAAGCTACCCATTCAGAGGAAGAACTACAGGAGTGGAAACAGAAGAAAAACAACTACTTGAACACATGGGTTGAGGCAGACATGATTGGGGATGTAGACTAGAAACTACCACATCAATGCAAGTATCAACAATTTAGAAATAGATCTTGAACAATGACACATGTTAAAACCAGTGGAAATACATATCAGCCATGGGGGGGGAGGGGGAAGCTCGGGGGTGAAGGGGAAAATAAGAGCATGAATTATGTAACCATGTTAACTTTTCAAAAAAATAAATAATAAATGTTAAAGAAAGAAAAAAAAAGAAAAAACATACTAATAATCTTTAACTACAAAACTGTAACTTGTTCCCTATTTTTATAGATCATATATTTGGAACTGAAAAGTATTTCAGAGGTCATCTAGTTTAAGCCCATCATTTTATAAAGGAATAAACTAAGGTCCATTGAAATAGACTTGACCAAAGTTACAAAGGTAGTATATGGCATAGAAAGAATTTGAACCAAGGCCTTACAATTTCATATCTCATACTATTTTCTTGGGAAGAAATTAACTTCAGCTACAACATGAGGAATAGAATTTACATATAAGGCAGAATTTCCTAAAGCTTATTAATAAAAATTCTGCTAGATCATTAAATTGGTATGTTGTATGTGTCTAAAAATCAGTTGCTATTCCAGTCTGTTTCATAAATTATATCTGGTCTTGCTTGAAGTTGAGGAATGGCCCAACTGGTTTCTTTCATTATGTTCCAAGATATTAATCTATTCTTGCACAGGGGATCCTGGATTCTCAGAAGAAAAAAAGTTTTAATTTGATGTTAAAAACTTGACAAAAAGAGGCCCATATTTCAGAAATATAGTTAGTAATTTTTTGTTAGCACATACATCATAGTTTTCTCAAAAGTCTAGAATGCATCCCCAAACCCTTGATATTATGAATAAAAAATCAACAGGACTTGGAAACAGAATGCATATGTATGAGGCATCTAGGTTGAGAGTGTGAGTGACTGGGAATATGGTGGTGATGTTCCCAGTAATAGGAAAGCCTGGAAGAGGGATAGATTTGTAAGGGGAAGGTAATTGGTTCTGCTTTGGAAATACTGAGTTGAAGATATCCATTGACCATCTGGTTCAAGATGTCTAATAAGCAGTTGGAGATATGATTCAGGAGTTTAAGAGAGAAGTTAGTGCTGTATAAGTAGATGGTGAGACTCATCACTATAGAGAATAGGACCTAGGTCAGTGCCTCAGGGATGGATGTTCATGGTCCTAGGGCATAAATTGAACCCATAAAACCCCTTTTACACCCTTACATAACCTAGATGAAGATCCAGCAAAGAAGCCTGAGGTATAAATAGACGGTATAAATAGAACCACCATAAGGTAATATAATAGAACCCTAGAGAGAAAAATGTATCAGAGAGAAGAGGGTGGTAGTGTCAAAGGTTGCCAAGAAGTTGAAGATAAGAACTGAAAAAGACCATCAATAAATTAATAAGCATCGATTAAAAGCCAACTGTATACCAGACACTGTGCTGGAAACTAGGGGGGAAATACAAAAATTGACACATTTTCTATACTCTGGGTTCTTACATTCTTTTAGGGGAAACAACAGTCCAGAAGAACAATGATCAGGGCCAAAATTAAGATGGTGGCTGTGAGAGAGGCAAGATGATGAGGGTGTGAGCAATATTGTGGAGGTAGGATTTGTAAGATTTGGTGACATTAAAGGAATTCCATCTAAAAATTTTCAACTCTGATTAGATGGATTTAATGTTTTTGCATCCAATTCTTTAAAATAAAGCTTCTGGCATAAATTTGGCTGACTTCTTGTTACCACCTTCTTTCACACCTTCTCTATTTGCTTCTTTGGTGCTCTGAATACTGAGAAACTTGTTTTCAGCTTGCGTCATCTCTGTCCTTTTGCAAACCCTTTTTCATTGAATTGCATGGTGTTCTCTCAGCTTCCACTTGAAGCTATTATAATCTTTCCTGAAGAAATGCCTTCAGTGGTACTCAGAGATATATGCTTTTAGCATGATTCAAAACAAAATAAAGTAATAAGTAAAGCAATTTAATCCTATGAGAAGCTTAATTTTCACAGCAAGAGAAAACAATATACCAAGGTGTCACTATAAGGTAAGGAGCTAAACTCATTTTTCTGTCTCTGGTAGGAGTTTGCTAAGAATAAACAAAATAATAATGGAACACAAGCTGAACTGATTGCTTTCAGCATTTGAAAAGAACAGTACAAATGAGCTTCAAAACAATTCCCAAGCCTACTCTTTAGTATCAGCACAGAATAATGCCAGACAAAGGTTTTTGGATAATCAATTGATTCAGGAAAGTTTTAAAAAGTCCTACAAGGTTTATTTTTTGACCTTTAATCATATGGGTAATGTCTTATATGGATACCCTAAAAAGATATAGATGATAGGGGCTCTTAGAATTTAAATTATGCCAACTGTCTACTACTCCAGGCTCTTCCACAAACTCATGCCATGCCATGTTTCCCCACCTATTTAAATTAGCAGATATTATGGAATACTTTTTATTTGCAAGACACTGTGTACAATGTTGTTGAAAATACCTATATGAGCAAGAATCAGTCCTTTACCTCCAAGAAGCTAAAAAATATTATTTCAGTGTACTCATTTTAAAAAAATACCCTTCCCTTCTGACTTAGAATCAATACTAATTATTGGGTTCAAGGTAGAAGAGCAGTAAAGGCTAGGAAATTAGGGTTAAATAATTTGGCCAGAGTTACACAAGTAGGAAGTGTTCAAGGCCAGATTTGAACCCAGGACCTCCAGGCCTGGCTCTTTAGCTATCGAGCTGCCTAGTTGCTCCAAGTGGTGCTTATCTTAACGTATCCTTTTACAACCTCATCTACCTCCTGGAATTAACTATGTATGGATTTATGCAGGTATACATGACTACCAGCAATAGGAGGAAATTGAGATAGGGCCAGGCAAGGTACTGTGCCATGGAAATTAAAATTACTTTTCTAAGTCTTCTAAGGAGCCCCACTTGGTTTATTGTTTATATGTTTACTAGCTGACTGGCTCCTGGGAACATGATAGGCCTCAATCATATCACACTTACAAAGTTCAATCCCACAAAATAACAACACAGTTTAAAAAATAACTACTTCCTTTCTCAGCTGTACTCCTGTTATTCCAGACTTCGTCATGGTTGCCAATTTCCATCTATGGAAATATTTCTCTCTATCTAGGACCTTCTTACCTTGGAACATCTCTCTCTCTCTCTCTCTCTCTCTCTCTCTCTCTCTCTCTCTCTCTCTCTCTCTCTCTCTCTCTCACCAGCTACCATCTCCCATTAGTATGCTTCTTCTGAAGACCTCCATTATTAGGATGGGTCTTGACTGGCCATACTTCATGCCTTTCCCAGCTTCCCTTCTTATTTTCCACTCCTTGTTACTATGCCAACCTGTACATTCTCCTCCTGCCCCCTTTTCAGCTCCATTCAGTCCTGGGTTCAAATCAGACCTCAGATACTTCCTACCTGTGTGACCTTGGGCAAGTCTCTTAACACCCATTGCTAGCCCTTACCACTCTTCTGCCTTAGAACCAATAACCAGTATTGATTCTAAGACAGAAGGTAAGGGTTTAAAAAAAAATTAAAAAATTACTCCTATGTAATAAAAGCAGAGGTGCAGTGGACAGAGTACCTGGCATGGAGTAATGAAAACTAATCTTCCTGAGTTTAAATCTGGACTCAGACATTTACTAGCTATGTGACCCTAGGCAAGTCACTTAATCCTGTTTGCCTTAGTTTCCTTATATATAAAATGAGCTAGAGAAGGAGACAGCAAACCACTCCATTATCTTTGCCAAGAAAACTCCAAATGGAATCACAAAGAGCTGGACACTACTGAAAAATAACCAAACATTACTAAAAATAGAATACCCAATAATAATGTTAAGCATATAAAATACATCACTTTTTCTTCAGCCCAATGTGACATACTTGAAAATGAAACCATATGGACTACTCCATTTCTGGCAAAGAGGATGAGAAAGAAAAGGCAAAATACCTTAGAAACTTTCTCTTGCTCAATCTGAGATAGGAGGTGGTATAGGGAAAGGAAGGTGAGGGTAGGGCCAAGGGATTTTTCCCTCATGGAAAGTGAGGCAAAAGGATGGAAGCAGCGTCACGTTCAGACAAAAGGAAGAAAAAGAAGTGAAAAGAAGTTAAGTGCCAAATCTCTAAGAAGCTGTGCCTACAACTAAAACATACATTATTTCAATCATATGTTCTACTGCTAGGGTCCATGTTCCATTTCAAAGAGTAGAAGATACTGTAAGGAGTCATTTTGGAATGAAGAGAGTCTGAACCCACAAAAATACTGAAATTTCCTTCCCTCAGTTTCCATGTGGTTCCTTTTTTTAAGAGAATAATCATATAAAACCCAAACCTCAAAACAAAAACCCAAGTAAACAAGTGAAAAATTGCATGATTTCATCTGCATTCTGAATCCAACAATTTTTTTTTCTGGAGATGAATCACATTCTTTGTTGAAAGTCCCTCTAAATTGTCTTGAATCATTGTATTGCTGCTGAGAATAGCTAAGTCTATCAAAGTTGATCTTTTCACAATATTGCTGTTACTGAGTACAATGTCCTTGTGGTTCTGCTTAATTCACTCTGCATCAGTTCATGTAGGTCTTTCCAGCTCTTTCTGAAATCATCTTGTTTGTCATTTTTTTTATAGTGTAATAGTATTCTATCACCATCATATACCACAATTTGTTCAGCCATTCCCTAATTGATGGAAATCCCTTCAATTTCCAATTCTTTGCCACAACAAAAAGAGTTGCTATAAATATTTTTGTATGAGTAGATCTTTCCTCTCTTTTTTTAAGTCTCTTTGGGAAATAGACCTAGTAGTGGTATTACTGAATCACAGGGTATGCGTTGTTTTATAGTTCTTTCGGCATAATTTCCAAATTGCCCTCCAGAATGATTGGATCAGTTCACAACTCAACCAGCCACTTCCCTCAAATTAGCCTAAGTAAAATTTTTAAAAGCTCCTCTCTGGATCAAGAGGAATGTCGATACTGTAATGCCTTGGGTGACATTTCCCTATGATAGCAAGAATTCCTTGGTGACAGAATGAATGGATTTGTCTACCACATCCACCCAATTCAGACATCATCAAGGAGACAGTTGCCAACCAGAATATTAACAAATATGAGAAAAGCTGAAGAGATCCTGCCCCCATCTGGTCCAAACTTCTCATTTTACAGAGGAAGAAAATAAATTCTAGAGAGACTGTGACTAACACAAGTTCACAGATAGCAAATAGCACAGCCAGGATTTAAACCATGTCCTTTAGCTCCAAATATTGCATGTTTAACACTTTAACATACTCTTATTCTTTAATAATATTTTGTTTTCCCCTATTACATGTAAAAACAATTTTAAGATTCATTTTTAAGTCTTGGGTTCCAAATTCTCTCTCTTCTTCTGACTCTCACTATTTCTCTCTCCTCTTACCTTTCCCCTCCACGAGACAGTAGGCAATCTGATGTAGATTTTACATTTATTCTCCACTCTTATCAAAACTGTACCCATGTCCTTAAAACCACAATCTTTTCCAAAAAATTGAAATATTTTTTCTACATAATTCCAAAATCAGCTTGGTTTCCCTAGCATACTATTTTCCTCAGACCTGAATTTGACTCACAAATATCTAGATGGCTAAATAAATATAAACATGGATTTATATTTATGTACCGCTTTAGTTATACACCTATCTAACATTTTTCTATATGTATATGTCTAGCAATATATCTTGGTTCCAATTTGACAAGTGCAAATTTTCCTAGATTTATAGGACAATGAAGAACAGAGTTACTATGGAATGCCAAGTAGTCTGCAACTTTCAGTTCTAAGACAAACTGTTTTGTTTTTGGAGATTGGTGGCTTTGGCTTTCTGAAATAAATGTAAGACAGACAAAGGAAAAATTGTTTGCATTAATACAAATTAGTTGGTCATTCAAAGTGAAATATATTTGGCCAAACTGGGACTGCTCTTGTGTCCATTTGGTTGAGAGTCTAATTTTTGCTTGCCAAACAGAAACCACACTGCTAGTTCATTTATATGTTGGCAAGTTAGCATGGACCACAAAGTGCTTATTAGTTTCTTTTTATTTTTAGAAAATTTAACATATATCCCCTGCTGTATTTTGCATGCAAAATTTGTCCAAGTTCTATGTGTCCTACACAAAAATAGAGCTCTTAGTTGCTTTTTAAATAACATCTTAGCACAAATTGTAAAATGAGGAAGAAAGAGAGGTGGATACAGCTACGAAAATTAAGGAGATGAAGAGTGGAGCTGCCTTTATATGGTCATACATAAAAACACCAAACACTTTAATAAATGTGAATGAAACACATGGGAGAAATTCTTTGCGCTCTACTTTCATTTTCAGGAAAAGAAGTTTCATTCTGGGATCTTGATGATTGCTATTCAAAGTGGGAGGTAATCAGAGGGTCATATTGGAGAAGCAAAATTACCTAATACATTTCAATTTTTCAAACAGAAAAAAGAAAATAAGAAAAAACCTGAATTAAACATAAGAAAGGCAGTTATAAATGTAACAATAAGAATCCATGTTACACTAAAAGTACATAAAAAAGACAAAACCACCTCCACCACAAAGATGTTTATATTAACTTTAAAACAGTGGTCACAAAGTTGTTTTTAAACTATTATAGTAAATACTTTAAAAGCCCTTGGATACTGTAACTTCTTAAAGTCATCAAAAAAAAATAAATGCTTCTTGGAGGATTAGTGACACATTTGTCTGGAAGGGTTTGTATGAAATTATTTAGGGAGAGTCTTTTTGTTTACATTTTTTACAGTTTGTAGTAGACTAAATTCTGCTTTCCTCAGTCATTTCTAATGCCAAATTAGTTTAGCAAGGTTGGAACTTCAAGTTTCTCACTGTTAGCATTTCAGGTACAATCATTGGATAGCAATTTACTATTCTTCTTGGCCCTATCTCTAGGATAGGACTAGGGAAAGGAATTGTTCAATGAGGATGCACAAGTTCCATAGTGCAGGTTGAAGGCTGCCAGGTTGGGAAGCAAAAAAGGCCATGAATGGGAAATTCCTTAACAGCTCAAAGTAAGGAGGGTCATATGATAAGCCAGATTTGGTAACCAAGATAGAGATTTCATGGCTGAAGGAACAGAGATGGAATCCAGAGTATAAAGAAGCAAGAGCAGTATAAATATTAGGAATGGAATTTAAAGGAAGAAGCAAAGAGAGGTAGAACTGGCTCTGACTTCAGGAGAGGATAGAATGGTATGATTAAACAATGGGTTGGAATTTAACAGCGGGTTTCTTCAATTTGCTACATTCCACTTCATTTGGGTACATAGTACTTCTATGAGTGGCCTAGAAGGCCAACACTGTCCTACAGCTGCCTTTAAATTAGCAGCAGTTGGACAGTTCCCTGTATCCTGCCAACAAGGATGTGCCCAATTCTGTAACACTGATAATCAGCAGGCTGTCATGGGAGCAGCAGACCACCCATGAAGCAGCAGCTGTCAGCATTATATGCTACAGATGTTCTAAGAGACACACTTCTCAGCAGGGTGGCTCTTGTTATCAGTGGGACAAAATAGAGCAGCACCTCTCCTTCCATACCAAGGGTTCTTTGCTTTTTTTGTGTGTGTATGTTACGGACTTCTCTGATTGTACAGTGAAGTCGAAGGACCCCTTCTCAGAATAACATTTTCAATACCTATAACAAAATATATATGATTATGTTAAAGCATAGTTATCAAAAGATTATAAAAAATTAGTCCACAGATCCAAGTTAAGAATATCTCTTCTACATCATGGTAGGTCCTAGAAAAAAAACCAATGTATTTACTGGTGATCACTCAAACATTTTTAGTTGCCTGAGTTTTCTGGGATATCCCAGTGTAGCAACACCAAAGGTGGACAACTAATGCAAAGAATCTTTGGACCAAGACATCTGAATCTGAATACACTTTGTAGCAAGAGGTAACAGCAGAATCTTGTTTGTCATGAATCCTGTGTGCCCTACACTGACTTGGGGCCTTTGCTAGGCTAAGGAGCAAAGGGATGGGGAAGAAAAGTTGAACAAAGATACAGAGAAATTAGAGTGAGATGAGTGGGGCTGGCCTTAATGGCCAAGCATGAAAAGACAACCACTTAGAGAAATTAGCATGAAGTATATGGAAAAACTTCTTTGACTTATTCTTCTTTTCTCAGAGGGGAAGCCCTGTTTTAGGGCCTGCTTATAGTATTGAGAGTGGGAGTTCACTAGAGGATTATCTTGTGGTAGCAAAGCTACCTATAACAGGTCAGTGGTCAGTAACAAATTTTGACCCATAAACTAATGGAACAACCAGAACTGTCTTTCACAAAAGATGGAAATATAGTATTACAAAGGAGCTTAGTCAAAGTAGAAAACTTCAATGTATCAAACAAAGATGTTCTGATGACAGTTTTTGGTTTAAATGTAGGGGACTAAGGAAATGTTTTTGTATTCTTTCATTCAAAACTGCCTGAAATCCACCCTGATCATTTGAATAGCAAGAAGAAAAGTAAACACTAATGAAACTACTTTATCCCAAAAGAAAATGTGCGGTGTAAAAACAAGATGCCAATTGCCTGGTGATGTCACTTGCAGGGATAGAGTCCATTGTTAAGAAGGCCAACTTCAATGATTGACTTCTTTATGACTTTTGATGGAGAAAAAACTATTACATTGCCACAGATTATACCTTTCTGTCAACTCAATTTCCCCATCCAGAAAATGGCAATAAGAGAGGAGAGTTTGAATGACTTGATGAAAACAACTCAACAGCAACAACTTTGTTCTGATCATGGGCCAATGTTATCATCTTGACATATAGGAAAAAGCACAGTGACTGAGAAGATTCTTGTAATGCTTTGGAAATTGCTTCTTACTTGAGTTGAATGTTTTCTGCAAGAGAATTTAGGTATTCTAATGTTTTGAGAATATGACTGCATCAAGACTCAGTCAACAGAGAAGGCTTTTATGTGGAGATCCCAGAAAAGGTTATCAAAAATGAAAGGCTCTCCACCTTTGGAATTGGCAGCTAAATTTTTCACTTAAAGTTTATGCCCTACAGGGAAGGCACAGGAACCTTTTCACATTATATTATACAAATCAATTATGTGTTTGAGGAACAAGAGTTTCACTAAAGAAGTGGATTTCCCCCTGCTACCTCTCTTCTTGAGACAGGTAAAGACTTTTTAGATTTATATAGAATTCATGTGTAGGAAAGTATTCATACACAAGCATGAAATTAGAGTGGCTCTTCTTTTGGCTGCCCTCATTCACTTGCTCCATTTTTCTATTATCTTCAATGCTGAAAACTCTTGAAGGCCCTTTCACAACAAAACAACTTTAGAATTACAGCTCTAATTGGTATCAACCAAGAACTAGAAATAGAGGTTAAATGATGTGCCCAGCATTGCCCAACTACCAAATGTCTAAAGCAGGATTTAAACTCAGATCTTCTTGACTTCAAGTTGAGTATTCTAGCCAAAATTCTACCTTGGTTCTCTATATTAAATGGCATATAAATCTGTTTTGAATGAAACACATGTCAAATCTCAACTCTTCCAAAAATCACCAACGTAGAATGTCTTCCAAACACGATGGAAAATAGGAGTCAACCTCAGGAAGAGCTGCTTTATTTCCCTAATATATCTATGTGAGTATAAATAGCATCTGAGTTAGCTGCCTAGAGTGCCCATAGAAGCCCACCAAGCCTCCTGCTCACCATGTTTCATTCTCTAATACAAAATATCTCCAGTAACTGGGAGGAGGAAGTAGCAGTGATGAACAGCATTAGTTGTAGAGATAATGAGTCAATTAGACAGTGCTGGAATGTTTGATTCTTCTTTGTATTTGCATTCCAGAAAAAAAGAATCAATGAAAATATGTGTACATTTTCTGTTCATAAATCAAGTGTGTCTGCTTCATGGCAGCACTTTTCTCATTATCTTGTTTTTATTCACCTGTCTAATCTGCTGTTCTATTAACATATTTTTTTATTTTCATAAACCAAGACCATCTAACTAAAAGAAAGCAGAGTGTTTTTTGTTCTCCTTTATTTTTTTTTGTATTTATTTAACTATTAGGCACCAATCCATTAATTTAATCATGTCATAAATGCTGATAGAAACATGGGTACAGAAACACTCCATGGCAATGAAGATTAGTTTTAGAGGAAAGTTTTCCAGGAGGCTGGGCAATTAAGAAATTTGCCCATAGTATCACAATTTATAGGCTCAGTTACAACATGTGTAAGAAGCACAACTCAAATCCGGGTCTATGATGTCTCTAAGACCAGTCTGCTATTCATTATGCAATTTTATCTCTTTTCTACTTAGTAACAACTCACCACGCAATCTCAAGATAAAACTTGGCCTTAGCATTTATTATTTGGAAAAGCAATTTAATTTGATTTCATTTTTTAAAGTTTTGTAAAATTCATGTTGCCAATGTCCACTTACAAAATGAAAAATTGCTCCTTTAGACATTAAGTAGTGATATATTCTAAGGTCTAAAGGAACATAGTGCCAAAAGTTGAGATACCATATACATCTTCAACTTTAATTTACTTTTGATAAAACATAACATTTTAGAAAAGTAGAAAAATGAATGGAAATATGAAATAGCCTGGACATCTAAAATTGCATGAGTATTTTACTCCTACAACTTCTAACATATAGCAATATGTATGTGTATATATATTATGCATATAAATGCACCTCTAAAGTTTACGATATCATTTATATAAATTAGGAACAGGGAAAGAGACTGAGACTATAATTAAATTGGTATAGAGAATTCTTAGATGAAGAAATTTCTTTTAATCAATGCAGGTTAATATTTTCCCTGGAACTTATAGTCTTAGAAAGTTTCCTAGGCCAATGAGAAGTAAAGTCACTTAACTCAGAGTCACATTGGCAATATGTGTCAGAAGTAAAACTTGGACCCAGAACTTCCTGGCTACCAGGCCAGCTTTTTCTCTTCTATTCCATGCGGGGTCTCAATTAATCTGAAAATGAGCCAACAAAGGATTTGTAGTCTTTTTCTCTTTCTTAGCCCAATTCATTGGAAATCTACAAAAATAGATGAACATCCATGTTTACTGATCATCATCATGGAAAGAAAACCTTATTGAGAGGCTAGTTACGTGTTGACCTTAGACAAATAAATTAACCTTTAAGTCATTTGTTTCTTCATTTGTAAAATAAATTGGGCTACATGGTTTCTTTGGTTAATCCCCACTGTACCATTCTATGATTCTTGTAAAAAAAAAGACATAAGTGTTTCATAAGGACAGCACATGTAGAAAGAGGTAATTAAGGTAACGATATTGGATGCAATCACTGCACTATTATAAAGATTCTCAAATTTCATTACACTCACAGTCTGAACTCAGCAGGGCTATAATCACATTAAGATAATAGTTTTTAATCTTTATTTTTTTGTCATGGACCTTCTTGGCAGTCTCCTTGAATCTATGACAGAATTAGGAAAACATTTTACACAATAAGAGCAATATTGTAATGATGATCAATTATAATAGCCTTAGCTACTCTGATCAATACAATGATCAAAGACAATTTCAAAGAACCCACAATGAAAAATGCTATCCAGAGAAAGAACTGATGAGCTCTGAGTGCAAATTGAAGTAACCTTTTTATTTTCTTTATTTGGGAGTGAGGGGGTGGTATATGTTTTCTTTTACAACACGGCTAATATAGAAATGTTTGATATGACTTCACATTTATAATTAATATCATGTTCCTTCTCAAAGGGTAAGAGGGGGGAAATTTCGAACTCAAAATTTAAAAAAAGAATGCTAAAAATTTTTACATGTAGTTAGGAAATATTTAATAAAATAAATAAAAATAAAAACAAGTTCATGGGTCCCCTGTTAAGAATTTCTGCTCTTGCTGATTTGATAGCATTTATTTTATTTGATTGGTTTGGGTAGAAAGGAATAGAAGATTTGTTTTCTAATGCTTTGCTAGTTTGGGCAGGGGATTTGAGGTAAGTGTGTAGCACTGAGAAGAGAGGGTCATCCAGCTGTTAGAATTGGCTCTGGTAAAACTATTCCCTGCTCTCATCAAGCCTATAGAAAAAAAAAACAACAGAAAAATACATCAGACAAAATGCTACTGCAAAGTGTCACTAAATAAGGATTGGACAAGAAAGTTGGCCTGACCTGAGCATCTGTACCACCTATAGGAAAAAACTTTGTCTCATGTCCAATACTTGTAAACATCTATTCAAAGCAATGTTATAAAGAATAAATTTTAAACATGACTAATAAATGCTGCTCATTGCTTGATATTGATTGAATGTTCATAATCTAAGAATGTTAGTGCTGGAGGAGACCTGAGGGATCATCTACTCAAACAGTATCATTTTACAAAGAAGAGGGCTGATTCTCAGAGATGTGAAATGACTTAACCAGCTGGCTAGGTATGTTACAGAATAAGCACATGGCATTATCCCTAACCATTAGGATTTTTTGAAGACAGTTGTGATATATTATAAAGACCATTGATTCTTATAAACTGTGTGCCTCTGAGCAAGTTACTTTATGTCTTTGAGTATCAATTTTCTCATGTATAAAATGAGAGGATTGAACTAGGATTGTGGTGGTGAACCTATAGCATGTATGCCAGAGGGGCCACTCAGATCCCTCTCTGTGGACACAAGTGCAGCCGCCCTAGTACAGAGTAACCCAGAGTTTGCTACTAGAAATCCAGAGGGATACAGGGCCAGATTGCTCCCTTCCCCTTCTCCACATGCTTCTAAAGACATTTCTCACATTACCCATCCCTCTAAAAGATTTGCCATCACTGAACTAGGGGATTTCTAAGGATCTCTCCTACTCTAAATTTTTTATTCTGAGTAATGAAAAAGACATACTATTCAACAGCATATAATTTTCATAGAAAATAAAATACTGCTGGTGGGGATACTACTGAACCCAGCTTTATATGATAGAAATATTTATATATACTTTTTGAAAAGTTGTTTAAAAATAAATTAAATGCTTTTAAAAATGCATGCTTTTTAAGAAATATATAAAAATAAATATAACATTTTATTTTTATATATATATAAATATAATACATTTATATTTTACATAAAAATAAAAATAAATATATAATGAATAATTATAGAAATAACATAACTACAATAAAATACAATATAAATATGACACTTAATTATAATAAATAAATAAGTATATCATAATGATAAATATGAACACATACATGCTTTTAAATAACATATATGCTTTTATATACATATATGCCCTTAAAATTTTTTAATTAAAAATTTCCTAAATACAGTTATTATTTTTGAGGGTGTATGAATTTAACACAAAACTGTACCCTTTTTTCCTTTCTAAAAGGAAAGTTTTAAAAATCCATTTTGGTCCTTTGGTTGGGGTGGGAATGAGGCTCTTGGAATATCTATATAAGGAGAAATCTCTGGTTCCCTAATGTTTCACAAGGTGCTTGCCTCTTGTTTCACATGACTCCTGGCATCTGGAATAATGACCTTGGACCCAGATTGAGTCCAATCAGAGGGACTCAAAAAAAGTGATATCACTGGGGTTATAAGTTAAGGACCAAGGAAACAATGAGGTCTTCTTTTTGACTTTTCTGGCAGGGCAGCATATTATTTCTTTCCTAGCGAATGGTGGAAAACCCAGATTAGCTAGGCAACTGGCTATGTGATTATGCACCTTTTCTTTCTCCAACCCTCTATCTGTATCTAAGAAATAATTAATTGTTTTTGTTATATATATTTATATATTCATTATTATTTTGTTATATTTTATTATATAAGTATATTAATATTATATAGAAATATATTATATTTAGATATTTATTTATACTTTAACTCATTTATATATTTATATAATATGTTTTATTATGTTATTCTAAAATATTAAATTATATATATAAATTAATATACAACTTCCAGAGAATTTTATTTCTAACCAGGGCATATGAACTATAGTCCTGACCACTGAATCTCAGAATTGGAAGGCATCTTAGAGGTAATATTGACCTGAAATCTATAGGTATTTATTGTCTTCATCTTATTACATTGTTGTTACCATGTTGGTTCTTTTTTTTCCTCTGCATATGGTTAATACAATTTTCTCTGAAATCTTCATACTTACTACTATTTTTAGAGCCATGATATGTCATTACTTNGAGAGAGAGAGAGAGAGAGAGAGAGAGAGAGAGAGAGAGAGAGAGAGAGAGAGAGAGAGAGAGGAGAAAAGCAATGATAAATGAGGGAGGGGAGAAAAGAGGTAAGAGAGGAGACACACAACAGACAATGCCTTCATTTTGTATGAAAAATAACTCAAATTGTTACTTTATACTCTGACTTTTGCAAAATGTATATCACTCATCTTACTTGAACAATTCTGAGGCAGGCAGTATTATTCTTCTCAGTTTACAGATCAGGAAATTGAGTCTCTGATAGGCTATGTAGCTTAAAAAAGGTTTGGCTACAACTTATTTTTATTTTACTTAGAAAAGTATAAATTTATGTACTCCAAGGGGATTGTCATTGATATGTGTTTTCATATATTGCCTTTCTTTCACCAAACTCTTTTACTGTTTAGTGTTTAGGAATTTGAATTTCAAAAGATCATGCATTCTTCCAAGGTTCATTTATAGGTGCTGTGCTCTAGCCCTCCTTTAACTACATATATATTCTTGTCTTAGGTTTTCTTGATATATGTTATGTATATATTGTATATATTCTCTCATTCACCTTTCTAGCCATCCCCACTATACTAGCAAGATACTGCAGTTAAGGGATCTAATAAAACTATCCTGCATTATTTACTTCTATTTCTAGAAATTTTTTTTCTCTGCTACCTTGAATCTAGTTTCTTAGTCATCTATGCATACAGCTTTCCTTAAGATGGAGTTCTCTATGCTTTGCATGTTTCCCAGTTCAATTAACTGGATAATCGCAAGAGTTAGTCATAGGATCATGAATCTAATAATATTTAAATAACAATAATAGAAGTTTTATAGCACTTTCTAGGTACTGGACACAGTGCTAAGTTCTTTGCACTTATCTCATTTGATCCTTACAATAATCCTGTAAGGTACATGCTATTATTATCCTTGTTTTACATTTAAGGAAAACTGAGGCAAAAAGAGGGTCCCAAGATGAATAAGTCTCTGAGGCCAGAGCTGATCTCAGGTCTTCCTAAATTCAGGCCCAAGGCTCTAACCACTGTTCCAGCCAGCTGTCCCTGGAAGATATCTTTAAGTTTTACTGCCTCATTTTATATATCTAAGAATGGTACTCTATTGGGCCCCTTCTATACTGGATATCTAGGAGCTGGCCCACCTCAAGCTTGGCTGCAATGTCAACTAAGTCTCTCCAAGGGGGCAGAAAGTAAGAGGGTGCTAGAATAGGATAATTGATTTAGAGCTAGAAAAGACTTTCAAAGTCATTGAGTTTAAACCTTCAGTTTTTGAAGGCCCACAGAGATTAAGTGACTTGTTCTAGATCACACAGGCAGTAAATGGAAGAGTTATGATTTAAATCTAAGTCCTGTACCGGTGCCTTATATAGAACTCTTTCCATCATGCAAAGCTGCTACTCATGATTCAGCCTTGCCTGTGCCTTATTTTGTGTTTGTTCAAATGGGGAAAAGGTGCCATGAGAGTACTTTCCCCCATTCATTCAAAGTGAATTTATCCTCTGATATAAAAACAGAATGCTCAAAAACAAGAGCCATAAAGTTCCAAGAAAATCAAACAGGTCTAATGGATCTTCCATCTTCCTGTGCACTGCTTTTTCAGTGTCATATTTGGTTCATAACTCATGAACAATTTTGTCAAGCTACATGAAAGGTGCAGTCATATAGATAAGCATATTCAATAAACTAACATTTCTTTCTCTGGTAAAGTAGGCAAGAGACAAGTGTAAATCAGTAATGTCTCATCTCATTTGCTATTGGGACATGTCATACCTACTAGACATAAAATGACCAATGATTCCTTCATTTTCTTTTTTTTTACTGGAATAAAGAAAACAATAAACGAACTCATCTTCACCTTCCCCATGTCAACATGTTACCACCAATCAATACAGAATTAGACAGTATTCTTTCCCAATGTGTATAATAAAAGGAGAAAAAAAAGCAGCCACAACTATCAAAGTCACCCTGGTTAATGAAAGCTTGAATAGTATCTATCAGTCCCATGGATCTCATACAAGTCTTTGGGATTTGACTCAGACAGGCAGATGGGCACATCATAGAGAGAGAATGGGCATTCCTGGTATATGCAAATGAAGGGAGAAAGAATTGCAGAGGGGGTAAAATTTCCTTGTTTAACATAACTGGTAAACACCAGAAATGTGTTGTGGTTAAAGAAAAAGGAAACAGAATCCTACAGGTTCCAGGATGATCAGTCTTTCCTATTACTGTTCTGTCCTTATATAATTCTACAGCACAATAAAAGGACTTTGAATCTAAGACTTCTCCCTTCAAGCACTGTCCCCACTACCAACTACATACACACCATCCTTGTGTTAAATGCTTCACATTTCTTTAATATTGGTATGTTAATCAATTTCTCTCAATACTACTGACCCTCTGGATTCTCTCCATTCATATTTTCTAGTTCTTATCTACGCATTCTTTATGGGGTATGATACCCTCTTTGATTTATGTGCCAGTCTACATGATCATTCAGCATCAAGACAGAATCATCTGAATATAGAACCAAACATAGCTTCTAGCTAGTGAGATCATCATTTTTTTAATAGAATAAAAGAAAAGCCTGTGAAATGGGAGTTTCTCAAAATGGAAAGAAACTCAGATGCTTTTGAGGTCCAGTCCCTTTGGAAGTCACCATTAAAGGTGAAGGGGTCAGAAAGTGAATGATGGCAGGATAGAAAAAAACTAAAGACAGAAAGAAGGCTGATAATTTGTTGGAGAAAAGGAAAATAGCTTAATTTTATTTTATATATGCACAAATATACATAAATACACACACACACATAGTAAGTCCCCCCTCATCTATGGTTTTGCTTTCCTTGGTTTCAGTTACCTGCAGCCTTTACAGGAGCTGCTATGAAATGAGAGAAGGAGTCAGCATATCATTCATATGCTGGAGGTTTCCTTGTGGTAGCAGTCTGCCCAAGATAGTGGCTTCTCTATATACTCATTCAAGAGCATGGAGAAAAAAAATACAATATTATATCATTCTATTGAGTAAAGTGAACATAGGTGTTAAGTGAGAACAGTCTGTAGTTTCAGGAATCCACTGGGGTTCTTGCCCACACAGATAAAAGAGGGAGAGTAGAGTACTATACAATAATGTACAATGTACTTTATTATTACTGTATTTAATGTTGGTAATATCTTACTGTATGTTTAATTTATCAACTAAACTTTATTGTACTTCTGAATGCTCAAGAGAATCACATTATTTGTGTGTTCAACAGGTGTTTGCTTAGATCCACAAAAAAAGTATATAGATTGCTCAGGTGAGATAACAGTGTAGTAGCGCTCTTTTCTGCAATAGAGCTCAGCCACAGTACTGAGGAACAGAAAGAAGTGGAGCAAGATATGTTTGTATGACTGTATGGCATTCTGCTAAGCCTGTGGGAAAAAGCCCAGAATCTAGTGAGGTCTAGTATTTCTCCAAGAAGTAACTTGGGGCATAGATGAGACCTGTGAAATGTGAATTTCCGGAAATGGAAAGAGGCTCTGATGGTTTTGAGGTCTCATGGAAGCCACAGGTGAAGGAAACATAAAGTGAGTAATGGGGGATATAAGAAGAGAAAAAACTGAAATTATCAAAGGTCTCGGGAGGAATAAAACTCAACTGAAGACATTAAGCATAAGCAGATAAACCAACAGGAAGATATTAATAACAGAAGAGAATTTGGCTGCCAGATCAGCTAGAAGAGTCCAAAAGTCTATGAATAGATATTTCAAAAGAAAGGAAGCAACATCTGATTAGGCAAAGGACCCTGTGGATTGTAAAGAGAACAAGGAACCACAGGGTTCATGAATGGTTCAAAGGAGAAATTAGAATCACAAAAGAAAAATTTATGACTTTTATAGCAGAAATAATTGACAGAATAAAGAAACATGAATCCATGATGGCAAATCTCATTAAAAAAAGAAAATATAACTGATTGGAAACACAAATACACAGATGTGAAGAATAATCTGGAAGAAGAGAAGCAAAAAAATCCCCAATAACATTAAATGAAAACATGGTTTCCATAGACATGAAATATATTGACTTCAAAGACAAAATGCATATAAACAAATCAAGGATTATGGCACTAAAACATGACAAGTCAAAAATCTTAAAAATTATAATAGAAAATATTACAAGAAAATTGTTTAAAATGTCTGAACACAGAAAGAATATGTGAATCAAAAGAATGTGTAGATTGTATTAAAAAAAAAGGACAACATAAAACCCTATGCTGTAAACCCCAAGAGATGTAGTGGTTAAATTTAATTCCAAAGACAAGCTGGATTCTAGAAGGGAATAGAGGACCTTAAAATAGAAAGGAAAGGAAATATAAATAACATGAGACTTCTGCACCCACTATACACTGCAACTGTGTATGGAACAATGGGTTCTGAAAAGGAAAGGAACACAAGATGGAACATACTCTGAAAAATTGAGCTTAACTATTAATGAAAAAATCTGGATATTCAATAAAAGAGACATTTTATGCATTCCTAGAAAGAAAATCAAACCTTAACAAATAATTTGCTTTTTGAAAGTTTTCTTTTGTTTCTTCTGGATTTATGCAATCATTTTCATTTTTTTCTGAAGAAGAAATTAATTATGTTTCTAGTACCTTTACAGGAGGAAAGATATTAAGATATTTCTTTCTTAGATTTCAAGAAAGAGATTTAGAGAATAAATTTAGTGAGTAAACACAAAAAGGCGCTTTTATAAAGAAGGTAAGGGATGTATTTGAGATGCAGAAAACAAAAAAGAAAAAAAGACTCGAAAAGATAGAGGAAGAAACAATGAGTTTTCAGAAGCTGATTTTCATTCTAACATTCTAAGGAATATCTATGCAAGGAATTCTATCTAATATCTAAAGGTAATCTATTATTCCAAAGAATGTATTGGAGTACTGGATTTTTCAGTTGAGTTTCAAGGCATATTAGCTATTTGAGTTTAAATAAAAATTATTTTTGCGTGTCTTAGGCAAAGTTACAAAAAGTGTAACTTTTTGGAATTTTGACCCTTATAAATTACTGTCTACTAGACACATTGAGTCTTCATGTTAACACTTAGAAGCTGCCTTATACTTAAAATAAATATCTATATGCCATAAGAATTTTCTGGTATCAAAATATGTGTATTTATTAAAAATAAAATTATTATGAAAATATATTCTTCATTGGGCTTGATTTATACATTTTCCATTAATTGATGATCTTCTCTACCTCCAGGTCTAACACAGCTTTTTTTTAAAAAACACAAAAAATTTCTTCACATGTAAGCTCTAGGCTAAATATACTTCCTGGCTCAGGGAACTGGTTTCCAACTCAAAATATAAATAGGAAAAAAGATATGTGTCAGTGGGAACTCCATGTACTTAACAGTGAGATAGCTTGCAACAACAAGACATCTACAGAGAGAATACTTTAATTTTCTCTATTTTTATTTTTTACACATAATGTACATATGTCAGTTATTCAATAAATATTAAGTTTCTGTCAAGGGCAGTGGTATGTGAAATACCAGGGATACAAAGAAAGGGCAGTCATTGCGCTTAAGGAGCTTAGAGTCTAATCATTCCTAATATAATACCTAGAAATAGGTCATAGTATCATAATGTTTAGAGTTGTAAAAGACCCGTAGAGTTTTTCTTTTTATCTAAGAGGAGACTGAGGGAGCTGCTCAAGGTCAAAAAATTCATGATAAAATTAAAATTCAAACCCAGGCCTTCAGATTCTAAATCCATTCTCTTTCTATTCACCAAATGAGAACCATTTCTTCATGAGAGAGGATGAGGGAAGCAGAAATGAGTCAGGAATCCAGAGATGCTACCAACTACATTGGGTTATTAAGGTTGAGAAGTTTATTCTGAGATATTTACTCATCATTGTTTCAAAAGAGTAATAAAAGTTTCAGCTGAATATTATTTGTGATGGATTACTTTAGTTTGTTTAATTGGTGTGAATTATGACCATTGTGGCATTATCAGCTGCCTCAGCTGGTGCAAGCAGCAGGATAATTCTCTAAATTAGATTTGTGATTTGAATATGATCTCCCATATGAAGCCATCTTCATATAAAAATGTCACTCTGTCAAAGCTGCTCCCAGTCATACTCTCAAGCTGCCCAAATGTAACAGTTGACATTCATGCTAGATCTGGCTCCCAAAATTTCCAGAAGAAAAGCAATGCATGGACCCATACTTTCTACAGTACACCTGGCAGTAAAGGATGGGAAGGAAGATTGTAAAATCTGCTATTGGTATTTGTACTTGGCGATTTGAGGAACATCTAGGTGTTTTAGTGACATCTGGAGAGCAGAGAAGAAGACCAAACAAGAAGGAGGTAGGATACCCCAACCAAGCTCCTAAGTTTCCACAGTTCATAGTGAGAAAATGTTCTCCTTCCTACTAATGGAGGGTGTACAATTTCTCAAAAGACCAAATTACGCTGAATATGCTACATTAGAATCTGCCATATAGAAAATACATCATCTCAATTCCAGATGAATGAGCAATGGCATATTTTCCATCTTTTAATGGCCTTTGATTTCTTGAAGTTTCTCTTAAATCCTCCCTCCCAGGGGATGATCCTTAAGAGATGTTGTGGTCAAAGATAAATGATCTAAAAATGGTGACTGAAATTCTATCCATGAGCCTTTCTGAACATAGGAGAGTCTTTAGCCTCCGGCCAATTGGCTGTTGATACCATCCTTGGAATGAAATTGAGAATCTTTGTATGTGGGGTAAAATGGAAAGTCAAAGAGCAGGCAGGAGAGCTGACCTGGAGTGCAAGTCTTTGTCTGGGAGAGGCAGTATAGCTAGAGATACCAGAGAGCTTCTGTTATGGTAAAATAATGGCCCCCAGTGAAAGAATGGAGGAAGGAACAGATATGTCAATTAGCCAAGAAGGTGAACTTTCAGGATACAACAAAGTTTTTATACTATTAAATGATTGGTTATTGTTACAGAGATGTGGAAAAGGTGAATCTAAAGGCTGAGGACAGAGCTACTGGGGAGTGAGGGGAAGAAAGCATGTTGTCATTGCTGAACATAGAGCAAGGTGTGGAAAAGCAAACCTTCCATGTTACCACTGAGGGATTTGGAGAGGAAAAAGTGTTTCTGTGGGCTATGTTGACATCTTCTAAATTTCCATATCTTGGGCAAAAGTCCCAGTATCATCATGGGGAAGGGGGCATGGTGAGGGAAGGAATAATACTGGCTGGAGCATAGGAATAGAAATCTATATTTCATTTTTTCCTAGGCTTTTGAATGCTCTGGAACCTCTTGCTCTTTTATTTTCTTCTTTTCTTCTTCTTTTCTTCCTTGCTTTCTGCATCATAAAGATGATATTACCCTGCAGACTGAGATGATGGGGATAGGTGCAATTCCAGAGTTAATTGGGAAAGGCATAGGAAAATTTTAATTTCATTTCTCCTCAACCTCTAACTGCAGGATTTACTTAAAATTAAAAGCTAGAATGCAAATTCCTTGAGGACAGTAACTATTTCATTTTTCTTGGTATTCCCAGCATATGCTTGGCCTATAATAGGTACTTAATAAATGCTTTATGGCTTATTACAGAAAAACAAACATTATTATAAAATTATAATAAATCAGAAACATATATGTATAATGTTATAAATATATAATATTCATCTCCTTTTGATTCTTGACTTCTTTCTCACCCTTTGCTCCTTATATTTTAGGTTTTTTTCCCCCACCATTAGGGTATGCTTTCCCTGTTGCTCTCCATTATCCTCATCTCCCTATTCTAATTCATTTGTGACTAAGTCCTTACCCATTTCAATTTATTTTACATATTTTGTATTGCTGTACTTCTATTTAAACACAGGAAAAGAACTGTGCTAAGTGCTAAGCATACTAAGACAAAGTGAAACTGTCTTTGTCCTCAAGGAGCTTACAGTCTAATTGGAAAGACTTTAGGAACACACACATATACATATACCCATATACATTATATATGTACATATATACATATACATAACATATACAAGGGAATTGGTATGAGGAGTACACAAGCAGTTGTGGGAGTAGAAAAGATTTCACATAGAAGGTGGCTCTTGAGATGAGCTTTGAAGGATAATAACATGCAAGGCTCAAATGGAGGTAGTGATACTGGAAATTATGTGTTTGAATATAGGCAAGGACACTCAAAGGTTAACGTTTTCCTTTCCTCCTTTTGGATTCACTTATGAATCTGGGGTTTGTTGAAAGGTGGTCAAATGACAATAGAGGTGATCTGGGATGAGAACAAATAAAGCCTCTGTAATTCTTCACAAATTTAGTCAACAAGCATTTCTCAGATACCTACTCTATGCAAGAAGTTGTGCCTGGAGTTAAGGATATAAGTAGAGCACATGAAACTATCTTTATCACAATCAATTGATAAACATCTTTTTTTTTTAATTTTTTTAAACCCTTGTACTTTGGTGTATTGTCTCATAGGTGGAAGATTGGTAAGGGTGGGCAATGGGGGTCAAGTGACTTGCCCAGGGTCACACAGCTGGGAAGTGACTGAGGCCGGGTTTGAACCTAGGACCTCCTGTCTCTAGGCCTGACTCTCACTCCACTGAGCTACCCAGCTGCCCCGATAAACATCTTTTTAAAGATCCTACTATATATCAGGCACTGTGCTAAGCTTAGGAGAAATAAAAAGAGGAAAACAGAGACTACATGCCCTGAAGTAGTTTACAATCTAATGGGAGAGAAAACATGCAAAGAACTATGTAGAAAGCAAATTTATACAAGATAAATGGGAAACAATTAATAAGAGGAAGGCACTAGAATGAAGAAAGGATGGGAAAGGCTTCCTGTAGAAGGTAGGATTTTAATTGGGATGTAAAGGAAAGCCAGGAAGGTCAGTAGTCAGAAGAGAGAAGGAAGAGCATTCCAGGTATGAGAGGATAGCTAGATAGAATATCTGGAACCAAGAGAAGGAGTGTTTGTTTGTAAAATGGGGAAACAAGGACATAAGGTTTCCCCAAAAGTCTTAGTGTAATTTTAAGCTATTAAAACTTAAAATTGCACTGACTTTTGAGAAAACCTGCCCTATATACTATACAAATACTCATATATACAAAGCAGTTAAATTCAGGACAGTTTGAGAAAGATATCATTGGAAGTGACACCAGGAAATTCTTCCTGTAGAAAATGATAATTAAGCTGTGTCTCGAAGTGAGAGAGAGATTCTATGAGGTATAAATAAAAAGAGAAATTCCAACCAGGCATGGGAATGGCCTGTATGTACAAAGACAGGTGATGGAATGGTGTATGTGAAAAACATACAAGAGAAGGCCAGTTTGGATGGATTGCAGATTGTAAGAGAGGGAGTTATATACAATGAGGATGGAAAGGTAGGTTGGGGAAAGGTGGTGAAAGACTTCCAAAGGTAAAAAGTGGATTTTATATTTTATTCTAGAGGCAGTTGAAAGTCATTAAATATTACTGAGAAGGGACATGACCATACCATCATCAACAAACATTTGTTGAGTGCCTGTTGTGTTCGGGGTACTGTATAAGTTTCCAGGCAAACAAGATCACTAGCAACAGTATTGCTATCTGGCCTGGAAGGGTGTATAATCTAATTGAAGAGTCTATGCAAAAGCATAAAAAATATTTAGCAAAACAAATGGAGGAATGAATGTTTTATTTTAATGTAAAACCCTTTTCCATATTAGTCATTTTTGTGAAAGAGAATGGTCTTTTTTTTGTTGAAATTATAATGTGCATTAAGGAGCATAAGATCCTAGGTTTAGAGTTCAAAGAAACCTTAAAGTCTCTGAATACAGTCCCTCTCATTTTTTAAAGGAGGGAATGGGACTGAGGAAAAGTAAAATGCTTTTTCCAGACTCTTATAATGACTAAGTCTCAAAATCAAGATTTGATTCCAGTTCTTCATCATTCAAAGCTCAATATCCTAAACAATATGCCATCTAGATGCCAGTCTATGCATATGTTACATATCAATGTAGTTTTACTGTAAGTCCTACTTAGTTCAGAGGATGGAGATATCACTTTGAAATTTAGATGGAAAACATATTTAATTTGGTTGTATATTCTTGAGAAGACAATATTTAAGCAACTAAAAGAATCACCCAGTGATTATAATAATCACCTATTATATGTATTGTTCATATACTTACATGAAAATACGTAACTGAAGTTCACAACTGAATAGTTATCATTTTACTACCATGGGCCAGTGAGAAGTTGTGTACAATTAAAATTTGAATATTATAATAATTAGTGTACTAATATCCTTTCTAAACCTAAAACTATTCTAGTCACTGATGATGTCTAAGAGTATATGATCAGGATGCAAAAATATTAATTCTCTCCAAATGTATTTACTTAATCTCTGGCGCATCATCAGATGCTTCACCAACCAAATTTTACCCTTTGCAAAACTTTTTTATGTTTTAAATAAGGATGATGGGATCATTTACATTTATAAAGAAGATTATGGAACAAAGTGAAGGAAATAATGTTGTTAAAACCCCACAAAAAGGGACAAGACACCAGTACCCATCAATAAAAATACATTTTTCTAAAAAACAAAAAATTTATTTGTAACCATACATAGAGTACTGGTAAGATAGTGGGAAAGAAAGGAGGGGAAATAGTAATCACATTTATAAGTATTCTCTCCTTGCTCCCAATTCTCAGCATCATCTGGGCAGGGAGACAATATGGAACCATCAGTATGCTTCCATTCCTAGAATGTGTGGACATAGAAAGTAAAATTTTAGAGCTAGAAGGAATCTTGATAATTATTTAGCTCAATAATTTCATTTTGCAGTTTTGGAAACTGAGGCACACTAGTTGTATGATCATGAGTAAATTCATTAACCTCTCAGTTCAATGTTCTAAAACAAATTTGTAAAACACTTTCTAGACAACTTTCTAAAACAGTAGGTTATAGATGAGCTATCAAGCTAATATTAGTGAGAGAAGTCTACATTAGGACTTCCCCAAATGGATGAAATCATAGGACTAGATCAAATATTTAGTTAACTTGCTAGACAAGATAGATATCTAGCCATCCGTATGTCAGCGCTAGGCCTTTGTACAATGTTTCTTCTTGCATTTGTAAGAAAATATTTTAAAATGATACCAATAATTATACTAATAGCCACAAACTTGAGTGGACAAACTGCCAAAGCCAATTAGCATGAGCTGCCAATAGAATAATGTATGGCTGTGGAACCCTAAAATTAATTTAAGTCAATAACTTTGCTCCTGTGATCTGCTTCTGAGCCAGTGAATTTAATTGGTGTTCCTTTGGGCAATATGGCTGCCAGTGGATACAGATAGCCCTGGTATTAGAAAATGGTGATGCTGCAGGGCATCTGCAACCTAAGAGTTTGGGGACTGATTTTCTAAACATAACTGACAATATGTCAGATAAAGGCAGTGAAAATATGCTGCTTTATAATTTCAGTTAGCTTTTTATTTTCACTTTATTGATAAGAGGCAATTCTGGCTAACTTCCAATAGAAAGAAGAGTAATACCAAAAAATCATAAATTAAATAATCATAAAACTTAAAGGTAACAAACAGAGCTGCCACGTATTTGAGGTCTTTGAGTAATATTTGTCTAACTTGGCAATTTACTTCCACCTTCCCTTTCTCATACTGGTTACACCACAAAATAGGAAGGAATGTAGTTAGAGTCTAAGTTTCTTGACTTTTGTTTTCATTTTGTCTTAGTATCTTCAACACGAAGTATAGTGCCTGGGATGGAGAGAGTATTTTATAAATGATTGTTGAAATATTAGGTAAACAGAGACATGAGACACTGTTAGAAATAGGAAAGGTAAATGTATTACTAATAGAATCAAATACCTTACTATACTGAGTGGGGGAAGAAAAAGTCTGGAACCTTAGAAATCTGCTGATCACATTTAAAAGAAAGGATAGTGACTGTCGAGCCTGGAGTCAGGAAGACCTGAGTTCAAATTTGACTTCAGACATTTATTAGCTGAGTGATTCTGGGCAAATCATTTTTAATCTTTTTGTCACAGTATCCTCATCTGGAAAATGAGCTAGAGAAGGAAATGGCAAGAGAAGGTTTCATTTTATCCCAAAGCTAAAGGAAATTACCGAAGCTTATGCAGCATGGAAGTGACTATGGGAAAGGCACTTAACACCCATTACCTTTCCTTTACCAATCTTCTGTCTTGAAACCAATACACAGTATTGATTCTAAGAGAAAAGAAAATGATTTTTGGTTTTTCTAAAAGATTATTATTATGGTCCAGTGAAAGGTGATGAGGACCAGACCTAAGGTGCTAATTATCAGTGGCAATGGAGAGATATTACAGAAGAATTGATAGGATTTGTCAATTGATTGATTATGAGGGGTAGTTTGAATGAAAATAAAAAGTTGACTATGATTGAGGTGCACATCTAGGTGACAGGAAGGACAGTGGTACCTTTTATAGGACAGAGAATTTAGCAAAATGGGTGGAGGAATGAGCTATGTTCTAGACATGTTGAGTTTAAGATATGTACAGGATATCCACAAGGCAATATCCACTAAGCTACTTATAATACAGAAATGAGGGCAACTAGATAGATTGGTGGATTGAGTTCTGGACCTGGAGTCAGGTAAACCCATCTTCCTCAGTTCAAATCTGGCCTCAGATACTTATTACTTGTGTGATCCTGGGAAAGTCATTTAACTCTGTTTGCCTCAGTTTCTTCATCTAAAATATGTTAGAGAAGGAAATGGCAAACCACTTCAGTATCTTTACCAAGAAAACCTCAAATGAGGTCACAAAGAGTCAGACACAACTGAAAAATGACTGAAAAAATGGATTAATCTTGAAAAGAGATAAAAGTTCAATATACAGACTTGGAAACTATCTACATAGGATGATCATGGAATTCATGTGAGCTAATGATGACATCATTCTGAGAGGATGGAAAGAAAAGGTCGGGATCACCTATGTCACATTCCAATTTTTTTTAAAATAGGTTTAGTTCTTTTTAATTTTACATTGCTCTTCCCACACTCCTGGAATTTAACCTTCTGTTGCAATGAAGAAAAACAGCTAATCAAAACAAAACAAAAAACTGATACAGTGAGCTCATCTGACAAAGTATACAATATTTTGTTTATGTAATCCTGCAAGAAGAGGGACATATATCCTTAATTTTTGTTCATGGTAATTAAATGATGACCTTAAAAAATCAGCCAAGCTGTTTCATAAAACAATTTGGAGTTGAATGGTCTTCAAACTAAAGTTAGATGATTCCTTATTGTGAGGTAATTATAAGAAGCCTACTCAATTAGGCATAAATTGCATCAGCTGGACTCTAAAGTTGCTTCCAATTCTTAGATTCCTAATATATGTAAATTCTTTTCAGTGGCCAAAAATATTTTCTCTCTTATGTATAATAGATATTGGAGTGAGAGGAAGGAAATATATAGAAAAATATTTTAAATGAGAATATTCCTGAAGAGATTAGTAAAAGTATATATCATTTCTGTAAAAACACTTTCAAAGAAGGAACATTAAAATAACTTTTCCAACCGAGAACACATCTACTTTAAATAAGGCAGGAAGAAAGCAAAGAAGGAAAAAAAGGAAGAAAAGAAGATTTATTTAGGAGGCTCCGTCATCTTGGATTGGAAAAATATTAGAGTATATAATTTTTTTCACTAACCTCAATGAAATTTAGCATTTTCTCCAATTATTTAAAAACTTCATTCTGAGAAGGGATATACATACTTCACTAGACAGCTAAAGGGGCCCATGAGAAATACAAAAATCTTAAGAACCTATGCTTTAAAGCAGGTGTCAAAAACCTTTTTGGCCGTGAGAACCATAAATGCCACATCTTTTAAAATGTAATTTCGTGAGAGCCGTACAGTGCTAACAGTGCGGCTCCTGTAACAGCGCCTGAAAAAAAAATTGACTTTACGGCTCCTGTAGAAAGAGCCATATCTGGCCCTCAAAAGAGCCAGATATGGCTCGAGAGCCATATGGTGCCGACCCATGCTTTAAAGTAAGCATATACATTTACTTACTACTAACCCAAATCTCACAGTAGTCTCAATATCTTCAAAGGTACTCTTGGATTTGGTGAAAATTCTGATACATGAAAAGCCGTCAGGAAGGGCTTTAAGTTATTGACAATTTAATAGATTGCTTAAAATTAAACAAAAATCAATAAATTAAAAGTCCTCTTCAAGATTCTTTCTAGGGTTGAGGATTTAAAAAAAACACAAACACATTATAATCTCTTCTGCTTGAAGTCATTTAAAAAATAACCTTGACTTCCTATGGCATGATTGGAAAGATTATCATTGTAAATGCACTTACAACTGAGGTAAATGAAGCAAAAAGTGAAAAATTTGATGGACATGTGGAAAATAGAGGACAGAACTGGGAATGTTCAGCATATAAAAGCAGTCCCCAGTAGCCTGTTTCCCTCACTGAATCACTGGGATTATGACAGTTAAAACAGTGGCCTCTACAGAAAAGAGAAAGATTCTAAAATCATAGAGTGCATTCTGTGTTTCCTCTGTCAAGAATGCTACCCTATCTCTACCAATAAGATACTTTCCCTGACATACATTTTCCAAATGAAATTCCAATTATTTTTCAAGGTTAAGTACCGCTTTTGTATCCTCTGTATCTAACTTAGTGTCTTAATTGATGCTTGTTTAAATTAATTGATTTGAATTGAATAGAAATTCCAGTAAACCTCTCCAAATCATGAGTTCTTCTTTTGAATCCTGACACTTCTTTGTATCTTTCTAATGGTGCTTACCAAATAGAACTTTGTTCAATGTAGTTGATGTTATATTCCATATACCTTCTGTTACATTTTATGCTCCCTAAGTACAGGGTGTCTCCCATAATTCCTTGCCCAACCCTACACATAGGTGCTCAATAAATGTGTTGGAGGTTTTTTTTGTTTGTTTGTTTGTTCTGCATACATGAACTCAGTGAGCAATCTTGTTTTTTCTATAGGCACATTTAGAATTTTGCATTTATATGATCAGAACTAAAATACAAATTTTGATTTCTTGTTCTTTAAAAGAGAGAGGGGGGAGAAAGTAGCAATCAAACCAGAACAAAACAAAACACTGAAAGACAGGAAGGGAGAGGTTGCCTTAGGTGGCTAATAATCCCTTACCTAGAAATAGGAGAAAAGGAATTCAAATCCTCCCCACCACATGCTTTTTGTTATTGTTGCTGTTTAGTTTTACAAATCATTGGTAGATAGGGAAATAGAATGAGTGATGGCTAAAATCCAAACATCAGTTAATGCTAACATTAGTCCCATTAAAATATTTGTAAGGAGAAACCCCAGGTTTTCATTAGTAGAGCTTAAAGTGTCAGCCACACACTGGATGTGTCAATGATTGCTGGTCCCTAATGGTGCTAATTTAGTGATAACAATGTTGCACATTTCTGCTTGCTATTCCCTCAAGTTTGGACATCTATATTTGCAAGCACTCAGCAGTACACCAAAAAAGGGAAATTCCACATAGATGAAAGGCCAAGTACTAAATTCTGTTCATGAACTTGACTCTGTACAGTGTCATTACGGCTTCCATGGATTTAACCAAAAGGATATCTTTAATTATTTGCTTTCCATATCCCAAAAGAAAGCTCCTAGGGGATGATTTTAATGACTTCTACAATTACGGGGTTTTTGCTTCATCCTTTATAGCCATAACATTTCCTCATTAGTTCTGTCTTTACATGCCCCGCAAGCAGGCTTTTGGAAGATATGGCTTCTCAAGTTCAAGGCCATCTCTTTACCTCAAGATTAAATCTGCATATTAACTCAAGAAGCTATTATCCCCATAACTATGCTACAGCACTGGGGTATTAGGAGAGCACAGACAACTTCCAAACAGCTGTTATTTTTACTTAGTTTGTCCAATTAAATGATATTGGATCAAGTGGAGAAAAATTCAGCTTCCCTTTCGAGTACACATCTTTCCTCTTGGCATCAATGGAGATGTGTTACTTGTGTCACTTTTGTGATAAACGCCTAACACAGTGTCTTGAACAAAGTAGAAGGTTAGTAAATATTTTTTGAATGTCAGTAGGATCTGATGCATATCTTCATATAGTTTGTATACTTTAATATCTCAGTTGGGTAAGATAATATGTAATTATTTGATTTGATAATTCTTTCGTCTTCAGGAATAGATTTATTTTCTACATTCACCCTTGAACTAGAGCAATAACTATGGTAGAGCAACCAAGACTTTGCCTTAGGCCACAGAATTTAGAGGTCACTGATAGCACTTGAGATTCCTTAGCAGTGAAGAGAAAATTGAGCTTAGAGGGAAAATGGTTAAAATAGGAAGATATTCTTCCACATATCCTTCTGCTCCAGTCTTTCTTTCCCTGTCTATTCTTCTCTATCTCTGTCTGTCTCTCTATCTCTTTATCTCTGTCTTTTTTTTGGATTGTGTTCCCTTAACAAAGAACATGCTCTTTGCTACTTGTCTAAGGTACAAAACTTCCCATTTACCACTCTACCCAGGACAATTTTCCCCTGAGTAATTATAGTCAAGTTTTTCTCCTGTTATATGTGTTGCCATATGGCATGAAAGAATGGGTCAGGTCACTCCACCCTTTGTTACTGATGTGATCTGGTCTTTCTTGCTTTCTCAGCTAACTTTCTGTCACTTTTTTTTTTCACTGCTGAATGTCCTGAACCATCTTTCTTCTGTATTTTACTTCACCTAGCCTCATCAATCAACATATCATGGTCTAGGGAAGATACTCTCAGGAGAATATGTCAAATGCTTTTCCCATGGTACTTCTGACCATTCAGACCCTTAACAGAGTCATGCGTCCAGTTTAAATCCTTAGTGGAATATGATGACATTGAAGAGAATACAGAATAAAACCACACATGTAAATGGTCAGAAATTGAGGGAGAGGGAAAAGTACATGAAGTGAGGCTATTCAAATGGGAAGAGAGAAAACTGAAGGGTGATAACGATCATCTTTAAGTATCTTTCTCAAAGGATGATAGACACCTTTTTTCACATGGGTTGAAAATACAATCAATGGTGACCTCTTTTCTGGGATTTTTTTTAAAAAGCTAACTTCTTGTCTGCATGGTTTGCTTTAGCTTTCTACCTGCTAGGTAGAAAGGGCTGGAGCAGATGCTCTTTTAAATTCCCTTTTGCCATTTCAGAAATCTGTGGCTGGAAAAATAAATACTGACCTAAAAGATCACCTGTCTAAACAGGTTAAAGGACTGAATAAAATTTACTTACAGTAAACAGTCACACACATTATATATATACACAAGTCTGCTAGTCCATCAAACACTCATTTTTTTTAGCTATGGAAGAAAGTGAAGGCAGGCTTACAAAGCTCCCTATAAATTGCATAGCTCCAGTTTTCCCTCAGCTGATCAGCTCTTTGATCATGGGATTTTCTCTGTAGGCATGCTTCTGTGTTTGTGTGTGCATATATATGCACACACAATTCTCTAGCATCTTAACAAAATATATATGTTATCTCACAGATGGAGTTTCAATGTTTCAGTTAAAAAACTACCTAGGTCTTGCCATCCTCTATAACTTTTGTCTCTGTCCTATTTGACTTTTTGTCCAAGTCCATACATTTTCTATAAGAAGTCAACCCAATATGCTGAGGGCCTTTTTCTAGATTTCATACCAATTAAGCACACAAATATCTATGACCAAAGAGGGGAGAGTATTGGATTTCAAGGTCTTGGATCATCAAGCAACTTGAAGAATAGTAAGGTCAAGTGTGGTAGCATTATGAAGTAGAATATAAGAAGAGAGTCTAAAAGCCAAGAAAGTTAAGGGTAAGTTAACAATGAACACTCAATGAATCATTCATTGTAGTAAATCAAGGCATTTGGGGAAAAGGAAAAGAAAGGGCTGCATCTAAATATTAATTCTTATTGTGAATGTGAAGAAGGAAAGAGGCAGAAGTCAATGTGTCATGATTTTTTTTTTTTGCTTAAAATCCTCACAATCAGAACATAGAATGAAATTGGGAAGGATTAGGACCTTGGGCAGGTCATGTCACCTCTAAATGTTTCAGGAAGTTGACTCATAAGAGTATAAGAGTATAGTTTTTGGATTGAAAGGGACCTCAGGAATTATTAGATCGAACTACCACATTTTATAAATAGAGAATTTGAGGCTGACAAACAGCTAATGTCCGATTTAGTATCTGATCTGGAACTTAACTAAATTCAAGTTCAAATCTCTATCCAAGACACCTTGCAACTTTTGATCTCTAAACATCCCTTCTAACTGTGATAGTTCATTATACTATCATTGTTTCAAATAAAAGTTATTTTTTTAAAATTTGGTTTATTTTCTCCAATGGCATTTCAGTGGGGAAAGGTAAAATGATTCTCCATTTGGTTTTGTTTGCATTCGTTTTATTCCCCCTTTCTTCCAGGGAGAGGCAAGTTAATGTAGTGAATAGCAAGCTTTGAAGTCAGGAAAACCTGAGTCCGAATCCTGCTCCTGGCACATGCAACCCAGGACAAGGCACTTAACTTCTCAGTGACCAGCTAATTATCTAAGAATATAAATTGCAGAATTGTTGCAGATGCTCACAAGGAGTTCTTTACACTGATAAAATAACAGATGCAGACAAAGTAAAATTTTTTTTTAAAATGACCTTCCACAGATAATAGTTTTTGATGCCAAGTTTACCATACTGTCAGTAAATACAAATACTACAAGGAGAAAACTTTTTTTCCTGTGAAGAAGCTGATGCATTTTGTAGTTATGAAAACACCAAGAATTCATGAAAATCTGAAAAGCTTTCCACTGTCTCCCCAACCACCATTTCAATCAACTCTGAAGAGTTTCTGGCATATGCTACGAGCACTTTCACTTCATTTCAAACCTGGCTCAGCTTCTAATGACTCAATTAGGGCCCAGAAAAACTATTAGAAATGAATAATCACACAAAACAGTAATGGGAACATCTACAGCTCTTTTTAAAACTCATGCAACTAATTTATCATTTCTCACATTCCTTGCATTATACTACCAAGAAAAAAGCTAGAGACAAAAGCAGGAAGACCCAAGGAGTATTCTGATTTGCACAGCCCTACCTAATTCTGAGTGAAGAACCTAATATATTCCCTGCTCATGTGCTAACCACAGGACTGCTAAAACATCCTTTGAGACTCAATGTGGTCCAGAGTTCATGTGAAGTTGTCTAACCTGAGATTTAAGATTTTACTTTTAACTTAATATGAGGGCAACCTTAGGCAAAGTACTTAACCTTTCTGGGCATTAGTTTCCTCATCTATTAAGAAAAGGGATTTGGATTAAATGACCTCTCGTGTCCATTTGTGCTAAATCTATGATCCTGTGCTTCAATAAGAAAATAGCTTTTTACTATATGGCAAGAAAGAAAGAAAGAAAGAAAGAAAGAAAGAAAGAAAGAAAGAAAGAAAGAAAGAAA
>NC_058133.1:370735313-370835308 GCF_016433145.1 Gracilinanus agilis | reverse complement strand
AATAAGATGATAAGTGTATTTTAATATCCTTGTTTCCCTTTGTAATCCTATATATATATATATATATATATATATATATATATATATTATTTAAACATATTCTTTGAAGTAGTTCCTATCAGAAAAAGAGGCATTTTCCCCAGTTACTACTTATCCAGTCTCCTTGTTCCTAGTGGTTCTTGGGGAGTATAGGGAAGGGTACATTTCTGAGTAGCAGTATGACAAAAACATTGGGAAAAACCAACAACCCTGTGTTATAGCATCTGCTTGTGAAGTAGGCAAGGGGCACAGTCAAACTGAATCACAGATGTATAGACTTATTTCTCTTTCAATAAAACAAAAATGAATGAAAATTGCTTGGCAAAGGGTATTCAAGGTATTTGTTTGAAAAAACAGACTCTCTAAAAAGTAATTCTAGTCACAGTAAGGTTGTTCTAGCAGTGACAAAAACGTTCAGTGCAGCCAAGAGGCAGAAAGCTGTGATATTAGAAGTGATTGGGGAATCAAACAACTAGCATTTGGTATGTATCTACAATGTTTTCTGCTCTGTACTCGGCACTATGGGACAAGGAGAAACATGGGAGGGAAAACGTACAGAAATATAAAACATGTAAGCTTGTCATCTACTTGAGTAAACAATGCAGGAAATGATAGTGAATAATATCAAGCATTACGTAGTATGACCTTATTTAAGTGGCTTAACCCTATTTGCCTTAGTTTCTCAATCTAAAAAATGAGCTAGAGAAGAAAATGGCAAACCACTCCAGTATCTTTACCAAGAAAACCTCAAATGGGGTCACAAAGAGCTGTACAAGACTGAAAAATGTCTGAACAAAAACATTATGTAGTGGTGTGTTCAGATCAAATGATTACTGCTGGCTCCAGAATTTCTTAAGGGAAAGAGATCAATGTCTTTTTAAATTGGTGTACTCCACAAACCAGTTCCATCAAAGAATCACAAAATTGTAGAATTGAAATTCAACTGGGAAGTCATCTAGCCCAATGTCTCCATTTGACAAGTAATAAAACTGAAGTCCAGAAAGTTCAAATGATTTCCTCAGTTTACAGAGTGAACTAGTAACAGAGGCAGTTCTAGAGTTCAGATCTCCTCATTCCCAAGGCTGACCTCTTTCACAATGGGAAAAATTTTTGTGCTTAATTTTGGTAATAAAAAACTTCAATATTTTTTCTAACTCTCATAAAAAATAATGATGTATTTACTTCCCTCAGTCTAAATGAAAACAGTTTAAAATATCTTTCATTATATTTCTTCATGTATTTCCAATTTACCAATAGGCTATTTTCTAGAAATTTATCTATAGACTGAGAGATTGCTGTTCAGTTGTTTCATTCATGTCAGTATATCCAAATCTTAATGACTCCATTTAGGGCTTTCTTGGCAAAGGCACTGCAGTGGTTTGCTATTTCCTTCTCCAACTCATTTTACAAGATGAGGAACTGAGGCAAACAGGAAAGTGATTTTCCTAGAGATATATACCTAGTAAGTGTCTGAGGCTTGATGTGAACGCCTGAAACTGAGTCTTCCTGATTCACAACCTAGGGCTGTATCCACTGTACCACATAGCTGCCTAGATTGAGAGGTAACATTGGGCAATCAGTAGAAAGCAACTGTCTAGAAGTCAGAGAGACTTTCCTAGTCTTCTTGAGTTTTTGTAGTCATTCCTTACTACCCTCTACATACTATGTGAATCAGTGTCTCCTTGTTCCTTGTACCTGACACTCTACCTCTCAACTCCAAACATTCACTGGCTGTCCACCATGCCTGGAATGTTTTTCCTTCCTTGTCTCTAACTCCTGGCTTTTTAAATTTTCTTTAAATCTCAGATGAGTTCTCACCTTCTACAAGACGACTTTTCTAGTATACCTTCATCTTAGTGCCTTCCTTCTAAGATTTCCTAATTTATCCCGTATAGATCTTATTTGTACTTAGCTGCTTTCCTCCCCCATTAAGACCACGAGCTCCTTGAGAGCAGGGACTGGTTTTTTGTGCGTGTGTCACCAGTGGATATCACAGTACCTAGCATATATTATGCACTTAACATTTGTTGACTGACAGTAAGTCTCACCTCTAATAGATATTGGGCAAGTCATTCAGCCTCTCAATGTCCCAGACACTTCTCTTGCACACTAAGTCAAAGAGAGAGGTCCAATCTACACTGGAGAAGGAAATTTCATTAGTAATTCCCCACTGCAAGGATATCACAGACCCAGTTTTGTTTCAACCAACCTTTTAGAACTTTCAAACACCTGTCCACCATACACAATGGTGTTCCTATGAGAAAATGGCATTTTTCCCAGTTACTAATTATTATATACACATTCACTCTCCCCATTTGTAGTGGTACTTGGGGTGTAGAAGGGAAGGTATACTTCTGAGTCGTGTACTCAGTTATATAGAAAAAGGGCCCCTCTCTCTTCCTACTCAAGGACTTGTTGGCTGTCCTCTGCCTGCTTCCTGCAAGGCATAGAGATTCTTTTCATTGATTGCTGAAGTCGAATGACATGCTACTACTAAAAGAGCAATTTGGAACAACCAAGTCCCTTCTTTCCTTGGAACTTGAGCTGCAAGGATAACTCTCTGAGCTTTGAAGAGGGTGGGGAATGGCTTTCTTTACACCAACCATGCTGCAAGTTATGAGCTCATGGCCTTCTAGGTCAGCCTGTGCATGGGATGAAGCCTTCTCTAAATTTGTGTTTTCTTCCCTTTGGTAAACAGCCTTGTGAAAGCTTTAAAGGCAGCTGGTATATTCCCTTTTCCTGGGCACCTGAGCAGTAGAATAAGCCCCTAGATCAATCACATAAGCAGAGGCAGACCAGCCAAGAATGAAGAATTCCCTCAGCTGGGAGAATTCAGAAAGAAAGAGCCCCCTTGACCTTGATCAGACTATACTCAGTAGAGGTAAAAAGTAAAGGAGGTAATGAGCAGTTTTGTTGCAAATCTCCCTATGAGACTTGAATACTATTAGTCTCTCAACTGATTTTGATTATTCTATGATTCTTTATAGCTTGGCATTTCTCTTCCTGTGAGGGAATAAGAGGGGATAAAACGGCTCCATACTTAACTCATTTTTATGGTCCAGGTACTTATAAAAAAGCATTCTTTCCCCCTCCACAGTCCCTTTCATCTTTAAGAGTTAGCCTAAAGCCAAGAAAATAGAATTGTTCCTCAGGATCTGAGGTAGGGTTAGAATTGGAACCTTGAGAATCTAGTCCCTCTATTGAGAAGATAGGTGATCTTGAGCAATGAATCCAGAAGAGGACTGGGCAAAGAGTTAGATAAAGGGAAGTGAATGACAAACATTTCCAGCTCCTGTTTTCAGCCTAGCTGTGTCTGGCTAGCTATTGTGCTAGATGGCATATAAGTACCTATTGTGAATCAAGCACTTTACAAATGTTCTCATTTGATCCTCACAACAACCATGAGAGACAGGCACTACAACTAATCTCATTTTATAGTTGAAGAAACTGATACAAAAAGAGAGATTAAATGATTTGCCCAGGGTCACACAGCTAGTAAGTGTCTGAGATTAGATTTGAATTTAGGTCTTGACTCTAAGCCCAAAGTGCTATCTCCTCAAAGCTAAGCTCCCTCTAAGTTATAGAAGAAGATTCTCCCATCTTATGAATACTTCTATGGGGTCAGAGATTTAGTAGATTTAGTAGGAAATGATTTACAGTGGTTTTCCACAAATTTCCAAAGTGCAGTGGTTCTCAAACTTTTTGGTCTCAAAACCCCTTGATGCCCTAAAAACTTATTGAGAACCAAACTTATTGAAAGTAAGTTAGTAACTTGCTGAAAGAAACTAAGCCCCTGGAATTGAGAGACTTAGGAACTACTTATGACCCTATTAGTACTTAATTCACCCAGGGCAAGCCCTTTTAGCTTTTGGGGCTTCCATTTTATTTCCTGTAAATATAAGGGCAGTTATAAAAAAAATGGGGCAGCTGGGTGGCTCAGTGGATTGAGAGCCAGGCCTAGAGACTGGAGGTCCTAGGTTCAAGTCTGGCCTCGGACACTTCCAGCTGTGTGCCCTTGGGCAAGTCACTTGACCCCTATCGCCCACCCTTACCACTCCTGGGCTAAGGAAGGTCCCTAGCCTGGAAGAAAAAGAAGGAGGGTTGGGCGTGGGGCTAGCAACCCCACCCTGTAAAAACTACATCTGCTAAAGAAACTGCAACCTAAAGTAGGGGCAGCTGGGCTAGCTCAGTGGATTGAGAGCCAAGCCTAGAGACGAAAGGTCCTAGGTTCAAATCCGGACTCAGACACTTCCCAGCTGGGTGACCCTGAGCGACTGCGTGACCCATTGCCTACTGGTTGTGGCCCTATGCTCCTAGAATGGAGTCCCAGGATAAAAAAAAAAAATAAGGGCAGTGGACTAGGTCATCTATGGTAAAAGTGTCAAACACAGGCTAAGCCAATGCAGCTGGGAAAATGTAATTTTAAATTAAAGATTAATATGTAATTGGGAAATATTACTAAAATAAGGAAAAATACAATGGGATGTAGTTACTGTTAAAATATGTGGATTTTTTAAGCCAATAAACTGCCCACAGGGATCATTTTGTGTGGCTTGGTGACCCTGTGTCTATTTGAGTTTAAGACCACTGGTCTTCAGGTCCATTTGTGATCTCTCAGAGCTGGTTGATTCAAAGAGATACTATTCTCTTTCTTCTCTTTGAGGTGCTCTGGAATCAGCACTAATTGTACCAGTGACAATTTTAACTCTACATAGAAGAAATAATGGCAAAAGAAATGAGAGTGATACAGGAAAATCATGAAAAAAGTCAACAGCTTGGTAAAAGACGCAGAAAAAATACTGAAGAAATTAATATCTTAAAAAACAGAATAGAACAATTGCTAAAAGAGGTACAAAAATCTAATGAACAGAAGAACTTCTTAAAAAATAGATTGTTCAAATAGAAAAAAGATATATAGAAAAATACACTTAAGAGAAGAACTTCTTGAAAGACAGAACTGACCCTTTGAAAAAAGTACCAAATTTAAATGAGGAAAAGAACTCTTTGCAAAGTAGAATTGGCCAAATGAAAAAAGAGGTATAAAAGTTCACATGATAAAATCGTGAGATATTAAGGCCAAAAAAATGAAAAAAAATAGAAGAAAATGTAAAATATCTCAGACATAGAAAATAAATCCAGGAGAGGTAATCTAAGAATTAAAGCATGATCAGAAAATGAGCTTGGACATTATCCTTCAAGAAATAATCATGTAAAACTGTCCTGATATTGTAGAATCAGAGGGCAAAAAAAAATTGAAAGAATCTACCAATCATGTCCTGAAAGAGATCACATAAGGATAACTCCCAGGAATGATATAGCCAAACTCTATTACTATTACCAGGTTTGTATATCAAAGAGATTTTTAAAAAGGAAAAGGATTTATATGTACAAAAATTCTTAAAATTTTTTATAGGGGCAAAGAATTGGAAAGTGAGAGGATTCCCATCAGTTGAGAAATGAATGGCTGAGTAAGTTGTGGTATATAATTGAGATGTGATACTGTTGTACTCTAAGAAATGGCAAGCAGAGGGGCAGCTAGGTGACTCAGTAGATAGAGAGCCATGCCTAGAGATGGGAGGTGCTGAATTCTAATCTGGCCTCAGACACTTCCTAGTTGGGTGATACTAGGCAAGTCACTGAAGCCCCATTGCCTCGTCTCCACTACTCTTCTGCTGTAGAACAAACACAGTATTGATTCTAAAGCAGAAGGAAGGACAAAAAAATAATAAGCAGGAGGAGCTCAGGAAAACCTAAAAAGACTTACATGAAATGAAGCAGTGTGAAATAAGCAAAACCAGGAGAACATTGTACACAGTGATAGGAATACTGTTTAATGAACAACAGTGAATAACTTAGCCACAGCAAAACAATGAGACTATTGATAAAAATGCCATCTGCTTCCAGAGAAAAAATCCAGACAAAATAATGCTTTTTTTACTTCCATTCTTAATTTTTTTATTTGTGTTTTCTTCTACAAAAGGATTAATGTGGGAAAAATGTTTTACACTATTGCACATGTAAAATCTATAAAAGATAGCTTACCATCTAAATGTTGGGCATGAGGTGGGGAAGGAGGCAAGGAGGTAGGGAGAGAATTTGAGACTCAATGTTCTTTGAAAAATGTTGGAAAATATTTTAACATGTAATTGGAGAAAAATAAAATAAAATGAAATGAAAATTTGAAAAAGTAGAAGATATTGATGGAGAATGTTGAGGCTAGATGAGGAGATAACACATTTATATTTGGTTCAAATTTATATACATTTCAGTTGTAGAGAGGACTTACTCTTACTCTGTTGCTAACCTCAAGTTAAACATGACAATGTAAATTCAAGGAATAGGGAAAAATATTCAACATTTTCCATTTCATTGGACCATACTATTAATAGGTTAAACTGGATATGTGAGCTAAACAAAGAGGTAGTACCTCAGATTTTACACTGCATTTTCCATTTATCTCTTGAACAAAAACTTAATAAATATTGAGAAAGAAACACAATGCAATTTCAAGTCAACTTCAGACCTCTGTAATGTGCAACTGTCCAGTACAATGAATAAGCCAGGACCTCTTGGTAATAATTTCACTTGGAGAAGTGTTCTTTGAACTACTGGCTCCAAATGGCTCTCAGGATGTTTTGGAAATACTATAACCATATATCAAAGAGATTGCATTTCCACTTGAGGGTTTTGTGCAGCTCAAAGACAAACATACAAATAAATAAACAAATGCTGCTATAAATGTTCTATTAGTCAGGAACTTGCTGTTATTTGCACATCTAATTACACTATTCTGTCATTTTAATATTTTCATTAGTCTTTCTAATACAGTTTGGGTTTTGTAGTTAGAGAGCTCCTAGGGGAGAAACCTGAAGATGTGATCACAATCCTTGATGAATTGTTTAATAAAGCTAAAAAGATGACTATATGGAATTAATAACTGGGTTTCTCTGACAAAGAACATAAGTTTTCTTTTATAATGGAGATTTAAGCACTTTGTCTATCCTGATTAACTCTCATTGCAGAGCCTTTGAGGAGGCAGAAGAATCCTATAAATTACCACTATTAGAAAGAATAAATGTGCCAAGTTAGAACGTTTCATTTTTTATATGAATCAATTATCAAATCAACAAGCATTTATTATGATGCAAAGACAAAAGTGATACAATCTCTGACCTTCAGGAGACTACTCTATCAAAAGAGAAAATATATACATATATTAAGTAGGTTTAGAATATATACAAAATAAATACAAAGATGCTTTGGGAAGAAGAGCACTAGCAGATAGGATAACATTAGAAGCAACACACATGGGGAATACAAAGAAGTTTGGAAAGAGCTTTGCGAAATAATGTGATGTGAAAAAAAGTAGAAGAATGTATATACTGATTATGACCAAAAAGAAAAAGTAAATGAGAATCATGAGAACTTTCTTTTTACAATCTGATGGCTCAACTAATAAAACAGATATACTAAATCTCATTTTGAGCACGAGGAAAAACAGGCCCAGGGAGGGAGATAAGATGTCTTACATATTTGAGAATTAGACAATTAATAAGTGATTCAAATCCAGAATTTCTGACTTAATATCCAACATACTTTCACTAAACCATGATGATCTTAACAAATATATGTGAACTTGAGCTGAATTGAAAGATAAATTCCCTCAGGGTTGAGCCCACCTAGTATTTCCCTCAGTCCCCTGTTGCTGAATGATGTACCTTAAATACCATGCCTAAATGAAGGATAATTTGACTCGCATGCTAGAAGAAATGAACAAATGGCACTTGATGTAAGCTGGTTAGATTACACTCTTCCCCTCTGTGAGGGGATGGGGGACACGGGGACAGAAAAAAAAGGTTAAAATGAAGGCTGATAGGCTAATAGCTCATAGATTCATAGAGTAACAACTAGAAAGGATCCCAGACGTTATCTAAGCTAATCCTGTGGTTTTAAAGATGAGAAAACTGAGGCCCAAAGAGAATAAGTTCTCAGAGGCCACATGTATAAGTAAGTAACCAATCTTAGATTCTACCTGATATCTTCTGATTCCAACTAACCAGTCTCAGATTCTACCTGATATCTTCTGACTCCAAATAGAGTGTGTTTTCCACTACGTTGGTCTGGTTCAAGATCTCAAGGAACACCTATCCTGGCTGAATGAAAAAGGGAAAGCTGCCTGGCATAGCTGCCATTATGCCAACTGCACTCCTCTCACATCACCCTTCACAGCCGAGACCAAAAAATGTCTATTATATTGTTCCTTGAGATCTTGAACCAGACTAGTGCAGCACCTCTCCTATCCTTGGCAACCATCCAAAAGGCTTTCTAGATTTTTGCACTTAACTGTGACTGAGAGACCTCACCTACTCAAATATCATTGCAGTTGTTTAAAGAGATGAACAACCAATCTTTCTGAAGTATTTGTATTCTCTCTAACACTATGTCACTGAATATGCATAAAGTCATTTGGAAATAAATCTTGCTACATAAGAATTAAAGCCACTTGCCACTCTGAAATTCAACTTGTCTTTCTCTGAAATAAGGCTGGAGATTTTTCTCTCTCTACCCCTAGCCCTCTCTTCCTCTCTTTTTATCCCCTTCCCTTCCTCCCTTCCTGCTGCATGTCTCAGGTAGACTTTCCCTAGCCATTAATGCACAATGTACCATACACAAATTAAATCATCTTTAATTAGATCAACATTCTTGGACAAATGCTCTCATTTTAAGGTATTTCATACTGGGAGTCTCTGTTCTTCCCAGCTAGAAGGATCAGAGTTCAAGTTTAAGGATTACAAAATTGGCAAACTGTATTTTCCCATCTTTCAGAATTTGGTAAGTAAATTAAGCAAAAATTCCTGACACAAAGAATAACTTCATAGCTGGATATTAGTGGGAGAGGCCAATGATAAGAATGGCTGGCAAAAGTATGCGTTGTTTTTATATGTCGTATAAATTGTCAAGGTTGAGAGGGAAGTCATAGCTTCAGAAAGAAAAACCAACTTTTAGTAACCTAAGAAATTTTAGTAGCAAGGCCAATCGGGGACACCACAGGCTTCAGAGGAAGGAAATCCAATTGTAATGAAATATTTGACTCCTCTGGGTCTGATCTCACATGTCATATTCACAGGCTAACCCTTGCCAATTCTAATAGGAGGGTTTTGTAAATGCCATGCTGCTGGATCCAGCCCTTAGCAATCAAGCTTTAAAACCAGCTTTCTGATTCTTCGAGAAAATATTTAACAAGATATTGAAAGAGAGCAGCTAAGTAAAACTCTTAACTGTGAGAAAGGATAAGAGTAAAATAGAACAATGAAAGACTTTGAAGTACACAATAAGAAAGTCATTCGGAGAGGGCAACTGGGTAGCTCAGTGGATTGAGAGCCACGCCTAGAGACTGGAGGTCCTAGGTTCAAATCTGGCCTCAGACACTTCCCAGCTGTGTGACCTTGGGCAAGTCACTTGACCCCCATTGCCTACCCTTACCACTCTTCCACCAAGGAACTAATACACAGAAGTTAAGGGTTTAAAAATTAAAAAAAAGAAAGTCATTCGGATTGGGTTAATGAATCAATAAACAGTCATCTATTAAAGGAATACTATATGCCAGACCCTTTTCTAGGAGCTGGGGGAAGAAATACCAAAAAAAAATGAAGCAAGCCCTCCTTTCAAAGAGCTTTTACTCTAAAGGAAGAGACAGCATCATGTGTGTGTTGTACTTGAATAATATGAATTCATAGTATACTCAGGTAACACTGTGGTGAGTTTTTTCAGGCTCCATTCAGCAGTGCAAGAGTAGGAGGTGGTAGTGACAATAATACAGGCGTGGGGTTCAGCAAGAGATGAGAGGCAACCAGACAAGTAGCATTAAGTTGATTAACTCTGATCAAGACTAAGAAGGGAAGAAATTGAAGTCAGAGCAAGAGTAAAGGAATGAGAAAGTAGTAAGGGATAGGGGAATTAAAGGTTTCGATGAGTGCAAAAAAGTATGTTTAAATTAGGAAGACAAGAGGGTGGTCAATTAGAGATTTTTTTAAGGATTTGGAATACTTGTGGGTATTGGGGAGATCTAGACTGGCTGGGACCATTCTTGTGTGTGCTTGAGGGAGAGCAAAAGAGTGGGCCATAAGGAGTTTGAGGGTCTCATAACATGAATAGTAAAACCCCTCCTGGAGGAGAGGAAGATGAGTCAGGTGCCAAAATCCTTGAAAAAGAAGGGAGAAGTAATGGTAGTTGGTACACAAAAGCCACCATGACCTGTAGGTTGGAAATTTTTAATTGAATGAACTTCAAAGGAGGAAAGGATGCTGAGTGATAGTGGCAAAGGAAGAATCTGGTAGTACCAATGGAGGGGAAAAGATTATAACTACTGTTCCTCCACGACCATTATGATGCGGGATATGCGTGAAGGTACAGCCAGTGTTGAAGGAAAGGCCATAGATACATTGTTATCTGGGGGAAGCCAGGAATCAGGTGACGATCAGTAGATAGAAGAAGTATGACAGAAAAAAGGTACAGATTGAAGGGAAGTTTGTTGAGGATGAAATGGGAATTCCAGAGAGCACAGTGAAAGCAGTGAATAAAGTTATAGTGAGAAAGATGAGGATGAAAAGATGGGGATGAGAGAACAGTGGGAGTTGGGGATTATTGCTCCTAGGTGGCCAATGATTGAATAATACAGGGATATCAGGAATAACAAAGGCATGAGTTTGATAGCCATAGAGTCACTAGTAGGTGAATATTAATGTTAACAGCTTTTAAGAGGTGGTGTTTCTAGGCAAGGACCAGGGATGAAAGGCTTTAGTTACTCCTGACTGCTTTTCTGAGTTCAAGTTGAAATGAGAATTTAACATGATCTCAATAAGGGAAATGTTTGAACAATAATAATGACAAAATCTGAATAAGGCTCAATTCAAAAGATACAGAAATGTACATGGAGAGAAAAAACAGAGGGAAAGATGAGCAATGGAAAGTTACTGACTATACGCAAATAAAATAGAAAGTGACCTTGGGGTCATACCATCAAAATTCTAAATATAACATAATGAAATGCCTTTAAAATATTACTGGTCAAAGGGCAGGCTAATTCAATTTAATGATCATTTAAGTATCTTTATGAGCCTTTTATTCTGTTTACCTGTTTTTACTGTTACTCACCCCATGTACCCTTTCCTTGCATTTTAAAAGGAGAATCAAGAACAAAGTATCCCAGAATAAGTCCCATGCTCATTCTCACCTCCAACCCCTATCTAATGTTTTTCTTTACTTGCAAAGAAACTGTATTATCAAAAAAAGCTTTTTTATTAAAAAAAAATAACCACTTTGTTCTTATTAGGTCAAGCAAAGAACTGCAGTATTTTAAAAAATTTAAGTACATCTTCCATCCCGAGCAAAAATGTCAGGATGAAATGGTGCTTAAGACTGATTGAATAAACATTAAAGGAGGAAAGGATGCTGAGTGATAGTGGCAAAGGAGAGTCCAGATGTACTAATGTAGGAAGAAAGATCATTGCACCCCCCCCTTCAGGACCAGTGCATTGGGAAATGTGAGTGAAGGTAGAGCTAGTGCTGAAGGGAATGGCCAGGGATGCATTGTTCTGGGGGAAGCCAGGAATCAGTGAAGACAAGTAGTTGGAAGAAGTGTGAAAGAAAAAGATTGAGATTGAAGGGAAGTTTAGTGAGGATGGAATGGGAATTCCAGAGAGCATAGTGAAAACAATGAATAAAGTTATAGTGAGAAAGAGATAAGCCTATTATTTTATCTTGAAACTCAAACCAGAAACTTGAAAAGAAAGAACCTTCTAAGTCTAAATATGAAATTTACTTCCTTCTTTCAAAAATATTCAAACCTGAACCTAAAATAGATGTATACTTCTGATTATAAGATAACCTTATCATTACTCTCAGGCACTGTATATATACCAAAAAAAAATAGAATTTGAGAACTGGAAGGGATCTCACCAGCTAGTTTAATCTGTACACAAAAAGAACTCCACCCTCCCCCCCCAGCTCCATAACATATTCAATGAGGGGACATCCAACCTTTTATTGATATTGTTCAATGAGAGATAAACTACTTTTCACTTCTCCGGTTAGTCCATTCTACTTCTAAACCACTTTCATCATAAAGGAGATTTTACTGATATTACCTAAACTGGGACTTTGCAACTTCGGCTCCTGGTGGAACTTCCATCCTCTGGGGTAAAATAAAGTACGTCAGATCCCTCTTCAAATACTTAAATATAGCTATGTCTTCTACCCCTGAGTCTTCTCCAGGCTATATATACCTAGTTCCTTAAACCAAACTTCATATGATATGGTAGACTAAAAGTGTTTTACCATTCTTGTGGTTTTTTCCTGTGTATTCTCCAATGTATCAATATAATTAAACTGTGGCACCCAGAATTGAATGTAATACTACAGATGTGATCTGAAATAGTAGCAATATTCTGAGAAGCAACATCTCTCTTAAAAATCTCATTACTTTTTTTCCTAATCTAACTCATTAAGCTAAAAGTCACTGATAAGGATTTTTTTCAGACAAACAACTAATTATTTTCTATGACTACCTCATTTTCTACTTGGGGAGTTGATTTTTTGAATCCTAGTCCAAAACTTTACATTTTTCTGTATTAAATATTATCTTTTCAAATTAAGCCCACTGCCCTTACATATCAAGATCTTTTTGGGTACTGAATCTGTCATCCAGTATATTAGTTATGCTTCTGAGTTTTGTGTTATTTTGAAATTTGATGAACATGCCACTTATGCCTTTAAGCCACTGATTTTATGGGGTAGCTAGGTGGCTCAGTGGACAGAAATCCAGGTCTGGAGACAGGAGGTCCTGTGTTCAAATTTAACCTCAAATACTTCCTAGTTGTGTGATTAGAGGCAAGTCACTTAACCTCAGTTCCCTAGCCCTTACCTCTCTTTTGCTTTGGAATCAATACGTAATATTGGTTCTAAAACAGAAAATGATATTTAAAAAAAAACTCATTGATTTTTAAAAAGTATACAGAATGAGATGAAGCATAGACCTCTGGAGTATTCCCCTAGAGTACTCATTCTACTTCTAGAGACCTTTTTGCCAAGTTGGTATTAATCTAATAATGAACTATTTTTTAAAAAATCTGCCCATTCAACTAATTCCAAAATCAGTTAATTATATTAGGGTATTAGAGCCTTGAATATTTGACTACTCCATTTTTTCTACAAAAATAGTATGAGATATTTTACCCAAAACTTTGCCAAAAACTTGGTAAATTACTCTAACAATATTCTCCCAAATGATTAGTTTAGTAAGTTTGTAAAACATGGAAATCATATTAGTCTTAGATCTGCTGCTATGACCTGTTCTTAATGAATACATGCTGGCTTTTTGTAATCACCACTTCCTCTTCTAAATGTTCACTAATAATTTCTTTAACAATTCATTGTAGAATTTTCTCAAGTATTGAAGTCAAGCTCATTGACATTATTTTTTTCCTGGTTGAAAATCTGACCAGTTAGCCTTTTCCAATCTTGAGTTACCTCTTCCATTTTCCAGGTTTTTAACATAACTCTATGAGTGGCTCAAAATCACATTGTTATTTCTTTTAGTATCTTAGGACATAGTTTATCCTGGTCAGAAAATATGAATTCAATGAGGATAACAATATTATTCTATAAAGAAACCTGCATGAGTCAACCATTTGCTTAATGCTTCTTTATTGACATTGTTGATTGAGTTCTTATAGATGTAGCCCTTTACAGACCTTTTGATTCCACTATTGGGTTTTGGCCTCCTGGTAGGCTCAGGCTTGATGTAGAGATAAACCATCTTCAGCTGTATTTGATAGAACTGGATGTTGGCATTTATCATTATTTTCTAAAATCCAAAATATGTCTATAAACTCGTAAGTCATTGATCACGTGCTCTGAGAACATCTATTAGTCTTCTACCTTTTTGATAAAGAACTACAACTTTTTCTGTAGTTATCTAAGGGTGATGGGCCTTGTATTTGGATCACATTGTTTGGATTTTTGTGTGGATACCACATATATCACTTCCTAAACATTGTACCAGACAAAAACATATGTTAAGAGGAATGTTACTTTGCTATTAATTGCTCTAAATATGTTCATTTTCTTAAGTTTTTATTTCAACTTATTAGTCATCTTCTCAACAAAAATAATTTCAACTATCTCCTTAATAGTGTTATTTTTCTATGCGTCTTATCTGGAGATCATGGCATTTGTAAAGTGCCATCTTTATCCACTGGTTTAATTTGACCTGTTGATTTAAGCACAGAGCCTTTAGGCTCTAATCTTCTCTGACAAACATTATGAATTGTACATTTCTGTCATCCAAATGACATTTTGATATCACTGGGAAAAGTATCCACAGGATGAAGTAACTGTTTAATGTGCTTTTCAGAGGAGCCATATAACTTGATGTCATCTATAATATATCAAGTGATTAATTCGATATATTGGTACAACATCCTCTTTGACTTGAAAGCCATACTCAATTCTCTTCAGGAATGAAGATAAAGAATTTAATACTTGGCAGAATCATGGCAAACTTAACTGAATTCCCAGCAGATTTCACCTTTTATGTTAATTGTTCTTGACATTATTGCATTAGTGGCATGTTTTAAATGGGGAATTTATTATTGTTGTTGTTACTTCCTTCAAATTCTTACTTCTTTGCAAAGATCTCTAGTTCAAACATACACCCTAGACCTTGGAATTCTTTGGAAATGGATGTGATCTTTTTAAAAAAATTCCCTTGGAGAAATACAGAAGCAAAAATCAACCTCCCTGTGTGTCTCTTTTTTTTAATGACCTCATTATAATCTTCACATTGTTTAATGATGGCTTTTGGTGATACAATGAGATTTTTTTTAGAACCATTGCCAGTCTCATCTACCTCCAACAGAGAGTAGGGAGTTACAGAAGAGTTAAAACAGTGGTAAAGTACCAAAGCTCTTTAGCAGCTCTCCACTGTTAAGTAAACATGCTGAATGGAGTCATTTGAGCTCCTTACATACAGCAAAAATTGTTGATTTCCTAACACTTCAGCTACATAAGGACTTAAAATAGTGAAGAAATACAGTCAACCAAACAGATATTCAAAGCACTAGGTTAGATTCATAGATTTTAAGAGATCTTAGAAATCATCTAGTTCATTTTACTGATGAAAAAACTTGGATCCAGAGAAGTAGGGTAATAGGTGATTTGCCCAAAGTCTCATAGATTAAGAAGATGCCAAGGCTAGGATTGAAACACAGGTCCTTTGACGTCAAATTAATTGCTTATTCTTCCTTTCTCCCTCCCTCCCTCCCTTTCCTTCCTCCATCTCTCCCTTTTTTCCTTCATTCCTTCCTCCCTCTCTCCTTCCCTCCCTCTCTTTCCCCACCTCTTTTTCCTCTCCCTTCCTTTTCTTTGTTTCTTTCAAGTCTGAATGGTGAATGTAGGGGATTCCAACAAATATCCTAGATCAAGGATTTTGAATTGGGATTCAATACCCTCATTTTATAGATTAAGAAAATAAGGCTGAAGTTATCTAAGTTTAAGCAACTTACCTAGGGTCACAAAGATGCTAAGTTTCTAAGTCAGAATTTGAATCAAAGACCTTCTGACTTCAAGCCAAAAGTTCTTTCCCATAAGTGATATGGTAACAGATTTAAGGAGCTAAAATTTTCTCTGAAGATGTATGACACACAATAAAAAATTATACAATAACTAACAAGATGAGGCAAGAAAGGATGTGAGCTAAAAAGAATTCTACATATTGTACATGATGTATTACTTCTTAAAACCTTCCTTCTTGAAACATTTTCCTCTTTTGCACTCCTCAAGTTTTAGTCCTCAGTCTTACTTCCTGTATGACCTTTTAAATGTCTCCTAGATTCAGATTGTTACAAGTGAAATGATTCTAGTCTGAAATCTACACTTTATAAATGAGACCTAATATCACAAAGGGGCTTATCTAAAAACCATACAACTAGCAAATGGAAAAGCTAGAACCAGAATCCAAATTTTTCAGTGAACCAAGTGCTCTGTCTACTCTTATGCTGTTCTTAAACTTTTGTGTCCTCAGTTTTCTCATCTTTTAAATGGGATCACAGTAGATACTATCTTAGGTCCCTACAAGTGCCAATAACGTATATGCATTACATTATTTTGCTATCCCTCCACTCCCAAGTATTCCAAGATCATTAGATATATCAGAAGGCCTAGGTTTAGATCTTGGATCTGTCATTTACCATCTGTATGACCATGGCAAGTTACCACAACTCCCTATTTCTCATGTATAAAAGTAAGTGATTGGAATAATATAAGGTCAATGGGAGCAAAAACTGTTTCATTTTATAAATAGTAGCTTCATAAATGTAGAATCAGAAACAAAGCAAAAGAGAAAGTATTGCTAATAACTCTGTAGACTGATAGGGAAGGAAAGAAGTCCATTTGGATGTTATAAGTAAAAAGGTCATTGGTGACCTTCAAGAATGTGGGTTCTTTGAATGGAATACTACGGATAGAAAATGTTACAGCTAGTTAAGTAGTAAGCAAATAATAAAGAGATGGAAATAGAATAAAATCCATCAGAATTTTACCAGTGAAAGGAAGAAAAGAAACCAGAATGGAAAGATATGGAAAAGTCAAACATTCTTCCTATTCATTTATATCAAGAGACAGTGTGGTCTGGGGAAAAGACTGAAGATTTTAAATGAAATGGTATAAGTTTAAATCATGACACTCCCATTTACAACCTGTGGATGTCACTTAATGACAGCGTGAGTCATTTAATATCTTTGCATCTCAGTTTTTTCTTTTTAAAATTACAGATAGTACTAAGTAATCTTTAAGATTCTTTACAGTTTAAAATATATAATACTTTGTTGGAGTGAGTTTATAATAATGTAAGGTTGACTCCACCTCCTGGAATAAAAAGCATACTTTGATATACAGTTTCTATGTAGGGAAGAGAATCCCTATATTTTAGGACTAACTCTAGTGTTGAGTAAAAAGCATATCCTTGAAAAGATATTCTTTACTGCTATTATTCTCGGGGATTACAGAGGCTTTTAAATAGATACATCCAAAAGCATTTTGTCTTAGAGACTGATAACTATTAAAACACATAGGAACTTAAAACATTTAATAATCATTTTAAGATATGAAAAAGTCAGACTCCCCATCATTAAAAGAATTATACTTAATAAGTATTCTGCAAAGTATATATTAAGTTATTTTCAATGTCATCTCTAATTCAGAGTAAAGATTTCAGAGAGCGTAATTTACTTAGTATCCTATAATTTTCAGTGAGAACATTTTTAAAATTAGGACCTACTAGAAGAACAATTTAATTGTGATTTTGTGAAATTCATAGGCTAAGTCTCAAATTTAAACCTTCAAGTTTTCCCATGGAGGTTTTAGTCTTTCTTTAAACGTACAGAGGGAGCAACACACAACTCAACTCTTGAGTTTTCAGGGAAAGGTGGCACCAAGGTCAATTGGGTATTTGTCTTTGGCTTTGGAGATAAATTTCCCTTTTAGGCAATGGGAAAGAATAACACTTGAGAAAAACCCTTGGAAGCTCTGTCTAGCAAGCTGGCAGCATGGAAATCTGCCCAGTTTGCTTGATGAAGATTGTGTGACCTTGATGTTATTTCTTACAGTAGTTTCACAATGTCTTCCATACTGAGATCAGGTGTTTAGGCCAATAGTTTGAAAAGTTTCTTTTTAATCACTTTTTAAAAGAGGATAAAATTGTGACTCTCTATGTAGAATTAAATGTGTACACCAAGAGCAGAGGTTCTTGTCCTGTGGTCCTTGAACTTACTTTAATATATATATATGTACACATACATATATATGCATAGGTAAGTATTATACATAAATTAAATTTTAATATAATTTTAAATTTTATATTATGTCCAATATAATTTATACACATATGTATATATATTTAATTATATTTCAATATAATCTGGTTTCCTTGTAATCCTATTTCATTTTGTGCATTTAATAACATTATTTTGAGAAGCAATGCAGATTGGTAAAGGAGTCCTTGATACAGAAGAGGTTAAGAACTCCTACCCTAGAAAAAGAGAAAAGGAGGAGGCTTTGTTTTAAAGACTGATCAAATATACATTTCACGTCCGATATAAGAAATGATGAACTCATTCTTGAAAGTTGAAGTGAAATTTGTTTCAGGTTTAAAATCAGACTTTTACAAAGTCATAAAATATTCCATGCCATAAAACATAGAAATAGGCAACATCTCCCTTTATTAGTCAAAGTTCTTTTTTCCAGTTATTTATCTATTGGTTCTTAAGCAAAAATAAATCTTTGTTCATTTTTGGTTCCCAAAAGGTCGTTTGAGTAACAATATCAGCATCCTCTCACTTTGGCCGACTTTCAAAAAAGCATAAAGAAAAACCAATAAATTAGGTGATTAGGATTCACTGTGTTTATGAAATCCTGCTTAATTTGTAGTATATATCTATTCTAAAATAATTCATGCTAGTATAATTAATCATTTTAAAAGCAAATTTCAAGTCAGTTTCTAAAAACAAGTTTCTTTACACCTTTCATAGTCCTTTATAAATATGTTTAAAGTCTACTTTAAGAAAATTCCATACATATGGTTTTTCATTTTTGTAATTATACTATTATTGGAGGCAACATTATCAGAAAGGTAGAAAACTAGTCTTGGAGTCGAGAAAACCTGAGTTCAAGTCCTGCCTCTGACACACTGTCTTTTTATCATTTAACTTCTCAATGCAATAGGCAACTCCCTACAGCTGGTAAATTGTAGAGAAGGTGCTGTCGGCATTGGTAGGAGCAGTGTCCTCATCTGGGAATTCTCTGTGTTAATATAACCACAGTTCTAACCCCTATCCCTGTAAGGGCACAATTATCTTAGTTCTGCCTCTATCCAGTCTGACTTTAATTAATGAAAAGCAGGGTGGTATGGCAGCTAAGTGGCACAACAGTTACAGTATTAGACTTGGGATCAAGAAGATTCATTTTCATGAGTTCAAATCTGGCCTCAGATACTTAGTAGCTGTGCGATCCTAGACAAGTCACCTAACCCTTTTTGCTTTCATTTGTCATCTGTCAAATGTTCTGGAGAAGGAAATGGCAAACCACTCTCATATCTTTGCCAAGAAAACTCCAAATGGGGTCACAGAGAGACAGACAGAGCTGAAAAACAACCAAACAACAACAAGATCCCTTCCTTCTTTATCTAGGTCACTGATTTGATCCTAAGTGCTTTAAGTCCCATCTCTTATGCCACTTCTCATATGAAGTCATTGATAATCTGCTGTGACTACTTGAGAACACCTTGTAGTTTTCACCTAATATTTTGGTTATTTGTAATTCAATTTATTTGATATAGTAATGTCCCATAATCACAGGATTAGAGTTATGGAGCTGAAAGGGGTTTAAGGGGTAACCCCCTCATTGCAAAGATGAGCAGTCTAGAGAGGTGACCATGAATTACACAGCCCAAGATCCCCCCAAGAAATGAGAGTCCAAAGTGAGATATCTCACTTTGATGTTACCCATTGTCTTTTAACATTACAGAATTGAAAGAAGTTTTCAGAAAACTATTTTGCACCCTCTGAAATTCAAATTGATCAGGCAAAACTACTTGAAAGATAAAGAAGAAACCTCTCACACATATTCTTGGCCATATAGCACTACCAGATATTTGTGAGGCACCTCACGTTATTTTGATGTGCCTCAGACAAGGGATCTTGTGTTCCCCGCCTTGATTTTTTTTTGTTTTGTTATGTTTTTTCATTTCAATTTAGATTTTTGCTGCTAGGAAATCCCTGGATTCCATAAACTCATTGGTACCATACAAATAAAAAATGGCTACAGAGAGATTCATCTAAGATCACTCACAGCTCAGGGGCAGAGTCTAAAGGAAGGCACAGGTTTTTGTTGTTGTTGTTGTTGTTGTTTTTGCTTATCTAATATGCTTTCTATATCCTTAGATCCTCCTCTTCTCTCATCTAATATAATCTTCCCACACCTCTACATTGCTTACCAAAGTACTAGAAACTGCTACTTTAGCAGTTTTCTGATTAGACTTTATGGTGCCTACCCAAGTCTAAGAAGAATCATAAGGCATAAACACCATAGTGGTATGTTCATTCCAACTAGTATTTATTAAGTTTTTACTATATGCAAGGTACCATGTTAAGGGATAAAAGATAAATACAAAGTCCCTGATATCAAGACACATATATTCTACTAGAGGAAAAGAAAATATGTGCAATTTAGATGCAAAACAAATTTGGGAGGCAGAGAGTACTAACATGTATCGGGAGATGCATCTTCTAGAGAGCTTTAGTTGACCTAAGCCTTAAAGTAAGTTTAGAGATGCAGAGGCAAAGAGGGCAAATATTTCAGTCATGGGAGATAGCCTTGTGCAAAAAGAGAGAAAGGGGAGATATGGAATGCCATGTAGAGAACAGCAATTAAGGCAGTTGGAATGAAATACAGAGAATATCAGGGAAGGGAAGAGTAATGTGAAATCATTGTAAGAGGGCAAGTGGGAGCCAGACTGTGAAGGACCTCACATGTCAAAGAGAGAAATTTGTATTTTGTTCTAAATTCAATGGGGAACCATTGCATCTTCTTGGACCAGGGAGAGAGACACAGTCAGAACTGTGTTTTAGGAATATAATTTGAAAACTCTATAGAAGATATGTAGAGATGGAAAAAATTGAAGGCAGGGAGATCAGATAGGAGGTTATAGCAGTAGTGGAGAAGGGGAGAAATACGAGCCAGAACTAGGGCAATGGGCAAGTGGATGTTGTGACTTTGTGCTCTTTATCTCCCCAGGATTATCCAAAATTTGTTGCAGAGGCAACAAGCTATGGTGGAAAGTAGGATGAGACCTAGATTCTAATTCCATCTCTGATCCTCACTAGTAAGTGATTCAGGGTAAATTAATAAAATTAACCTTGAATAAGAAGTAGATCCTTGAGAAGACAATCTTAATTGCTATCATTTCTACTGATATTTTCTGAAATTGGGAATGGCTATATCCTAAGGCCTTTTGCCCTAGAGAGAGCTAGGGTTTTATTTAATCCTATTTATATTTTTTAAAAATCCTTTTACCTTTTATCTTAGAATCAATACTAAGTAACAGTTCCAAGGCAGAAGAGTGGTAAGGGATCAAGTGATGTGCCCAGGATCATACAGCTAAGTGTCTACATCCAAATTTGAACCCAGAACTTCCTGTCTCCAGGCCTGGTTCTCTATCCACTGAATCACCTTGCTGCCCCTAGCCTTTTAAACACATGCAAACTTAAATATTTAATAATATTAAAATTAAATTAAATTAAATTAAATATTTAATAATCAGAGAACTAAGGTCTCAGGATCTCAATCTGTAAAATGGAGATATAATAGCATCTGCCTCAAAAGCTTATTATGAAAATTAAATTATATAATAAGCATAATACATTTTGTAAATCTTAAAATACCACATAAATATTTTCATCATTATTACCTACAGTAGTTTCTTCTGGTTGTAAAGATCTAATGAGATAATATTTATAAACTTTACTATTCTCTTCCTCTGCATTTCCTTTGGTATTCTTATTATATGTTAGAAAGTAATGTGAAATTCTTCAAACGTTGTTTAATGATACAAGATTTACTCATGAGCTAAGATGATGATCATAAGGTCCCTGAATTAAGAGAGAATTTCTACACGTCTTCCGTTATTGGGGATAAGGGATAATATTACTTCTATGCATCATTTTCTTTTCACCATATTAAAAAAAGACATTTAAATTAGCTTTTCATAACCCAAGAGGTTAGTTCAAAAGCATCATCAACTTGAAACATGAAGTACGTTCATTCAACTCATTGTCAACAGTGTCATTCAGGCTGATTCTCTGATGTGAGCTCCAAATCGGAGTCCTCCGTTACTGACGGCACCAATTTCTTTCTTATCCATTTTTGACATCTTTCCCTTTAATGAGATTTCCCTTATGATTTGGTAATGTTCCCCAGTGACTCACAATAAGTAGCATTGGGGACAGTTGTGGAGAAAGAATGACCCCTTTGTGTGACAAGACTGAGCCTATTTTTCATACAAGGCTTCCATTATGAAAAAGAAGATGACCTCTAACCCTTTGACTTTCAAATATGAAATTCAAAGGCAAGTTTTGGGTAACTGGTCCAATTTCCTGTATTGAAATGATCTACCCTGGAATTTCAGAAACAATTTGTCTCATTAAATCCAAAAAACAACAATGAAAATGCATTGGAGGAAGATATATCCATATTGCGTTATGTTCTTAATATCAGGTCGTTGTTTTTTTTTTAGAAGTTGGCTCTTTTATTTCTTTTCCTTTTCCTCCTTTGGACCCTCATTTACAATCCATCAGTGTCTGAAATAATTTATTAGTGGTATTCAGATTTGGCTATCTAGAAAGAAAACACATAAGCTTCTTTCTCTAAGATTTTTATCAAAATCTGACATCAAATTAAATTCAGAGAATTGTTTAAAAGACTAGCCCTGCCCTGAGCAGATTTCCCACCTAAAAAGTCACAATTTCAATATAATAATTTATAAAACATCAAAACAAAGGGGCAGCTGGGTAGCTCAGTGGATTGAGAGTCAGGCCTAGAGACAGGAGGTCCTTGGTTCAAATCCGGCCTCAGATACTTCCCAGCTGTGTGACCCTGGGCAAGTCACTTGACCCCCATTGCTCACCCTTACCACTCTTCCACCTATGAGACAATACACCGAAGTACAAGGGTTTTAAAAAAAACACATTAAAACAATTAGGTGAGAAAAGGAAAATTGAGCTTAACTTCTGTCCTTGCAACAAAAAATGCACATATTAGGAAATGTTAGGACATACGAAAGCCTTTCAAACATCTAGATTTTAAGATGCAATAAAGAGAATATGTCTCTAAAGACAAATAGCCTTCCTTCTTTATTAAATACAACATTGGATCATAGAAAAATAGAAATTTAGAGCTGAAAGGAACCTCAGAGGCCAATAAGTACAAATCCCTCACTTTATAGATGAGAAAACTGAAATGCAGAGAATTCAAGTGACTAGCCCAGACTTTTATTTAAAATTTATTATACTTGTTTTATTTAAAATGAACACCAGAAAAATTTACTGATATTTTTGGGACTGCTAGGTGGCACGGTGCTTAGAGTGCTGGACCTAAGAGTCAGGAAGACTCATCATCTTCCTAAGTTCAAATCTGACCTCAGTTACGTATTAGCTGTGTAACCCTAGGCAAGTCATTTAATCCTGTTTGCCTCAGTTTCTTCATCAGTAGATGAGCTGGATAAGGAAATAACAAACCATTCTATCATCTTTGACTAAACCTCAAATAGGGTTACGAAGAGTTGGAAACAAACAATCACAGTTATACTTGGAAAGTTCTATGCCAAAAGGTTGGTCATCATCAAAGACGATTTCCTCCACACTGCCACAGCACTTCATGGAACCAGTGACTAAGGCATGGAGGGGCTGATATCTGAATCAGTGAAAAAATATCCACACTAAAGAATCATGTATCTTTTAAAGCTTTTCACAACTTATTTATAGTTCTTTGCATTAACTACACTGATCTGTGTTTATCCCTCTAAAAGTGTCCCTAAGGAGCTATTTCTAAAATTATAGCAACCAAATCTATAGCATCTTTTAAATAATTCCTATGTAGTTGTCTTACACTTTTTTCCTCAAAGGTATTTTTTCAAATAGAATGTCTATGTATATAATCATACATCTGTCTTTAGGTATTCTTCAAATCTCACTCTAACAATAACAGGAAAAAAAACATCAGTTTTTTCTTAAAGGCTCTTATTTTTAAGAATCTTTAAAAAAAACCTGGATGAAGTTCTTTAAGGAGAATAACTTGTGACAACAGCAAAGAAAAGCTTTTAATTTTCCAATTTGGGTTGAGCATATGTTTATTTAGCTATGTCAGCTGACATACAGTACTAAAAATTTTCCCTCACAATCATCCATGATTTGGAAAGATAAGCATATTATTCCAATTCTACAAATGAGAAAACTGAGTCTTGGAGTCATTAAATAATTTGCCAGTGTTTAAAAAGCTAGTAAATGAACCCAAGACCTTGATTCCTAAATCATTTTTCCTATTCTCTGTGGCTAGCAATGCCAAAAATAGATTTTCTTGGATTATTAAAATTTGTTTTAAGAATCTGTCTGGAGATACAAAACATAAAAACTTAGATATAAGTAAGAATTTTAGTTGTCAGGGAATTATCACTGTATTTTGAAAGTAGACTATCTTCATCTCTTATTACTGTATTCATATTTATGTGCAAAGTGGGAGAAGAAGCCCAAAAAAGAAAGGATTGAACTAATAAAATGCTTCTGGTTTGGCTCTCAAGAAGACCTTAATTATGGATTTTTGCTACACGATAGCAATACATGGCAGTAATGCAAAGTTTTCATCCATTCTGTTTTCATGATGATGATTGAATCTATCAAATAAGCCAGCTTTAGGAGGCCCTGGCCTACTGTCAGTATTTAGAAATAAAGAAGAGGAGGAACAAAATCCATCAAAAGGAGCAATTTTAGAGGGAAAGGAATTGAGGCCAAACAGGTTGTGCAATCTATTTTGTCTAAAAATAAACAGCAGCAGGGTTGTCAACATGTCTTAGCTATCAGCAGTTTCCCTTCATTAAATCTAATTGCTATGCAATGGCGATTTCAATTGATGCTTATAAAGAAAAGTAATTTCATGTCCATGATGGAAGCCTCTTGCTTGCTGGGAGTTGAAGACTAGTCCTATTTCATCTATTTATTTTCTCTTTTAGAGAAAGTAGTGAGGACTAGAAGATACTATCAACTCTTTATTTAAAGCCTGGACTGATTCTGTCAGTGGATAAATGAAGGCATCCATTCTACTTGGAATTCTAAAATATGAGGACTTAGAATCGTACATCTAGAGCCAGAAAGACCCTTCTAGGTTAATATTTCCAACCTTCTCATTTAAAATTTAAGGAAATTGAGGCCTGGGGAGATGACTTCCCTGAAGCCCAAAAAGGGTAAAATGGGCAGGGGCGAGTTAATCCCATCTTCACAAACCACAGAGGATTCAGAGGTGAGATCTGAACCCAGTTCCTTTGCCTAAAGAAATCACTCTTTTTCAATGTAACATATAAGTTAAGAGGATTCAGTTGGATTATAAAAAAAATATTGTCACAGTATTATGTAGGTAACCAGACATTTTTGATATTTTTTAGATGAATGGTAAGTTTCCATTTTAATTAAAGGAAAATCCAAACAGGAGGCCATCATTTCTTCACTAATTTCATTCAAACCAATCTTTTTTTTCTTTGTTAATAAAATCAAGATGGTGACTCTAAAGTTTGTAGTTGAACCATCTGCTCCCAAAGTGATCAAACTATGTAGAATTATGTTCTACTAAAGCAAGAACCAGTCATTTGATACTTATATATTTGTTAGACCATCATCCAATTTGCATGGACTAAAAGATTCCTCATATTTTATGGGTCTTTTTCCTCCTTAGAATCTGCAGCAGGCCATATTCTATCAATGGATACATAGTATTTGAGCCTTAAAAAGCATTCCAGGTCTATATTACATCATGAAGCAAAATCACTATGGCAAGAGTTGAAAGCATGAGATTTTTCTTCTTGGAGGTCATCAATAAGCATTTATTAAGTGCCTATTAAGTACCAGGATGCACTGTGCTTACTTCGAATGGAAGCCATTCTCTCCTCCCTCACTTTATTCAAGACAATCTTTTGTTTTTATGAATAATTTAAAAAAATAGAATAATTTTTGACTTCATGTGAATCCGGTCTCACTTCACTGTTAGGCTTCTCTGAATTTTGCAGATCTCCACTAAAATCCCACCTTCTATAAGGAATCTTCCTACCTTCTGGAAAACAAACTATTCAAAGAAAGGGAATACAAGAAAAGGAAAAAGACCACCCTTATTCTCAAGGAGCTCAGTGTAATGGAGGAGACAATATGCAAATAGCTGTATACAAGCAAGGATACTCAAGATAAAAAGGAGAAAATCTCAGGAGGATGAAGGAAGCATTAAGCATTAAGGAAGATAGAAAGGCTTTTTGTAGAAGGTAAGATTATTAGCTGAGACTTAAAAGAGGCCAAAGAAGCCTGATGGCATTCCTGTGAATTAAAAAAAAATTTTTTTAACTCAAAGAAAAACAATTTCCTTAGATAAAGTGAGGGAAGAGGTTAAACTTTCATCGAGATGTATATTTGATTGGAATGAAAATTCATCATTCATCTACAAAATCATTTATTAAATTCCTGGCTACTTAAAGAAAAGAACCAAGTTCTAGGCATTCAATAATCCAGCCTTTTAATTTAATTTACTTGATGTATTAACATAAGAGTTTATAATCTTACAGTGCAACATATTACTACCTCCTGCAATGACATTTCCCTTATTGGCACTGCTACTGTTTCACCTCCTCATCCCTCCCTCTTACAATCCTCCCACTTCTGTGGAATCCTGCTTTGGATTTCAGAGAGAAGAAAGTTCTGGAATATCCAATTTTCTGAAGTCTAACAAACAACTTAGAACTAAGGATTGGCAAGTCTATACTGATTTTTTTTAACCTAAGACCAATTTCAAGGTTGACAGCAGTAGCAATCAGGGTGTACTTATTTTTGACTTTGTTGCTGTGCTTTGTGAGTAGGGATGAAGATATATGTGTTTTATTGGGTTTTATTTTTTAAAGATTTCATGACGCTTTCCTGCCTCATCCCATACAGCTCATTAAATTATCTTTGAAAGGATAGATGCCAGTAAAACTACCTTACTTTGGTTAATTCAATGACACCTTGTATTTATTAGCAGCGGAATATTTTAAAAGCTCCACAAATAACTTTAGTGAGGAGAGAAATATTTTGGTTGTCTGGGAAAAGCTATGAATAGCTTCTCTGTGCTGCTGGCAACATCAGAATCGTAAGTTCTGGAGTTTAGACTTTTCATTATGTTTTCATTACACTGAACCTAAATTAAAACTGATCAAATTATAGCCAAAAAATTGCATTCTATTTTAAGGAACTGCTCTCTTAATTCAAATGAATGTAATATTACCAAGGGCTAGCAGAAAAACTACAAAAGAAGAAAATGATTAAAGAGGAAAACATTATTACCAACATAAGTAGCATATATTGTAAACTGGATATTAAAGTTACTTATAGACTCTTCCAAAAAGTATTCATTCATTCACTGAAAAGGCACTTCTGGAAGACATAGTGGTTTAAATACAAAGTATTCTTCAAGCATTTCCAACATGGGGTTTCTCATCTTCTCTAGAGTGTCTTGGAAACTTATGAAGGTTGTATGCTTCGTAACCAGTTGCTCTCATAAACTAAGGGAGTAAAGAAGCCAGCAATAATGACTATATTCTTAATAAAGGGGAGTTAAGCCACATACTAAAAACCATTCTCCTGAAACAATATTAATGATGCATTATACTTTAAGCATCTTCAAACTTCCTATAAGGACAATGCTTTAACTGCCCACACTTAGCCAAATAAGAAAGCCACTTAAAACAACTGTGGATCTGAAATTTAACTCTGATAATTATAATTTCTCTTTATCTTTATTCCAGGAACACCTCTAGATTAATTTCCTTTGGAAAACATTATAGTAACACATGTAATGGGTCTTCTACAAAGTGGGACAATGGATAACCCTGGCAGGCTTCCACTAAATACTTGGAAAGGGAAAAAAAAGCATTTCCTTGGCCCTGTCAAAAAAAAGTCAGTGGTAGAAACAAAGCAGGACAAGGTACAATAAGATTATCTTTTTTTTTAACCCTCTCCTCCCACATCCTACACTAGCATTATTTATAGCTGATACCACCATTTTTGCCCTGTCATCTCTTCTCTAGAAGGCCATCCCAATAGGTTCATGTTAACTGATAGCAATTTAGTTCAAATTTCTTTTCTTGCCTTTTCCTTTGGTTGTTTCCATTCATCAAAACCTCAGGAACTCATCCAATCTCCTGCCTGGGGCATAAAGGAGTTACAATCTACTTTTGTGAAGAGAGTATCCACACAGATGAAATCACAAAGCCTTAAAATATCAAAATATCTTGTTGGCAGATTCAGCTTCTATCTAATTGGGTGAAGATTCTTAGACTTTATTAAAAGTGCTTTGATGTGAAATCTAGCTACTTGAACAATTTGCTTTCATTCATAAAGCAAATCTTTGCCTTGAGAAACACTTGCAAGAGACCATTGGAAGATGATGGCAATCTTCAAAATTATTCCTAGCATCTCTACAACTATTATATTTACTTTTGTTGTAAAATGGGGCATCCAGTGTCTCTATCTCTCAGGCAGGCATTTTCACTGGCTATTTCCCATGCCTTGAATGTTTTTCCCCTTGATTTCTACTTTCTAGATTCCCTGAATTCCTTCAAGTTTCAACTTAAATCCTACCTTCTATAGAGGTCTTTTCCCAATCTTTCTTAATTTCATACTTTCATTCTGTTATTTTCTAATGATTCCTATATAGAGATTGTTTACATATATTTGTTCACTTGTTGTCTCTCTCTCTCTCTCTCTCTCTCCATTTTGTTATGATTAAAAATGATGATGGTCGAGATCAAAAGGGAGAATAGTATTTTAATAAAAGCCATGCTGATAGAGATAAACTGACCACGTGCCTATAAGAAAAACCTATTCCAACCTCACCTCAGCCATTTACCTTCCTCTCTCCTTGAGCTCAGGTAACTAAAGAGGAAGTTCCAAGTCACTACCCCCTACTTAAAACAGTCCCTCACCTTTAATACGTCATCCAAAACAGGAAACCCATGAAACCCGTTGGACCATGGGAAATGTAGTTTTAAGGACCCCCACAGGTCCACAGAAGTTTGTCAAACACTATATTGAGGTTCAATCCTTCCAAATAGAACCCCAGGTGATTTTAACTAAAACAATATATATATGCATATATATGTATATAAATATCTGGTATTTAGAGTAGAAATCTGTCAATACATTGTTCATGTGTGTGTATACATACATACATATATTATATATGTCTGTGTATATATATCTATACACATATATATATATATATAAACAAGGATTTTTATCTTTTCATTTCTTACTAACCTTTCCTCCTTAGTCTTGTTAAGGAATAATGACTCAGAATTATAGAATCTAAGAGTTAGAAGAGTCTTTTGAGGCCATCTCTCACTGAACAAGAATTCCTTCTATATCATTCTTGATCAATGATCACCTAATTATAGCCTCTGCTGAAAGACTTCTATGTGAAGAGGAATGTGGTGGGTTGAAAGGCGTCCATTTGCCATTTGAATAACTAATTATTAGCAGGTTTTTCTTTATATCAAGCCTAAAGCTACATTTTGGTAATATTCAACCATTATTCCTCACTTAATCCTCTAAGAGAAGAACAAGGCTCATCCCCTTCCATATGACATCATTAAAAATACTTGTACAGAGCTAGAATATCCTCCCAAGTCTTCTCCTTTGTGGGCTTAAATATTTCTAATTCTTTCTACTAATATTATAGTAGCCTCTAGTAGAACACAGACTTCTTGATGACTGGAGTTGTTTCCCTCTCTTTCTTCCTTGTTGCTTCCTTCTTTTCTTCTTTCTTTCCTCCTTTCCTTCCTTCCTTCCTTCTTCCCTTCCTTCTTTCCTTCCTTCCTTCCTCCTTTCCTTCCTTCCTCATCTTAGAATTCTCAGTGCCTAGGGCAGCCCCTTGCAAATAGTAGGTACTTTATGAATACTTGGCGCCTAGGTGGCACAGTGGACAGAGCACTAGGCCTGGAGTCAGGAAGACACGAGTTCAAATCTGGTCTCAGATACTTGTTAGCTGTGTGACCCTGGGCAAGTCACTTTCCCTTGTTTGTCTCAGTTCCTAATCTATAAAATGAGCTGGAGAAGGAAATGACAAACCACTCCAGTATCTTTGCCAAGAAAACCCCAAATGGGACCAAGACAGACATGAGTGAACAATAGCAGCAATGAATACTTAGAGAAATAAATAAGGTATGATCTCACAGCCCATCTTTCTCTATAATCTCCTCAGCTTATCAATATCTTTCCTAAATTGTGGCCCTCAGAATTGAGCACAGTTTTCCATATGTAGTCCTCCCAGGGAAAAGGGAAACAAGATCAAGAATATCAAGGGAAATAATGAAAAAAAATGTGAAGGAAGGTGGCCTAGCAGTACCAGATAACTGTACTATAAAGCAGTGGTCATCAAAACAATATGGTACTGGCTAAGAGACAGAAGGGAGGATCAGTGGAATAGACTTGGGGTAAGTGACATCAGCAAGACAGTGTATAATAAACCCAAACAGGCCAGCTTTTGGAACAAAAATCCACAATTTGACAAAAAATGCTGGGAAAATTGTAAAACAATATGGGAGAGATTAGGTTTAGATCAACATCTCATATCCTACACCAAGATAAATTCAGAATGGGTGAATGATTTGAATATAAAAAAGGAAACTATAAGTAAATTAGATGAACACAGAGTAGTATATTTGAGTATACTTGTCAGATCTCTGGGAAAGGAAAGATTTTAAAACCAAGCAAGAGAAAAAATTACAAAATGTACAATAAGTAATTTTGATTACATTAGATTAAAAAAAACCAATGCAACCAAAATTAGAAGGGAATCAATAAAATGTTAGCTCCCTGGTTTTATACTCAGCTCAAAATCTACTTCCTTCAATAAATTTTTCCCTAGTTCTCCAGATGTTAATGGTTTCCCCTCTGATTACTTTCCATCTATTACATATGTAATAGATGGAAAGTAATATATATAATATATATATGTATATATTGCATGTGCTTTTTTTATTCATGCTGTCTTCCCCTTTAGAAACTCCTTGAGAGGTGGGACTCTTCTTTACCTTTTATGGGGCCCCAGCTCTTGGCACAATATATGTCAGATAAGTGCTTAATAAATGTTTCTTGATTTCCTGGTTACTTCTTTTTACTACAACAGAAGACTGCATTTGTTATTTCTAGCTGCCATGCCAGACAATTGATTCATGTCTAGTTTTAGTCCACTAAGGCTGTAAAATATTTTTCATGAACAAATTTAATATTTTGTCCAAAATATTTACTCATAAACACTGACAAGACATGTAATCTAGCCAATATAATCATAAACTAGTAGACAAATCATTCACTATGCTTATTCCTTCATTTTTCCAGTTATAAAGGGATATATTATTTCAGTTGTTTCCTGCTTGCTTTAGGATGTTAATTATCAAGTCAATTTTTGTCAATAACAGAATAGCCCCAAATTGAAGCTCCGGTTTTGCACAAATCAGACACAATTTGGAGTATATCATTCCACAATCTATTCAGTTGTTCATTCCTTCCCCCACAGTTTCTCCTAGGAGCTTCACAATTTGGCTATGTTTAGGATTCCATAAAAATGGGTTAAAGCCCTCGGTTCTCATGTAAATGGCTTAGGGTAACAATGCACTGAATATGAGACAGGTCTTATTTCACCTGACAGAAAGTATTAAACAAAATGCACTTATACCTGAACCAATAATAATCAAAGCAGCTGTCTCTCTCTCCCTCTAAGGTGGTCTGAACTTCCCCATGGAAAAGTTAAAATTCCCACATAGTTGGAGTCATGAGAGTATTTACCACTCTGGTGAGTTCCACCTTCTCAATGAACCTCCAGACTCCTAGTTAAGGCTCTCCTGACTTAGAAGAAATCTTTTATTTTTGCTAGACAATCTCCAATAAAACTATCTCTCCAGGGGATCTATATGATCCTCCAGGTATAACTCCCTATACAAGTGAAGGGCAAAGAATGAGTTTACTACTACACAATGAGATTCTGACTCTTGCTGTCCTTGGACTCTAACTCCTGCATGGTCCTGAAACTCCTCCACTTCACCTAGAAAGTTGGCATTATCTAGGAATTCATCTCTTCTCACTAGGAACTTATCATCTGGAAATTACTAAGAGATGTCCTGGTATTCTTCCATAATTCTGCCACTGCCATTCTATTCATATTGGTTCACATTCTTGTAGCTCTTGGCTTAGTCTTGCAAGATTCCATAATCTGTCATTGCCATTTGTAGGGGGAGAAGGGAAGATGGGAGACTCAGGGAGAAGATTCAGTTCATCCTTCTCTTGGGACAATATAATTTGTTTTTATTTGGGGGGCCATGGAGTTTCCTACAGAGGCTTTTGCAAATAACTAGTCTTTCTCTTCAGGGACTCATGTCTGAGTCTTCATTTGGATCTCCTTTTCTATCAATTGATCTATTTTTTCCTCTTTCCAAGTACCATCTTTCTCTTTCCGCTTCTTTAAAGGCCACCTTTAAGGGTAGAGTTCAGGTGTATGACAAGCTATAATTCAATCAGTCATTCTCAAATGGGGTGTTAATGGAGGGAAGTATTTGTGTTTTGTATAGCAAGAGAGCCTCAATTCCAGAACAAAGTGTGTGTCCATGGCAATGAGGAAAAGGGCAATGGACAGTGAGTAATGGGGCAATGAGAAGCCAGCACAATGCCTGGGTGTACATCTCCTACATTTAAAAGAGAATCATTCTGTATTGCAAAGCTATTTTTTCCCTTCCATGCCTGAATACTTACACCATTCTCAGCTTCACTGAACTGGAATCTAAGATATCAACTTCATCATTTATTATTATATAGTCAGCTACAGTCATTTCCTTTTGCCTGGCGATTTCAAGATTTGAAATACAAACCTAGCTGGCTTCTATTAAGCTGTTGCAAATTGATTCATACTTGCTGAATATTTCTAATCTAAAAGTCTCAGTGCAGAATGCAATAATATATTGCCCAGCCCTCCTAATTATTAGCAAGTTTTTTTCTTATACTAAGCTTAAAATACCTGTCTGAAATATCCATCTCTAAGGACCCCTAAATTTATGATTCAATTAAATTCTGTATTACTTTGATGGAACTGGAACCTAATCAATCTTGGTACTCTCTAACAGAGTGTAGATATTGAAGGCTATCCATGCCTTCTCATCTTGAGTGAGTTCTGTTTCTATTTACTCATGGGTCCCCCACAACTGATGATTAATGATGGAATCAAATAAATGGATATTAAGTTACTTTTGCTAGGTACTAGGGTACAAAAAATTAGTTGCTGCCCTCAAGGAGCTTACATTTTAAAGCAACTTCAATACTGTCACTCCCTTGCTCTCTTATAAAATAAAATATGAAAAACATTATTTCTTTAATAAGACACTGTAATAGATACTAGAAGCCTAGTCATGCTTGGGGAATGCCCACCACTCTGAAGGTACTAAATATATAACAAAATAAGCCTTTTTGGGTAACAGGGTTTTTTTTATCATTTCTAGTAGTAAGCATCTTGTGCCAAGCAGGAATATCTATTTAATGTTAGTGTTAAAATCCTATAGCAAATCATTTGGAATGAAATGAGTTACTAACCTTTCTAAGAAGGCACCAACACAAAACTCAATAAATACTTCTGTTTAATTAATTTCATCTGCATTTGCCTAATGGACCAAATGATAAAATAACTTTATAAAAGGGTCTCTCAAAGACATTTGCTAGGCTTTCTGGAGTAGATGGAATGAGTTTTGAGTATTTTGATGGATAACTTGGTACATGAAGTAAAAAGCTACTATAGGTAAGAAGGCAAATTAATCCAAGGTAGGAGTTGGAGGGAAGCATTAAAAATACATGATATATTAGCATTTGAATCAGTTTTAAGTGCTTTTTAGTAAAGTGGAAAAATAAATAATAAAGATAGTTTTAAGTTGAGTTCAGAGTAATTACTTCTTACTCTATAACATTTGAGATAATGCAATTATGTAACCTTTTTTAGAAATAATTTGTAAGTGGCTCTCAGTAGCACATGGGCTTTCTCCAACTTAGGGTAACATTTTCTTGCTAGGCAAAAGGGTAGATTGCCCCTGTCCCACATACAAAGAAATCTCTCAGTACTTTGTAGCAGAGTACAACACTAACTCCTAAGAAAGATCAGTAGTGACATAACAGCTATGTCTTAATTGATGCAAATGATGTCTTCCCTAAGTCGTGACATGTATTTGAGTTTGCACTGTTGGGGCAGTTAGTTGGCTCAGTTGATAGAGCCTAGAGATGGGAGGTCCTGGTTTCAAATACGACCTCAGATATTTTCTATCTGTGTGACCCTGAGCAAGTCATTTAACCCCAATTACCTAACCTTTACTGCTCTTCTACCTTAAGACAGAAGGCAAGAGTTTTAAAAAAAGAATTTATACTATTCAAAGTTAAAACTTTGTAAAATATGGTCATTGGTTCTAGCCCAGTGGAAATATACAGTGAAAATACAAATAATATGACCTCTTCAGGAGAATTCATTATGTCTATTAATGAAGACCTGGCTTTAGTCATCCAACAATCATCCCTCCATGACATCAATCTAGTCTTTCTTTGTGTAGATGGTGATATATTGGAAACCTATACATTTGCTGATGAGGCTGTAAAAAGTTCTACTTCTTTGCTTTAGTGGAAGGTACATAAATGCCTCAGTTCACTAGAGACTGCTTGATGTGACAATTCAGCTTTTAATATCAGTAGTTTCTTCTTTTATCTTTGGAACAAGTTGTTCTAAGTTGAGAAAGCTTTGGGTAATTAAGAAAGGAAGAAAAGGTGTCTCTTCCCACCCACCAGGCAACCAATGAATAAGTAGAAAGAGAAATGGTAAGACTGAATTAGCTGTAGAGTCCAATATTTAAAGCTTGTCACATTTCCTTAGATGAAATAGTCGATTCATTTTTTGAGGAAAAAAAATGTGAATTTCACATTTATAATCCAAATAGATAAACATATTTAACGACTACATTTAAAATGATAGGTAAAGTGTTTGTTACATTATAATCTTGAGGAATAAAACTTTCTGGAATTCAAAAACTTAAGTTTTAAGCTAAAGGAAAAATAGAATGTCTTCTTAATATAAAATGACAAGGGGACAACTAGGTGGCTCAGTGGACTGAGACCAGGTCCAGAGACAGGAGGAACTTGAACTCATTCCTGTACTCCATAAATTTTCTACCTGTATTTTTCAGCCTGGGCAAGTCATTTGACTCCCATTGTTCAGCCATTACCACTCTTCTGCCTTGAAACCAATCCTTAGTATTGATTCTAAGATAGAAGTTAAATATATAGATATAGATATATAGGCAAAAATATTACTGAATTATCCAGGATCCACTTGTTGAATTTTAAATGGTTAATCTCCAACCAAATTCAAAAGTAAATGTCTTCAGTTACTTTTTTTGAAGCTGGGTCTCCTTATTTCACTCACAGGCTTGATCTCACAGGTAAATAAGTATAGAAGCTTTCACTTGTACCATGGTCAATCTGGACTAATCTGCCCCTCCTCAGGCAGCCTGGTACCTTCCCGCTCTTAGAGACATTGCTACTGGACTCACTAAACATACCAGCTTTAATCCTGCTGTAGCTCTAAATTCTAAACTAAGCCCACTAACCTCAACCTCCTTAGTAGCAGGAATTTCCAATCTTCACCACCACACCTTTCATTCCTTTCCCTGATGTGACTAACAATTATTTTTAACTCTTAAAATGTATAACGTGGATCCCCTAAAATGAAAGCTGTATAGGCTCATTATTCTCTGTTGGGAGCTCCACAATATCTTTTTAACATGTCTTTATACCTCCATTCTTGCCCTTTTCCATCTCTGCCCCACCACCCCTACCCATAACATCTTCATGCACAGATCTGGTTATGCCGGTTACCTACTCAAGACTCTTTAATAACTACCTATTATATACTGATTAAACTCCAAACTCTTAGCCTGATTATTTTTTACATTTTATTTGTTTCATTAAAATACCCAGGTATCTCCCTTCCTCCCTCTCATTCCCCCCATTAGGGAAGGAATCATTTGACAAAAAGAGATATGTATATATAAAACTATGTCTTGCTTAATTTTCTTTATTTGTTCTTTCTCTGGAGGTGGACATACACAAGTCATTCTTCAAACAATATTTCTAATTGCTGTATATGATTCTGCTTGTGTCACTCTTCATAACTTCATGTAGGTCTTTTCATTTAAAAAATGAATCTGTTTGTCATTTCTTATGACTAATATTCCATCACAATCATATGCCACAATTTGTTTAACCATTCCCTAACTGTTGGGCATCTCTTCAATTTCCAATCCTTTGCCACCACAAAGAGAACTGCTATAAATATATTATAACATAGGTGCTTTTTCTTTTTTTTCTGATCACCTTAGGAAAAATAACTAATAGTGCTACTGATGGATCAAAAGGCATAAACAATTTTATAATTCTTTGGACATAATTCTGGATTTTAAGGTTCTCTATGGTCTGGTTCCACTCTATACTAGGGAATATTTAAACTCTCTTCCATAACACTCTGAACAAAGTAGGAACCTAAATGTTTATTTGAATTAAACTGAATCTATGTCTATCTGCTGGTGTGTAATGATAGTTTTCTCACCAATAATTTTCTATACCAATGGAATTACAGGAATGGACAAAAAGGAAAATGTGAGGGAGCAAGGAATAATATAAAGAGCTAGTCTTGGAGGCATAAAAACTTGGGTTCAAAGGTCTTGCTTTTGTATATTTATGTTGTGATCCTGAGCAAGTTACTTAACTTTCCATTGTTCCAGACCAACTCTCTAGAATATCTTGGAGAATAGCTACAGATCTGCAATGATAGAGAGACTTCCTCTCTATGAGTTCCCTTCATGAAGGTAATTATAGCTCCACTCCACCCTCCAGCTCTATCAAGAAAAATGTCAAATTATTTAAAATAAAGCAAATAAAATAAGATTTTTATATCACATACATGGATGGAGTTAATAGTTTAGATTTTTAAAATTTAAAATAAATTTATCCTGAAGGAGGAAGGTAATAATTATAATTGACACATATAGCATATGTAGTGCAGAGTGCTCCAGCTGGTACACAGTAGGACTTAATAAATGCTTGTTGAATTGATTTATATTGAATATTCTTACAAATATATTATTTCAAGATGTATATTAAAAAGATAACAAAAGAGAAGGAAATTTTGATTTTATGGACTGTTTCTAAAGCAGTTAAACCATCTTCAATTTGAATTAACAACAAATTCCACTGTTCACTGACCTTGTGGGAGATGTACCCTGACACAATGAACCCTGGCTCTAATTAAATGGGAAGTAGCTCTGATTTTAAAATTTGATCGGGTTCACCATGCCCCAAGCCTCTCCCAGTATAGTCCTGGTCTAAACATACACATTCTAGGATAACAGAAATTACTTTGGAGGATATTCACTAACTTTTCTTCACTGGTTTCTCTTTCTAAGAGACCTAAGTTAAGTTCTTCAAATCAAGAAGTCTGAATTTAACATTAAAAAGAAACTACACTTGGGTCTCAAATATTTAATCAGTCAAGTCAATGCATCAACTCAGACACTTCATGATTTGTCATTTAAATATGACCGGTGTGGCAGCATAAACTCTCCAATTAATATTTAAAGGAGAACCTAAATGCTCAATAAATCTTGATCTCTGATAAAGTAATATTCATTGACATCAAATATACCACATTTGCTAAAGAAGCTATTAAATTATTCACTTTATTAACTAAAGAGGGTCATGATCTGAATTGAGGAGAGTGTGGGAACAAAAAGAATGAGAGCTTTTAAACTAAATGTTGTTTTAGGGTCTAAAGGAATATACTAATCATTCTTATATTTTTGAGAAGATCTTTTAAAAGCATGGAGTCAACACTCAAGACATCTACCATGAGCAATTGCTTAGGCTTTCTTTTTAAATTCTTCATTACTTTACCACTTTGCCCCTCAACTCCATCCTCTGTGATTTGTGGGAAACTTTTAAATGAGGAAATTCTTTATTAATGCAGATATAATGAATAGAGAACAGAATTTGGAAATAAAAGTTAGGAATTTCAACCATAGGTTTTCCACTCCCCTGTGTGATTCTGGATAAAATATTACAACCTCTTTGGGTCCCAGTTTCCCAAACTGAAAATGAAAGGTTGGACCAAATGTTCTTTAAGGCCACTTCCATCTTCAAGTTTATGATAATATGAATTGCTTTACAACACTTGTGTGGGCACTGAGAAGTTATATCCCCTTGCCCAGGGTCATAAAGCCAGTATACCTCAAAACTGGGATTTAAACTCAGGTCTTCTTGACTGAAGGAGGATTTCTATCTCCTTTATCATTATCCCCATACCTCCTTAACATGTGTAGAATATTTATTGAGCAAATAATAGAATGATTTAAGGAGTAATCCTCTTATCAAAATAGAAAATAATGGTTATACAACTCCTTTCACTCAATTCTATTTATGTAACCTACAGCTCATTTACATGGGACTCTCTCCACTAGTTAAGACTGATGACTCAATGTCCCTTGCCTGAGTGAAGACTGGAATTGGCAAAAGCTTAAAAGAATAGTGAATTTGGCCTTTTAGCTTTGAGAGTGGAGACATATCATTCCAAATATTTTTCAGGGAGAGGTCTCTTAAGAGAGAGAAAGTCTCTGGGAAGAAGTGGACAATTTAAATGTTATATTCAAATAGAATATGTCAATTGTGTCCCTACCTACAGCTTACAACACTAGATTTACTACACGAATTTGGGGGAATTTCTCATATTCTCTAGGTTGAGCCAAGATATCACACTCTGAGTGGGAGAACTCATTGACTTTGTATATTGTCTGTATTGTATTGTATATAATATGCAAATGTTGTATATTACTTGGGATACTCCATCCCCATCAAGAGGTAGCAATCACAGGCTCAGTATGAACAACAAAGATTACTTCCGTGGAGGAATAGCAAATGCTATAATTCATTATATAATTAATTAATGATATAATGCAGAGAGCCCCTCTCTCTGAAGAGGGAAAAGTGACCAATCTTTCACACAATCTCCTATTTTTCATCCTGGCAGAAATGAAAGAAAGGTGGGCAGAAGCGAATATATATCCCCCATGCACATATGTATTAGGAAAACAAAGGGACACTAACACATCCTTGGTGGAGTTGTGAACAGATCCAATCATCTCAGAGGGCAATTTGTAACAATGCCCAAAGGGCTATAAAATTATGCATACTCTTTAATCCTGTAACACCACTTCTGGGTCTATATCCCAAAGAGGTCCTAAAAAAAGGGGAAAGGATTCATTTGTGCAAAAATATTCATATCAGTTCTTTTTGTAGTAGCAAAGAATTGGAAAATGAAGGAACCTCTATCAAATGGGGAATGGTTATATAATGGTTACATAAACTGTGGTATATGTTGGTGATAGAATTGTGCTTTGAGAAATGCAAGATGATTTTGAAAAAATTAAAAAGATCTGCATGAACTGATGCAGAGCAAAATAAGCAGAACTGGGAGAACATTATACACAGTAACAACAATAGTATACATGGTCAACTGTAAAAACTTGGCTACTCTCAGCAATAAAGTGGTCTGGGCCAAACCTTAATGACATGGTGGGAAATGCTATCCACCCCCAGAGGAAAAAAAAAACTGCTGGATTTGGATAGATGTGGATCAATACATACAATTTCTCACATCAATGTATTTACAGTTTTATTTTGGGGTTGTGGTTTGCTTGAATGTGCTCTTACAACAATGACCAATATGGAAGTATATTTTGCATGATAATAAAAATAAAATAAAACACAGAACATATGTATGTATTCATTCCTTCCTTCCAATGAATTGTATCTAGTGAGACCCATCTACATATATTAATTAAAACATATTATTGTTTTGCATGTAGTAGGAATGTAATTAATGCTAGTATTTTCTAGCTTTTAAAAATTAACTTTTATGGTGACCTGCCTTTTGCACATTTCACTATTCACCAGTATCTTCACCAGAGAGTATGTAGAAAAAATGAAAAGAAATAAAGTTCAAGGCATCCAATTCTCCTACTGGTTAGGAATTCTGACAAAAGATTTGGATAAGAAGAAATTAAGGTAGTTTAGTAAAGTAGAAAAGGTACTAAATGTCAAGTGACTCCAACATGGGTTTGAATTATGGCTCTGGTGAACTCCAGGGAAAACCACTTAATGCCTAGAATTCATTTCCCTCATCAGTGAAATGGGAATAATAATGCCTCTCTGCCATTTCTATCTCACAAGGTTGATGTGAGGAATAAATATGATTATTTATGAGGTTTGGTGATTGTAAATAAATTAATAAATATTCCTGAATATCTACTTCATGCAGAGATAAGAGGACTACAAAGATGACTAAGATATTGAGTAGATGGTCTCTAGTCTCCTTCAGTTCTAAACATATAATCCAATGTTCCTATGATCCCTGCCTTAAAAGGAATACATAGTCTAACCAGGGAAGACAAGACATGCTAATTACCAAATGAATGGAAAAGACATAAAGTGCTTTGGGCAGTGAAAGAAGGTGAAATAACTGTGGCAATAGAAGACTTTGTAGCAGAGTTAGGATGTAAACTAGATCTTGAAGGGTGAGGAAGAAGTTTTAGATGAGCAAAATTATTGGGGAAAAATATTTTAGTTAGTGGGAATGTGCAAAGTTCCTAATGAGTGAAAATATTTTCAGAGGCAAATAAGCAGTTTAAGGAATAGACTAGAAAGGTTCGTGTTGGAAAAGAAGAGTGGAAAGGCAGATTAGGAATATATTACAGAGAGTTTTAAAAATTATGCTAAGGATTGAAAGTGATGGGAAACCAGTGAAGCTTTAAAAAAATTTTGTAATCCTCAGCTGTAAATTTAAGTTATCCAAGCTAGCCTATTCATCATTACCAGAACTATAACTAGGAATTTTGAAGTCTAGGGTAAGTACCACACAATCTGCTTTAGCACAAGCAAAGAACCCACAAAGTAGAGAAAACAAAGAAATGTCGAAGGTTGATAGTTTACTTCCCTCAAGGAATTAAGTCAACATATCCTTTTATTGCTACCATCCCTTTCTATAGACTCTTAGTTGAGGGAATTAAAACCCACCTTTTGTGGAAGGAAGCAAAACTCTCCACTTGGTTTTTTTTCCTATTTTAACTAATTAACCTTGCTAACAAAATGTTAAACTTTTATTTATGCAATGGTGAAGGATTACCCATACTTCAATAAGCAGCTAGGTAGGCTTACAGTAAGAAAGATCATTGTCCAGATCGGGCCTCAGACACTAGCTTTGTGACTTTAGGTAAGTCACTTAATTGTAAAATGTAAAACTTTAAAATGTGGGCAATAATATCTAGACCTTCCAAGGTTTTTCTGAGGAGCAAATGATGCAAATATTTGAAAAGCACTTGACTCAGTACCTGAGACATAATAGGTGCTTAATAAATGCTTGTTTTCTTCAGTTTCTCTGTTAAATTGTCTGTTACCAGGATTATTTTCCTTTCTTAATCTCTAAAGCACTCAGTATCACAAGTATTGGCTACTTAATATGTGCTACCTTGCCCTATAAGATTTCTATTCACGTACATAGGTCTTGTCTCTTTCTCAGTTAGACTGCATGGTTCTTGAGCATAGATCTTCCAAATTCATCATCTTAGAGCAAAGTCGCAATTACCCTACCCTACTTATGGCTATGCTTCCTAATTTTATTTTTTTATTATGTCTGAATTCTTTAATTGGTAAGTAAGAGGCCAAATGAAATTATCAGCAATTTATGAGTCTAGAGTAGAAAACATGGAGCAGAGTGAAAGTTGGGGGCAAATTGAGCACAAAACAACATCCAAATTAGTAAACAGAAAGCTGCTCTCTGGTCAAAGCCAAGCATTCACAAAGGCTTCTAATTCAAAAAAGTTAAGAAGGCAGTTATAAACTGAGTCTGAGAGCAACAATGTCTAGAGTTGGGGGAAATCCTTCATGTGATAAGGATCCAAAAACATGACGGACCTGGGAGACAAGAAGTCAAGAAGACTTGAGTTCAAATTCGCCATTGAATTCTTTTTAGCTATACGTCCATGGGCAAATTGCTTAACTTCTGTCTGCTTTGGTTTTCTCATTTAAAAATAAGAAGAAGAAGACTATTTTCTTCCCAGAGATGTTATGAGGATAAAATGAAATAATAAAATGAAATATTACAAATCTTCTACTGTCATATAAACATTAGGTACCTACCTATCTGATTCAAGGAATCGGATTTATATGCCCTTTTATTGCTATGATACACTCTAGCTATGCCCCTTATTTGCTCATCTGTCACTGACAGTTTCAATGTCATTTTAGACATCCTTAATATCTTTTAAGCCATTAAGTTTCTGTCTTCAGACATAAAGTTTTACATGGCAATTTATTGCAAAACTAGAACTTCTTTGTTTATGTATGTGTGTGTTGGTTATCATTCTCATTTTTTAAAGATCCCATTTAAATTCTGCCTTCACAAGACTTCTGCTATGAGAGTTGAGTGAGAGGTGCTTATGTCCAACTCAGCTTCAAAACAAGAAGAAATGTGCAATATAAGTTAAGGGAATTACAACTAAATGAAGAGAAAGGGAAGAAATCTCTCTTTAAAAAATAACAATGATAATAAGAAAGGATCCAGTAAAGATCAGATCTCAAGATATACTATAAAGGTAAGAGAATGACAGAAAAAACTACAAAAAAAGAATAATTATGAGATAACTAATATTAGAATCCCAAAGAAGAAAATGGGATAGACAAGAGAACTCCAAATGTGGTTGGAATCAATGAACCAATAAACTTATATTAAGTGCCTACTATGTGCCAGAGTGTACTAAATGCTAGTAAGGAATTGAAGAAAGGGATAAGGAACAAACATAGAGCTCTTTTTTAAAAAAAAATTCTCTCTGTCTTAGAATTGATACTAAGTATAGGTTTCAAAGCAGAAGAGTGATAAAGGCTAAGCAATTGGAGTTGTGACTTGCCCAGGGTTACACAGCTAGGAAGTATCTGAGGCAAGATTTGAACTTGGGACTTCTCTTTTCCATGCTTAGCTCTCTATCCACTAAGTCACTTGGGTGTCCCAAAACTAGAGAACTAAAAGAAAAACTAAAACAAAAAAGCAGAGACAAAGAATTGGAGAAATAGTCACTGAGAGAAAAGCAGGTTCCAAATAGCATGTTAGAATCTTGATATGAAGCTTCTCTGGCCACGTGCTAGTTATAGGTTCTGAATGATCACCAGATATCTGTAAGAATCAAACTTCTTGAAGTATTTTTAGATAAAAACAATAACTAGAACTAATACCTGCTAAAATGCTCCTGTTCACTGTGATTATTACTATTTTCTGTCCTCTTCTATTATTCTCTCTCCTTTCTCAATTCTTCCTAAGTGACCAAATGTACCAAAAACTATGTAGCATCCAGGAGCAACTGCTAGAAAGCATTCTTCATGATGATACGAAAACAAGAATCCTAGTTTCTAGTCCTCATCCTACTTGGGTCTCATTTTTAACTCCAGGCAAATGATTATACATCATGACATTTTCTCATCCTGATAATGGAGATAATCATACAAGTCTTGTAGGGCTGTTAGGAGATTTAATGAGGCAATAATAAATGTAAAGTGCTTTGTACTCTCTGGAAGAAATATCTTATATAATAAAGTTTTCTATTGTTACTTAATCAGGTCTAAGCTTCTATGAAACCAATACCATGCCAAAAAATAGACATCTTAATTAATTAGCTGTAAGTAAGGCTCCAAGGAGCTAATTTTTCAGGGAAAGTGACCATCTTTGAAACTTGGATTCCAGCAGCCAACTTCAATTCAATTAACATTTATTGAATGCCTATAAGTTGCTCAAAATTTTACTAAGTGACAGGGGAGGGTGATTACATCAAGCCAAGTAACACCAAAGGCCTCTTGGAAAGAATAGTTTATTGATCCAAAAAAGAGGTAAAGTCAGAATATTGTATAGATTGTGAGAAATGATTGAATGAGAAGCTTGTTGAATGAATTCATCAGTACCTACAATCTGGTCAGACACTTCAGCTGCACAATGAGTTGAGTTCAAAATTAAATAAGAGAGAAAAAGAGACAGAAATAACAAACATTTGGCGACTGCTACAGCATTTTATTAAAATTACTTTTTATTTATATTTTTTCTTTTCTATATCACAACAATTTATCCCAGTGGATTTCTCCCCTTCTCCTGCCATGAAGCCGTCTCATATAACCAATAGCATTTTTGAAAGAAGACAGAAAACCAGAAAAACAGATCAATATTTGGAAAAAGTCTAAAAATATGTACAGTATATCTCACCAATGGTCCTTCCATCTCCACAATGGAGTGAGGTGGGAATATCTTCTCATATTTCTTCTTTGGAACTAGGCTTGTTCTTTGTAATTTTACAACATTAACTTCTAATTATTTAGAAGTTTTTCTGGTTACTATTTTGTTTTCTTGGCTCTGATTATTTCATTCTGCATCACTTCTTTTTTTTCTTTTTCTTTTTTTAATTTAACCCTTACCTTCCGTCTTGAAGTCAATACTGTGTATTGGCTCCAAGGCAGAAGAGTGGTAAGGGCAGGCAATGGGGGTCAAGAGACTTGCCCAGGTTCACACAGCTGGGAAGTGTCTGAGGTCAGATTTGAACCTAGCACCTCCCATCTCTAGGCCTGGCTCTCAATCCCCCGCATCAGTTCTTAAAAATGTTTCCTTGCTTCTTTGTATTTATCACATTTGTTGTTTTTTACATCACATTATTATTTCATTACATTTATTTTCTCATAATTGGTTTAGCTATTTCCCAACCCGTAGACATGCACTTTGTTTCCAGTTGTTTGCTATCATGAAAAGTCCTGCTATAAATATTTTAGCATGTATGGGGACTTTCTTCTTATCAATGGCCACCTTGGGGTATATACCTAATAATAGACCCTTGGGGTCAAAGGATGCCAACATTATAATAACTCCATTATAATAATTCCAAATTGCTTTCCAAAATAATTTTATTGATTCACAATTCTACCAATAATATAATGAACTTATCTTTCTACAACCTCTCCAATATTGACTATTTTTATCTTTTGTCATCTTTGCCAATTTTTAGGATATAAGGTGAAACCTAAGAATTGTTTTGTTTTGTATCTCTCTTATTGGTGAATTGGATCATTCTCTTATATGGTTGCTAACAATTTGAAATTCTTGAAATGTTTATTCATATTTTGACCACAAAAGGAAGGAATAACTTTTCATTTCTGTACATTCTCATGAATACAAACTGTATTCATGAATATAAGTGCACATACACACACATACATTCTATCTTTTAAACACCAGTATTCTCCTCTGAGAATCATGGAGCACCACTATCTGAATGACCTAGGAAAGTTCACTTAACCTCTCTAAGTCTTAGTTTTCTAACCTGCAAAATAAAGTTGTTGGAGTAGATAAAGGTCCTTGACAACTCTAGAGTTATGATCCTACTTTTCTCTCACAATCGCCAACAAACCAGAATTGTAAGTGACTTAAAGGGCATGGAAAAACACTCAATGATTACATATAACAAGGATTCTTTCCACATGAAGAATCAAAAATATTAATGACCTAATTGATTAGAAAGAATATAGATATGACTTTTGTGTTAGCAAAGGATTGGCAGGAAGGGAGACATGCATTGAGTGGTAAATGTATAAATAAATAATAGTATATACAGGTTATGAAATATTTCAGCAAAATATCCATATATGGTATATTTATATTAGTAGCAGAAACATATTCAGATGTCTGTGTAATAATCTAAATAAATAGTAATTCTCACCGAGCATAGAGCTACAACTTTCATTCCCCAGGGAAATGTTTGATTGACATTATTGAATCATTAAGAAAGAAATTAATTCTGAGAAGCCCAGGAAGATTCCTGCAAACTAGTTCAAAGTAAAGGAAGAACAATAGGGAAGGAGTACACATAAGGCCTACAATAATGTAAATGGAAAGAAGAAACACCAAAGAAACATCTGGATGTTATTTAATTATAATTTCCAAGCTTGGCCATCCAGAAAAGATGAGAGAATATATTTTTCTTATTATAGAAATGGGGAACTCTAGGTATGGAATACTATCTATCTATCTATCTATCTATCTATCTATCTATCTATCTATCTAGTCAGAGCTGCTGCTCTGTGGCTCACTTTCACAAAAGTGATTTTTTTCTCTTTCTTTCTTATTATTTGTTATCATGAATGGCTGGATGGGTAGAAGAGAGCAAAGAATTTATTTAGAAAAAAAAAGCAATATAAAAGCAAAAGATATCAATTGTCAGGACTGTTTCCCAAGAAAATCAAGGAAAAAGAAAAAAGATTTATATATTCCAAAATATTTATAGCAGCTCTCTACATGGTGGCAAAGAACTGGAAATTGAGGGGTTGCCTATCATTTGGGGAATGGCTAAACAAATTGCAGTATATGAGATTGTAATGAGATAGTGTGCACCATAAGAAACAATGAGCAGGCTATTTTTTTTAATTAGAAAGAACTACACAAGATAATGTATAGTTAAATGAGTAGAAACAAGAGAACATCATACACAGCTATAGATTTAATACTTCAAGAATAAATTGTGAATGTTACCTCTAGAGAATGAACTGAAAAATAGAAACATCAAAGAATATCCCCAACGACCATATCATGCCATTTATCTCCCGAAGTCTGTCCAAACTTATATTCATTGCTTCCATGACATTATCCATCTCCATCTCTGTTGTCCCCTTCTCTTTTTGCCTCTAGTTTTTCCAAACACCAGGGTCTTTTCTAATGAACCCTGTCTTCTTATTATGTGGCCAAAGTATTTCAGTTTCAGCTTCAGTATTTGACCTTTCGATGAATAATCTGAATTAATTTCTTTAAGTATTGACTCTTTTGATCTCCTTGCTATCCAAGGGACTCTCAAAAGATTTGTCCAGCACTACAATTTGAAAGAATTGATTCTGTGGCACTCGGATTTTCTTATAGTCCAACTCTTACAGTCATACATTACTACAGGGAAAACAATATCTTTGTCTGAACAAACTTTTGGTGGCTAGGTGATGGTTCTGCTTTTTATTATGTTGTCCAGATTTTCCGTACTTTTCTTTCTAAGGAGCAAGTGTCTTTTAATTTCATAGTTACAGTCACCATCTGCAGTAATTTTCAAGTCCAAGAATATAAAATCTAACACTACTTCCACTTCTTCTTCCTCTATTTTTTCCAGGAAGAAACTACTAAATGCCAAACACTGAACAAAACATTGGGAATACAAATACAAGTAGATAGTCCTTGCCCTCAAGGAGCCTGCATTATAATGGGAGGGGCTAGGAATAACATATTAAAAGGAAGAATTTGAGGGGTTGGTAAAGAGAAGGGAGGGAGAGGTAAAGTTACTTGACTGGGTCATAGTAGAGGACATCCAGAACCCAACCTGGGGACATATAAGATATGTCTAATTTGGGCATCTTCCTTAAACAGAGGTTATAGAATGATCCAGTCAATCAAAGAGAGAGACTGCAGGGGCAGGAAAAATCTTGTCTTTGGGTTCCAAGCTAGGTCTGGGGTTTCAAGATGAAGAGCTACAAAGAAAGGCCAGGGTGCAGCCTGGGAGGGACTTAAATAGCCACCAAGGATGTTCCTATGAAGAAAGACAATTCTTTTGGCAAATAGATGACTCAATCTTTGGAAAAATAATGACTTGTAGAAATTTATTAATCATCTCTTTTTTTCTTATTCATATCTGGATGAAGCTAAGCTATAATAAGTTCACAGAAACTGAAATGGTCTACAAAGTACCAATAAATTCTAGTGCTCTAGAGATTGGTAAACACATATGTTCAGTGCACTGACTTAATAATTGCAACCTTCACTCATGGTCTTCAAATCCTATTTTAAAAGCATCAAATCTGTGAGACAAAAGCACTCAGTTTTCTATCTGCAAACACAGCTTTTCTGTGTATTTGGAAAAGATGTTATAACTTCTTTGTGTGAGGATTGAAGAGGACAAGTGCCATAGAAAGACAAATTGCTACTTGCCACCTTGATGAGTCTGCAGTTAGATTTTCAGTCAATTTGAATTGGTTGCACATCAGAAAAGAAGAGCTTCTAAAGCTGAAATATTCCATATTTCAGAACTTTTTGTCCTTTTGTTTTCTGTTTTTTAATGTATACAAGAATTATTTGACTTTGTGTGGGTCTGTCTTTTCCTACACTTAGTCAACACTTTCTTACACTTAAGTTTAAAAAAAGAGACCTCAGTGTTACAAATTCACACCTAACAAATAGATGATTCCTATATCTAAAGCATTGTGCTAGCTGTTAGGATACTTCAATGTCAGGCATATTTCAATGGATATATGACATTATCAGTGTTGTCATTGGTCTATCCATGCCTTTTCATCCATTATGTCTCTTGTCCATGACCTCCCATAAATTCTCTAAAGATGGCTCATCTAACATTCCTGAAGCCTTCCTCTCCAAATCTTCTAATATGACCTGTGCACAAGTGCAAGATGGGGGCTGTCTACTTGTTATCCTTCACTCAAGCTGTTCTTCATCTTTTCCAGAAGTTCCTTGTTACATTCATCTTTGCTGTAAGCAGTCTGATACTCCCATTTCTCTCTCATCTATTTATTGTTCAGCTGTTTTCACTCATGGCCAATTTTTCCTGACCCCATTTGGGGTTTCCATGGCAAAGATACTGGAATGGTTTACCATTTCTGTCTCTAACTCATTTTACAGATGAAGGAACTGAGGCAAAGAAGGTTAAGTGCCCAGATAATAAATGTATGAGGCCAGATTTTTAACTCAGGAAGATAAGTCTTCCTGATTTCAGACCAGGTGCCAACCAGCAGTCCCTCTTTTACTGATGCTAGATTACATATTTAATTCCACTTCTTTCTTTCAACTTGCCACTGGTAATCTGTTGAAGTTTATATAATCCCACAATATATAGCTCTCCGTTGTTCTTGGAGTCACTCATGATCTTGTTTCTTTGGTGACTATAATTTTTTCATTCCTTCACAAGTCATATGGAACCATTTGAAATACATTGGTGGTAAAAAGAAATGTTTTTGTTTCAAGAAGTTATAAGTTACTTAAATTTCTGGACAATTTCTAAAACTGCAATATCATCAATTCTTTTCCTTCTGCTATTCAATTGTAATCTCTACTTGCAACGTCTGGCATATATATATATATATATATATATATATATATATATATATATATATAGAGAGAGAGAGAGAGAGAGAGAGAGAGAGAGAGAGAGAGAAAGAGAGAGGGGGGGAATTTAGTTTTATATTTTTATTATTGTTTATATAACATACAATAATATATTATTGATATTATTATAATATTAAATATAAAAGCATATTTAAACTCTTACCTTTTATGTGTATTGATTCTAAGGCAGTAAGGGCTAGGCAATGTAGGTTAAATGACTCACCCAGAGTCACAAAGCTAGGACATATCTGAGGTCAGAGTTGAACCTAGGACCTCCTGTCTCACGCCTGGCTCTCTCTGAGCCACCTAGCTTCTCCTTACCCTAGGTATATCTGCTGATGAACCAGCTCAGTCAATGAACTACCATCCAACTGCATTTCATTGTATGAAATTCCTTAGCTAGTTGATTTTTCCTTTAAAAATTGTAAAGTCAGACATCTCTGAATAGATATCTTATTTATGAAGCTTTGTTATATTCTAGGACTAGAAGCAATCACTGTGATGGTGTCTACAAAAAGTAGTACCTAAGTAACTTTATCATCTTTAAAGAGTTTTTTTTTTACCGTGTATGGGAAATCCCTATTGCATTTGGTGTCTGCATTGGATATTCTTCCACAAACGTAGCAAATACTTTTGATGACTATGCATGACTATCCCTCTTTTGTGGCTCACTAGATATTGATAATCAGAAGATCAAATAAAGATGTCTCTAGTTATATCTATAAAGGAATCTTGGGTGTTGTTACATATGCATGGGAAAGTGTTGGTTGGAGGAAAGAAAGTCTTTAAAGCTGCTTTTTTACTATAGAGTAATATAGTGCTGGGGTTTTTTTTATAATAGAAAAACAGCAAATTAAGTAGAATCTTGCATTCTTTATATCAGTTAAATTTATGAAAGTAAGGATGAATTCTGCTGTAGAATATTATGTGTGAAAGGCTGCTTATTTTATTCTTATGTTTTCTTCATAAATACTCTCAATATGCATGTTTTCATAAAGATTTTATAGAGATGAGGAAGGCTTGGGTGGCAGTTATTAATGCCTTTTTGATTCTCCTTTTTTTATATAAACATCTCTCTTTTTCCCCATGTGTTCAGTATCTTCTCTTTCAAAAAAAAATATATATATATATTTAGAATTGGAAACCACCTTAGAGATCATCTTTTAAATTTAATAACCTTTCAAAAGTCACACAAGTAATAAGTAAAAGAGCTGAGTTATCTTGAAAATAATTTATCAATGTCCTAAATATCATGTCACTTTCACATTAATTTATCCTGTATATGCTTAGTCTAGTTTTTTTTATTCCTATCTATTTAGTGCCATTTCCACTTTATGACATGCATTTCAAAGACCAAGATATGAGTCCAAATGTGTGTATATTTGTGAAGATATCTGCTAAAGTTTTTATAATCATTTTTTCATTTTTAATACACACACACATACACCCATATACTTTTTGGTTTATTGTTCCAATGATCTTCAGATAATCTAGACTAATGAGCTTCATATAGACTTTTCTGAAGGCTTGTTTTTCCCTGGACTTTTCACTGTTTTATGAGATGTTAAATAACATTAGCAACTGGAATGGACCTTAAAAATCATCTATTTCAATCCCTACATTTTAAAGATAAGTAGAAGAAAGGTAACTAACTATACACAAATAATGCAAAAGAAAAATAACTTGAAAGGAAATAAAATTGCAAGTGATAATAATGACCAGTATGGTCCCAGGGACAGTTTCATTAGATGGGTAAAATAGAATGGGTAAGAACTGTTGCATATGTATCTAGACACAGTTATATGGCTTATTTTGCTTAATTATTTTCCTCAGTTCCAAGAGAGAGCTCAAGGTGATGGAGGCAGGAAAGAGGCAGGCCAACTCCTGATGTAAAAAGAAAAAAGTATCAATACGACATACACAGTGAATTTTGATTTTTGTGACATTTTTTGGAGGGGAAGGTAGGTGCTTGTGTTGTTGTGTTCAATGATTCCTGTTCTCTTCTTGAAGAAACATATTCATGCTCTATGAGTGCAAAATTTCTGCAGAGCTTCTAAGGTTCTGGCCTCTTTCTTGATCTTGAATAATAAATTCCATAATTTTACCATTCTTTCTCATTCTCACTTTTGCATTCCAATCAGAGTAGTAAGGAACTACAAGTCATTCTATTGGAGGACTTCATATTCTTCATGTACTTCTCCTACCTGCATCTTCTGAAACTTATATTCATACATAAGCTAAAATGATCTTCACAAAAGTCTTTCTACTTATATTTATCATAAGCACTATCAGTTGAGATAATCAAGTACCCCATGAAATGTTGTCCCTTATTATCATAAAATCAACTCTCTTGAGTCTTTTTAGTGCCTTTCTATGGCAAACCATGAACCATTTTCCCACCAAGCTATAACTTTTCTATAATTTCTATTTCATATGAATGAAAGAAATGGTACTTATTAAGAGATTAAAATATTTCCAGGATAACGCTAGGTGCCGATGATTCAAAAGGCTCACAGGATCACAGATTTAGATCTAGAAAGACACTGGAAAGGTCAGGTCATTCACCAAACAAGATATCTTAGTCCCTAGTCAAGTTAACATGATTTATAACAAATTGTCAGTTTTTAAGCATTTATATAAAAATACCCATAATCATATAGCTTTGTTCCTTTTTGGTCACTGGAAAATGATTTCATACTTAAGAGGACAGCTAATTTATTTTTAAAATGACTTGAAGACTATTATTGTTATCATACTTTATCTCCCTTATATGACTCCTGCCAAAGCAGAAGGAGGCTGATCACACTTTATATATGTTTTTGTGGGGTTACTACATTGTCAGAGAATTCACAAGCTATCTGCCATCCTATTGGTAAGAAGTTTCCTTGTACCTAGTTATTTAGACTTATCTTTAGACAGTAGAAACAACAATCTGTTCCTGGGACTATATATACTCAAAGTCTTTATGGGATCCCACGTTTATTCTCTCTGGAATTATCTTTACTTATCCTCTGTGTGTGTGTGTGTGTGCGTGCATATATTGTATATAAAGTTACATAATTCTTTTACATGTTATCTCTCCCATTAGATTATGGGATACATGAAATTAGGGATTTTATTTTTCTCTCTCCTGAACTTAGTACAGAACCTGGCACAGAGTAGACACTGAATAAATGCTTGTTGATTATTTGGGTAGCTATTTATTTATACTGATAATGGATAAAGTGCTAGTTGTGGACCTGAATTCAAATCCTGCCTCAGAGACTTTAAAGCTTTGTGACGCCAGGCAAGCCATTTAATTTCTTTGTGTCCCTGTCTTATAATTTGTAAAATGGGGATAATAAGAACCCCTCTAACAGGATTGTTGTAAAGACAAAGTTAAACATGTATAAAGCACTTTGCAAATCTCCAAGTGCTATATAAATGCTACCTATTCTTCTTGTTGTCATTATTGTCATTAATATTGGTGACTGACCAAAAGGTGGAATATAATAAAGCTGGGGAGACAAATATAATGATCGTCCCCATCCATAATGAATTTATACTTTAGTCAGAGCAGAGGGAGAGGGAGAAATATACAGATGATGCAAGAAAGGGGTAAAATGAGATCCAGGCACTTTTCCCTCCAGCTCCTATTTTTCACATGAATAAATCCTGTGGAGCTAACTGGCTTATAAAAATATTTTTTAAAGTTTTCATTATGAAAATAATATCCCTTAATCTCTGATCCCTTTCAATGTCAGTAATAAGAACTTGTTTCTCCAAAGAAGAGATGAGGATTTCCTGAGCCTAGTGTGACAGATTTCCACAAAACTTAAAGATTCCCCCTATTCTCACCTTAGAGATTTCTAATGCCTCTCCTTGTCCTTCTACTCCACTGTTCCACTGGCCTGCCCTGAGAAATCATCATAGAAATGAAGACTTTGTATGAGAATGTTCCCATCTCCTGGAGTCAAGGAAAGAAATACATTTGATATTGTTATATACTCTTCTCTCTAGCTCAGAAAGATAGGAAAATCAAAGTGCTTCAGGGAAAAGAGTGGCTTCAAATTACCTGGCTATCCAAACCCATATGCATGAGTATGGCTCAGAAACTCATTAAGGGTAGGGACAGTCGTTATCTTTTCCTTCCAAATTCCATTGTCATCCTTCTGTCATTTTACCTAAAAATCTCCATTTCAGGAAATGTGCATTTTAACTTTGATAGAACTAATATTGCTTGTCCAGGTTAGCCTATCAGTGAGTTTACACAAGATTGGAAAGAAATGGGCTCATTTGCTTAAAATCTATTGCTGTCCATTGTGTCCTAGTAGAAAGAAGACCTGGAACAAAGGGAATTTTGATGGGGATGAAGAGATATGAGTAGGGTCAGAGTAGTCAATCATCTCCAGATAATCTTATAAAGACAGCTTAGTTGATAAAGAAAGTAATGGGACTTGGGGAGACTATCTTTCTGTTAGCTCATAGCTGCTTCTCCAAAGTGCCATTGAGTCACAAGTTTATTATATTCGAAAACTCAAAATCCCTTTCACATAGAAGAACAGAGAGAGTTTTACAGCTTTGCAGACATTGCAATTAGTTTAGACAACACACAGAAACCTCAGAAACTTCAAGGTGAAGATAAGAGTATCAGGTTGGATTGTAGCTACCTCATCCTTAGTAAGCTAAGTTTGGGATACTTTTCTCAGGGACAGATAGCCCTTCCTGGAGGAATATTTTGACCTTAACTATCTGAACTACTTTTGAAACAAAAACAGTTGTATTTCTGACCAAAGGAGAGAATGTTAACCTCTTGAATTCTGGTTTGCTAGGAACTTAAAGTTTTCTAATAAGGCTATATTGCTTTCTAATAAGAAAAGGTGTGGATCATAAAAGGGGTCAAAAGAGGAGTCTCAGATTTTTATCTATTTGAGACTCTGTTTCTCTTATTGGCCTCCCACAGTCTTGGCTATCTGATTAGGTAATTTACCCTGAATAAAAACATGTAAATGCATAATAATTTGAACACATCTCTAAACCTTTCTTCCATCTCAAGAAAAATACATTGTAAAGGAAATATGGAGATCAATAGTGTGGATATTGTCAGATAACTTAGATAATTCTTGAAATCAATAGAAAATTTTACCTTTCAATATAACTAAAATACATTTGCAATTTCATGATTTCATAATGAGGTAACATTAGAGGAAAAAAGAATTTTCTCTGGTGCCAGGAAGCTAACTGTTGTGGGAAAAAAATAACTGGCACATTTGAAATGTCACCTGGTTTATATCCTTATCTCTGGTATGGTAAGCTAGATAAAGGTGTTCTCTCTATTTAATAAGGTTCTTAGGTGTTGAGGAGGGTGACTATGTCTGTGTTGTGGGCTGCTATATTGATGATCTTATAATGCGGCCATTTTGCTATTTCAGTATCTAAAAAATGATGTGGTTCAAGATAGACTTGCCTTATAATAAATTATATTATATATACACACACAATTATATATTTCAGGTTTAGAAAAGTCTTTAGAGGCCCTCATCTAACTTTCTTCAACTTTACAGAAGATAATGGAACATGAGGCCCAGAGATTGGAAAATGATTTGTATGAGGTGAACGTGATAGAGCAGAGAGAGTAGTGCGCTTGTAATTGATGCAAATTGAGTTTGAATCCAGCCTCTGATATTACATGCATGGCCTTGGGTACAAGCCATTTAATCTCTCTGGGCTTCAGTATCCTCTTCTCTAAAATGGAGACATTGAATTGGATGACCTGCAAGACTAATTCCAGCTCTAACTCTATGGTTCTTTGATCATACAGACAGTAAGCCAGGAATTAAATTCAAACTGAATCCAAATCTAAGGTTTCTTCCACCATACCACATATCTTCTCATTAAAGGCTAAAACCTCTGTTTACAAATTCAAATTCATTTTCCAAAAGAATGAGACATCTCAAAATCCTATGCTTGACATAATTTCAGGAATGCATTCACAAAATCATTGAAATGCCAGGATATTTTAAATATTTTGTGGCTAATCATTTTTGTATTGCATAAAACAACATTTTCCTGTCCATCTGGTAGAATCGCAACTCCACAAAAAAGACATTCCTTCTATCCATCTGGACTTTTGGCTTTAGCGAGTCTGTCAGAAAGGCAACACAAGAGTTGATTAGTACCAGCAAAGAGCCAAAAGACTAGACACAGATAATGAAGTAAGACCAATTAACCAAGCTATGGATGAATAAATTTAGACTACTTCCAAGATCTGTATTGGGTGGGTGGAGGGAAAGGAATTGGTGGGCAGTACAGTGGTCTCTTTTACAAGGTCAAAGCTATGAGCAGAAGGATACTCATTGGCGGGCACCTCTTGCCAGATAAATCATCTTTATTTGAGGTAAAAGAGAATAAATGCTAGTGATAAACTGAGACTACTTCCAATGTATTTTGTACATCTGTATACCTCTCTCACAGCTATCTACAGCCTCTGCATCATCTACTTTGTCCTACTTGGGTATCCTCACTTTACATCAATATCTCCAATAAATGAAAATAATCCAGACCTCATTAACCCTATTCTACGACTAGCCTTAGGAAGCATTTTTGTAGGATTCCTTCTAACAATAAACATTCCACCAATATCATCAATCACCATAACAATACCTACCACAACCAAATTAGCAGTCTTCATCATCATCCTACTAGGTCTTCTAATTGGCATAGAACTAAACTCACTTGCTAATAAACTCATAAACACAACAAACCATACTTCTAACTTTTCAAACATACTAGAATATTTCACTCATATTATACGTTGAGCTAAATAACAAATTCATTTATAGGACAATGAATTGCTACTATAATAATTGATTTAAACTGATATGAAAAAACAGGCTAAGGGTTAAGCCAATATACTTTCTATATTATCCTCATTAGTTACTTCCACTCAAAAAGGTTTAATCAAAATATACTTTATATACTTTATGATTTCAGTCATTTTCATCTTAATACTCATTTAATTTGTGCCCATAACTTCTAAAACAATTTACTTAGTAATAAACAAAATTCACCCTAACAAAGCTAGAGCCCATCCACCACAACAATATAACAATGAAACACCACTAAAATCCTGACCTGTACAAAAACCACCAACAAAATCAAACTCAATAGCTGTACTTACCTCAACTTCCCCAGAGTAGAAAGTGAACTCCTAGAGGGTAGGGACAATATTTTTGTCTTTCTTTATACACCTAGTATTTAGGACAGTGTATGGAAAACAGTAATCACTTAATAAATTCTTGTTGATTGATTATTGATTGAAGTATGCCATAAAGAGGTTATTTGAGGCTCAGTAATACCATATATATATATATATAAATATATATATATATATATATATCCAAAAGTCATATATAAAAAAATATATGACTTTTGCATAGAATAATCTGGGTGACTTAAGAAGATAGAGCGATGTCTTTGAAATGAACAATATCTGAGTTCTAATCCTTTCTCAGATATTTACTAGCTTTGTGTCCTTTGGCAAGTCACTAATACTCTCTGTCTGTTTCTCTTTATGATCCATATAGGAATGTATTTACCTCACTCATGTGCTTATACCTTGACCCAGACTAAATAATATTTGGTACTTCCAAGAGATTCAGCCATTTACAGTTGCTTTCTTACATGTTTTATTTTTCTTTTCTGGTAGCAATGAACTTCTGATTTTAAAATAAGCCTACTAGGAAAGGTGTATCATACAATGGAATATACAATCTCATAACGTTAGACTTGAAATAAATATGCATTAACTAGATCAATTATTCAGGTCAAACACAGAGCTAATACATAAGAACCCTGTAGTTTTGAAGGAAAAATATAATTTAAAACAATCAAAAACTTTTGATCAAAAAACTGTTTAAAATCAATGCTTTTTAGTAAAAGTCAGTCTACAAATGCATAAACTCTAATCTGTATATTTTGAAAACAATAGGTCAAAATACATAAAGACTTTGTGAGGTTCAAATATCACAGAAGAAAACCTTTCTAGAGCTCTGGAACTGAAGCCTAAAAGCTATTGGTAACTTCTTCAATATGTCTCAAAAAATACCTGTTGATGAACTTTGAGCCTAAGATGAGAGTATAGCCTATAGACATGAAACAAGCATTTGCACCAGACATAAATGAGAATGTGAGGCAGGAAGGCTGAAAAGAAAATTCCATTGTGTGTACTAAAAAGAGTGTCAAGGAATAATGGAATTATGATAGAAGTGATCATAGGATTCAAACAGCATGACTTGACTAAAAATAAGCAAATTTTCATACAGAAGGTAAAAATGGTAGAAGTGAGTAGAGGAGTGATTAAGAGGTCAGTCATGTGAATATTTCATAAATCTTACTTGACAGAAGGCAGAGAACAAGAAAAATTTTAGCCAATGTATTTTGAACCAACTAGAATGAGAATGAGACAGAGCCATGACTAAGATTTTTTGCAGTAAGCATAATGATGTCACATCAGTAATTTAAAGGAAAGGGTAAGATGCTGCTCTATGGTGGGGATGTAGAAGTCTTGGGACACTGGCAGTGGGACACAACTCCAGAGGAAACCACTTTGCATGGAGTGGAAGAAATAATGCATGGTAAAGTGGAGGAAGACCTAACTCAAACCTCCCATTTAGCAGTTTCTTATTTTTTAAATACTTATTTTGCTACTAGGTGTTAAAATCTGTTCTTTCTGTGTTGCTGGACTATGAGTCTTAATAGTGCTCACGAGTAAAGTCCCACCCTTCCCTGGTTATGGTTCCAATCAAGAGAATAAAGGACCTGGAGTCCTTACTATATATTTAAGAGAATAAAGGTCTAAGAAATAAACTTTGATTATTGTTGTTCAGTTGTTTCAATCATGTCTGACTCTTTGTGACCACATTTTGAGGTTTTTTTTGGCAAAGATGCTGCAGTGCTTTGCTATTTTCTTCTCCACTCATTTTACAGATGAGGAAACTGAGGTAAATGGTGATTAGTGACTTGCCCAGGGTCACACAGCTAGTATCTAAAGCCAAATTTAAACTCACAAAGATGTCATCCTGACCTCAGATCTATTAAGCCTTTATTCGAACCCCATCAGCATCATCAATTCTGAACTAGGAATCAGTGGATACCCCCAGATAAGCTCTGTTACTTCCCCACATTTAGAACAGCCAAGTGATTGAGTAAACAGTCCCTTTTTGTCCTCCACTCTCTGTAATTGCTTTTGACCTGTCAGGACCAAAAGAAAGAGAGGCCATCTCCAGCACATACAATAGAGCAAATCAGATTCCCTAAATAGCCTGAATTGAAAAGCAATCATTGAGACAGTGGCAAGAGGGAAATCAGAGATCAAAGAAAGGGACCACATAGTTATTTCTTGCAGTTCCCTGTAGTGTACAGTCATTTAGGTCCAGGGGGTCAAAGTTTCATGGAAGTATTTTAAGAGCAGAGGGAAGACAACTTTTACAGATGTGATTTTTCTTCACTTAAAAGATTATGGGAGTAGATTCTCTGAGTACTGAATGCTTTCCCAAAGAAGTATGATGAATTTCTGTCAGTTGGAGACATGCAGGGGCCATAAACAAAGTCAAGATAAAAAACTGCAGTGCTTACTTGCTACGTGACAGTGGATAGATAACCGAAGGTTTCAACATCAGTTTCCATATCTGTAAAATAATAATACTCATAGCATTTATCTCATAAGGTCATTATGAGAATCAAATGAGATAATATATGTAAAGCATTTTGCAAATCTTAAAGTACTATATAAGCCTCAATTATGAATAAGTGGGTAGGAGTCAATCAATAAATATTTATGAAACATTTAACTCAATTATAGTCAACACTTCCTTTTTGAAGAGAACAGAAGAATGCAAAGAAGGATAAACCTATCAAAGGGAGTTTACATTCTAATTCAGAGTTTCTCAACATTGGATATATAAATGTATTTTTTAAAAGAGTCTGATGACTGTATTTCATCATAAACACTGTTTCCTTTGTTATCTTGTGTCTTTGATTTTTTTCATTTCAAAACAGTATTTTGACAACCAGATTGCATTTTTCTGTAGAATGCCAAATGGGTCCATGACACAAAAAGAGGTTAGGAACCCTGATCTAATTGGAGAGATAAAATACACCCATCCACATGAAAAGATAAATAACAGTACAGGATACTATTAATACAAATAATACCTTTTATAGGAGGTCAGGAGAGGGACTGCTTTCCATTTGCATTTAGGGAGGACTCCACAAAGAAAGTGGAATTTGTCTGAGTGTTAATAATGGTTGATAAGATGAGATAAGGTGAAATCTGAGGGAAAAAAAGACATTACAAGCAGAGAGGCTATATGATCAAAGGCAAAATGTGAAAAAATTCCAGAGTCTATTTGGATATCAGAAAGGAGACAAGGATTTGCATAGGTGAGCAACCAGAGGTCAGCAATCAACAAAACTGTATTTATTAAGCATCTGGTAGGTGCCAAGAACTGTGCTACTTGCTAGAGGCAAAAATACAAAAGTGAGACAGTCTTGGCCCTCCAGGAGCTTACATTTTATCAAATAGGGCTGGAAAAGTGGAATCATATAATCTTTGAGTTAAGAAGGACTTTAGAGGTCACTTGGTTCAACCCACTACCCAAACCATGAATCAAGATCCCCCCCCAAAAAAAGATCCCCAGCTGTTAAACATTTGCCAATACAGATGGAATTATCAATGTGGGGGGCATTCACAGAAATTTGATAGATTAACTCATGAGAACTAACAAGTTCCCTGAGAGAATAGATAGAGAAAAGAAGAGGTGTTCATTCTGTTTTTAGATAATTCTAATTCTGAAAGTTCTGTTTCTTTTTAATATGAAACTGAAATCTGTCTCTCCACAATTCCCACCATTTGATCTTACATCTGTCCTTAGGGACCAACAACAATAGGTCCAATCATTAATTCCTGTAAGAGACCTTCAAATCTTGTTAGATAGTGATCATGTCTTCTGAAATTCTTATCTTCTACAAGTTAAATATCCAATTCCTTCAACTCTCCTTCATATAACATGGTTTTAAGATACTCATCATTCTACATATCTCTTCTAGATAAGCTCCAATTTGTCAATATCTTCCCTAAAATGTGACACCCCCAGATGGACATTATATTTCAAATGTGGCCTGACCAGGGCAGAGTATTCTTTTCCTTCTACTAATATAGCCCAGGATGACATTTACTTTTGTTCCTGTAAGGAATTTATTGTCCATTATCCGGAAGTTGCAGAAAGACTTTTGGAATGACAACTATGAAGCTGTAACTTTATCTTACAGGCAGTAGAGAGCCATTGAAAGTTTTAGCCAACTGACTCTTGTATGGCCTGAATTTAGCCAACCCACTTGTATGGCTACCATCCTAGTTCAGACTTGAACCATCTCTTGCTTAAATTCTAGAAATAAGCTCTTAGCCGGTATTTCTATTTCAAGTCTCCCTATTCTATCTTCTATATAGTTGCCAAATTCATATTTCTCTGAAACTCAGACAAGTTTCTAAGGCTAAGTGACTGAATGACTGTAAGTTTTGAAAGGAGAAAATTGTAACACTGAAGAAACCAAAGATCTCTGATAACTTGACTATCTTCCTCAAGAGTTTCTTCTCATGAAACTACTTTGTAAACCTTGAAATACCATGTAAATATGATTTACTGTTGTTATTACAAAATCCTCAGATAACAAGGAAACCTGGAAATGTGTTTATGGTATGATCTGATATATAAATGTAGTTAGATTCTACTTTCTGTTTTATTTGGGCCTATTTTAAGATACTATGGGTTGAATTCAGTCATTTTTGAATGTGAGGAACAAAGCACAACTTGAAATGCAGATTTGGCACCTGATTTGATCAGCAAGCATGATTAAATCTAACACTTCTAGCCAAAAATTCCATGCTGAGACTAGAATGATCCTGTTGGGTTGTTTATAAGAGCTAAATTAAATGTATAATTGACATGTCCATTTCATTTTATGCTGCATACACAAGTCCAAAGAACCAAGGTATTTAAATGCTTCTAGCAGTCTAAGGACATTATTTTTTTTTCTCTTTTATCCAGATGTATAATGTCGTCCATAGAAGGAATTTCTATGGAAGAAACTTCTGCTACCTATTAAGGTCAGCATCTTATCTGTATCTTAAAGTTCAATGAATTTCCTAGGAGAAATGAGAGGTTAAATGCTTTGAACAAGGTCACTAGCCTGTGTCAGAAAATAAATTTGAATCTATGTCTGGCCCAGAAGCAGACCTTCTCGCCAAAGAGTTATGCTACCTCTCTCTAACTAAAACCAGTTTGTTGTTTTTGAGTCATTTCAGTTATGTCTGACTCACTGTGACTGCTTTTGGAGTTTTCTTAGCAAAGATACTGGAGTGGTTTGCCATTTTCTTTTCCAGCTCAGGAAACTCAGGCAAACAGGGTTAACTGACTTGCTGAGGGTCACAAAGGTTGTAAGTGCCTGAGGCCACATTTGAACTCCTGAGTTTCTGATTTCAAGATCTGTGCTCTATTCACTGCAATACCTAACTGCCAAACTAAAACTAATATTCAATAATAAAAGAAAAAGTTGGGGGCTATGATTCCCCAGAAATAAACAGAATGCCCATTAGCCTTCACTGGAGCACCTTCTTTTTTTGTAATTAAGGATAAAGTGGTGGTAGCTACATAGCTCAGTGGATAGAGAGCCAGTCCCAGAATCAGGAAGACCTGGGTTCAAATCTGGCCTCAGACACTTCTAGTCATGTAACTCTGAACATGTCACTTAACACCCACTGCCTTGATCTTACTCATTTTCTACCTTGGAACTGATATTTATTATCAATTCTAAGTAGTTTAAGGGTTTATAAAAAAAGGATTTTTAAAAACTGCTCTTAAATCACAAAAATCAATGCAACATGGAGCTGGGGAAACAACCTAACAAATTATTTTTTATGATTGGCATACCTGGTATAGGGATGTGCAAAAGAAAGAGTGAAGGAATGTGTCATTTGCTGGATCTTCCCAGCTATTGTTCTCCTGTTACCTTGCTGCCCAAAACACAAGTAGATTCAGAAGTCAAAGAGGAGAGAAGAGAGCCATAAAATCATATGAAGAACAACAAATATTATACCACAATAATATAGTGTAGGTAGCTGAGGCTGAATTATTCTGAAAGCTTAGACCAAATCCCTTAAGGTATATCATAACTATTGCCAACCTTACTAAATAGAAGCAGGACACAGTTTCCTCATCTATAAAATGGGGATAATTATAATGTAAAAGATTAGATAAAGGATACAAACATACTTTTTAAAAATATAGCTTTAGAACACATTGTGTTCCTTGATTCAACCAGATTTAAAAGAAATCATACCATGTGATTATACATTACTCCTCAAAAAAAAAAAAACTCTCAAAAGTCAGTCTATAAGCAAAAGCTACTTTTCCTTCAAATGCCTTCATTCTACTTCCAGCTATGATTCTGACTTTTTAGACTCTGCTACCCCAGAATCTCCTTCAGAACCTGGGGCCTCCTCAACTATCCATTCATCATTCCCTTAGGTCTTCTTACCTTGGGCCATTCCTCTATCATGTAAAACTCCTTATGCCAAGGGCAAGTTCTTCTGGGGCTTCTATTTTGGGAGAGGCCCAGACAAGACAACCTTCCTTCCCTTCCTAGGTGTATCTCTGATTTTGCAAACTTGAATAGTATCTTCCATTCCCTCCAACTTTTCAGTTTCCTTTTTTATATTATTTTATATTCTCTCTCTTATTTTTTATTGTATTTGTATCTTCGTCACTTGATTATCTCTCTTTTTTATTGTATTTGTATCTTCGGCACTTGGTACAGTGCCTGGTAAAAATAGCTTTATAAATGTTTGTTACCTTGCTTCCCCTTTAATTCAATTTGCTACTGTTGTTATTTAGTTGTTACATTCTAGTTTAACTCTTCATGACTCCATTTAGGCTTTTCTTGGCAAAGATACTGGAATGGTTTCCCATTTCCTTCTCCAGCTCATTTTACAAATAAGGAAACTCAGGAAAACAAGGTTAAATGACTTTACCAGGGTTGCACAGTCAGATTCAAACTCAGAAAGATGAGCCTTCCTGACTCCAGGCCTGGCATTCTATCTACTATACCATGTAGCTCGCCCTGCCTTTAGTTAAATTCCCTATAAAAGAATAAGTGTATATGAAAACTAAGAAAAAAAATAATGCGCAGGAGGTCTTTATGTTTCTAAAAATAGTACTTGTTGTCATCCAACATTTAATTTAAAAATCACCAAATCCAAAAGAGGAGCATCTTAGAGAATTAAAAGAATTAGCTGACATTTACTTAGCCACTGATAATTATTCTGCTTCTAAGTCTAGAGGGCATTAGATTATAAAAGGGAAACTAAGGAGGTTAGACATAGTTGACAATAGAAAATAAACGTGTATTTGAAAAGGGAATTATGTCTGAGTCCATTTGTGAAGTAATCAGAAACAAAGTTATTTAATAAAATACAAAATCTTGAGAACCAGGACTGCCAGAGGGAACATATAGGTAAAAGTGGAAATTTAATTAAAAATGTCTTTACAAAGCCACATAGAAGACAAAACAACAAAAACTTTTTTTTTTATTAAAAACTGTCCTCATAGAAAAACAAGTGATCCTAATGAAATGTCTGTCAAAATCTTTTGTATCTTTGAGAAAAGTATGTAAGAAAATTTAAGCAGAAATGACTATAGACGGCAAGGGGACAAGAATGATGGCTTACAAGGAAAAAAAGTAAGTCAAAGGATCTCATATGAAGTCAGACTACCCCATACTACCCCTTTTTGTACCTTTGAGAAACTAATCTGACAACAAGTTCAGCCATTCCAGAAGTACTAGAGACCTCTAAAATAGATTGGAAGAAGAATGAAGCTACACTGCATATGGACATTTTGTTTTTAGGTCTAACTTTGAGGAGCATATTCATTTTCAGAGAATGGAATGAAAAAGGAAGACAAAGACACAGAAAGACAAAGGCACCACACAGTACAAAGGATTAGTTTCTATATAAAATCCAGAGTTTTAAGCCATTTTTGTGTCACTGCCCAGGTATGGGATCTGGCTCAAAGGAAATATTTAATATATATTTGTATATATAATTTCCTTTCTTCTTTGGCCTGAGCAAGCTAGTGAAGTCAATAGACCCCTTTTCAGAATAATGTTTTGAAATGTATTTAATTAAATATATTGGTTTACAAAGGAAACCAATTACATTATCAGAATATTTATTGAACTAGACATACACAGTAAAGCAGGATGTTTGATAAATTATGTATTAAATGAGTCGATGCATTAATTTGTGATCTCTGACATATTTCCACTTTGCTCTATGCTTGTATGTAGTTACATCCTGCTTCTCACCCTCTCCCTTCCTTTTGGTTACAATTTAAGTTATAGAAATTTGAGGGGGAAAATTAATAAAATGCAAATTGGCTTTTTCTAGCCTGATTTTAAAGTCAGAGGAAGAGTGAGAAAGAAATAGGTATTTTATTAGTTTATCACATAATAGTAACATCTGATTCTTATTCTTTAGTGAATTCTTTTCCAAGTGATTGTTTTTTCTCTTAACTTTGTTAGTCCATTCCGAACTATTAATAGCATAGAGGTTTCAGAAAGAGATCTCTTCTCCTAAGTAGATTGGAGTACCTATGTTAACACATGTCAAAACATCTGGATGAAAAGTGAGAAATTCAGTCTATTATCCAGATGTTATATATACATCATGCCAAATGTTTTATCAATGTTGAGACATAGCCATATGGTTAGTGCCATGTACAGTCCATACGTTTTTCCTTCTTCTATATACACACATACAAATATACATATACACTCCTCTCTTCTCTGCTTCTCTTTAAATTAGCTTCTCAGGTGGCAAGAGCTCCAGCCATGCTCAGTTTATAACTATAATAAGATTTCAGGGTATCCATCCATCATCTCCCCATTTTGAAACAGCCCTCAGACTAACCAAGGGAAATAATAATCCTTTGCTGTGTAGAACAACCCAGCAGGCCTACCCAAACAACTCAGGATGTAGAGTTCTCTCGATCTTGCCACTGTATGAGCTCTTTCTTGAAATTAATCAGCTGCAAATTAGCTAAAATGGCAGAGAGGCTCGAAACCTGACCTTGAAAATTATTTTGGAGGGCAAATAACTTATAGTCTCAGGTAGTTCAAAAAAACTTCAAAAAAAAAGGCTCTTATCAAATCCTAAGTATAAGGAACAAAGAAAAGAGGTTTTTTAAGAAAGTATTCACAGCTAAGAGTGAGCTGCAGAATCACATTCGCCTCAAAAGAATCATAATTCTGTAGCTATGACTGCATATTGTGTGAGGAGGAAAAATTTCCAGAGCCATATGTGTTTCATATGCTATTATGAAAGGGTTTTAAAGCTAATTTGAGGAGCCTGTGCTGTCTGAGAAATGTAGATTATAGGTGTGAAATGGTCCTCTTATTAGGAATATAAAAATTGTTATTTACCACAAAAAAAGATCATGAAAGACTAATTTTGTTTCCTCATTTTACTTACAAGTAATATACTCGGCTCCCTAATAAGGGAACATCACCTGGAGACCATTTAGCTGCAGTTGCATTTTTTTTTAAAACTTTTATCCTTCATCTTAGAATTGGTACTATGTATTGGTTCCAAAGCAGAAGAACAGTAAGGGCTAGGCAGTGGGGGTTAAGTGACTTGCCCAAGTTGGCACAGCTAGAAAGTGTCTGAGGCTAGGTTTGAACCCATGACTCACCATCTCTGAGCCTTACCTCTCTATCTACTGAGCCACCTCACTGCCCTTTGCAGTTGACTTTTAAAATTGAAGTCACTTAACACTCCATAAAACTTTAACCTTGGAGCATCCTGAGTACAAACTATATAACAAAACTAAATTGGACTGTGAGGAAAGGCATTTCTTATAAACAAGAGATGATGGTTTCACCCTTAACCCCCATCATCCTCCTGGAGCAACTGCTGCCTGTCTTTTATTATGGATCTATTTCAAGGATCCTGTTGTTGCACACACTATATAGACCAGTGTGTGGTGTGCTCACCCCAGCACCAATCTGTGTAACCAAATAACAATACAAGAAATATGTTCTTCTTTCCCAAAATGGAACTGGAATTGAACAGACCTCAGACTCAAAGCCCAGTAAAAGACAATGCGGTCAGGGCTCCTGCTGGGGCAATGTGCCATAGCAAAAGCCAATAGGTGGCCAAAATAATGAGATGGAACAGTTGCATCCACTGACCTAAGGCCACACTGATGGGAAGCAAGAAAAAAAAAGTCTCTGAAACCTTTTTTTAGACTTTCTTGAATCATATGCCCCATTGGCCCAGTAGCAGGAACTCAGAATTGTCACCGTGCTACCAGAAAAGACCAGGCATATTGTTAGGGTGGCAGATAAGTAATCTGAAATACTTCCAATTAGTTGTAGGAATCCATTGAGATAGACAATGGTAAGAGAGTCTTTGATGTTCATAGAAGATACGTATGGCTATTCCTCACTGGACCATAGACGTGCTAAAGGAGTAGCATTTTACCTTTATTCTGCCTTGTTTCTGGTTGGGGCAGGGAGAGACTTTAATTTGGGCAGCATACATCTTTCGCTTGAGATCAACATGGGCAGAGTTCAGGCAAACAAGTTAAGACACCCCCATATAAGAGTGATTCCTTTTATAGGGCAGGACCACACTCTCCAAAAGCACAGCTTAGCTATCAGTGAAATACAAAGGGAGCTGAAAGCTTCAACTATCGCCACCCAAAGGAATGACATCTGTAGACATTTCAGGACCCACTCGCTCTACCACAGGGCTTGGAAGAGACATCAAGGTTGTTTTGTAAAAGACAACCATTTCCTTTTTCTATTCATTTCCCCCTTCTCTTGGGCAGGTGAAAAGAAACACAAATTGTACCATAGCTCCCCACAGTATTTATTTTTTTAAGGCCTTACTTTTGTCTTAGAATCAATACTCTGTGTTGGTTCCAAGGCAGAAGAGTGGCAAGGGCTAGGCAATGGGGGTTAAGTGATTTGCCCAGGGTTACACTGCTGGGAAGTGTCTGAGGCCAGATTTGAACCTAGGACCTCCCGTCTCTAGGCCTGGCTCTCAATCCACTGAGCTACCCAGCTGTCCCCACAGTACAAACTTATAATAAATGCATTTTAGTCTCTTTTTCTACAAGACTCCAAAGGAACCAGTGAAATCCATACTTTTCCTCCTCTGTGGTCCCTCTCTCTCTTGTCCTTTTCTCATTCTCCCTCTTTCCTCTCACTCCTCAAATCCTCCCTCTCCTTCTCTCTCCTTTTCCTTTGATATTTCCCCAAGCCCTTCTCTTCTCCCTCTTTCTCTTTCTCTTCTCTCTCTCCTTCCCTCTCCCTCTCGGTCTCTTCCTCTTTCCTTCTTTCTTCAGTGCTTATTACATCATAGTATGTAATATGAAGATGAAATGGTCTAAGAATCACTCTTCTCTTCACAGGTGGGACAAAAGGCCTTGCAAAGTAAAGAATGAAAGCTAACCTTCAAATCAGGAAAAGCTGGATTCAAGCACTCACAGAGCAAATCACTTAACTTTTTAGTGCCTTCAGGCAATTAAAACTATAGGCTAGGGGCAGCTGGGTAGCTCAGTGGATTGAGAGTCAGGCCTAGAGACTGGATGTCCTAGGTTCAAAGCAGGCCTCAGACACTTCCCAGCTGTGTGACCCTGGGCAAGTCACTTGACCCCCATTGCCTAGCCCTTACTGCTTTTCCACCTATGAAGCAATACACAGAAGTTAAGGGTTAAAAAAACTAGAGGCTAAAAGGTAAAAGAATTACATGTTATTAGCTTACATAGGGAAAGAGTTTCAACCTGGGAGTTTGCTTGATCTACAGCAGTGGTTCCCAAACTTTTTTGGCCTACCGCCCCCTTTCCAGAAAAAATATTACTTAGCGTCCCTGGAAATTAATTTTTAAAAAATTTTAATAGCAATTAATAGGAAAGATAAATGCACCTGTGGCCATCACTGCCCCCCCACCCATGGCTGCAACACTCACCAGGGGGCAGTGGTGCCCACGTTGGGAATCACTGATCTACAGAATAACAGGTAGTGACCCCATCTCTTACTTCAGACAGGATAGAGAAGGAGTCTGGTCCTGGTGGCAGGATATAAACTTTTTATGTGCAAAGATCACATCATTTTAACTTTTGTATCTCCTGTGTCTAATGAATGAAAAAAATTTTAAAGCATTTACTAAGCACTCATGCTCTAAGCACTGTGCTAACCTTTGGGGATGCAAACTGAAAAATAAAATAGGCCTTGTTTTCAAGGAGCTCACACTATAATTAGGAGAAATGACACAAGAATTCAGCTTTAAAATGGCCAAGAAGGACTGGAGGTCCTGAAAGTTCAAAGGGATCAGAGAAACCTTTTACTGCATTAGCAGGTCAGAGGACTGTTCGCTAGAGTCTGAAGGGCATAAAAGTAGGGAATATAGGTGGTAGAGTGAATAGTGAACTGAACTTGGAATCAGGAAGACTCCTCTTCATAAGTTCAAATCCAGCCTCAGACACTTAAAATCTATGTGACCTTGGGCAAGCCACTCAGCTCTGTTTGCCACAGTTCCCCATCTATAAAATGAGCTAGAGAAGGAAATGGCAAACCACTTTAGTATTTTTGGCAAGAAAACCCCAAAAGGAGCTATGAAGAGTTGGACAATACTGATAAGCAGCTGAACAACAACACGATGCCTTGTAGATATTAGGAACTAGGTAACTATTTATTATATTAAAATATATTAATTAATTGACTTTACAGCATATAAAAATTCATCTAATGACATTTTGTACATTATTTATTGATGCTCATGGAATATTCAAATGGTTTGGTGCTCTTGGCATTGTGGAAATATATTCCAACAAGGCAGACAGTAATGCATCAGTGCTAATTCATGTCCTCCCATAAGTTTGATGCAAAGGAATTTTCCCACTTTTCCTTGACATAAGGAAGATACTATTGAAGGATATGGGCTAATAACTGCTCTTTCCCTTTTGCTCTTATCGCATGGTTAGCCATTTTCTATTTCAATTATATATTTCTGTGATCATATCTTCTACCCCACTAATGGAATAGTTCTTTAAAATATTTATCTACTATAGAAAAGCATCTTTCTTCAACTTCAATTTGTTATTTATATGGTAATCTTTAATGCATATACATCACATCACCATAGTTACCATAAGGCATCCCTACTGGGTAATGTAGGCATGAGATAAATACTAGTGATTTCCAGGCTCCATTTTTAATCAAAGGACAAAATATTATTCTGAAACCATAACTGCCAATATCTAAAAACAAATACAACAACAAGCTGCCACAGCCATTTTGTTCTATTGCTCTTAGGAAGGAGACTTTGAACAAATGCTGACCACACACCTCAAAAATGCAGGGTCATTTCACCAATCACCAGACTTGTCTGTTCTCAAGGACTAATGTTTCATTAAAGGGAACTCATTTGTGAAATTCTTAGAAAAAGAAGGAATCAGATCTGCTAGGGAGATAAGTAATCAATTGTAATGCAAAGCAGACAGGGTAAAAACACATTAGATGGTTTGAAATGCATTGAATATTTAGAGGCAGATAAGGATAAGTACAGAAAAAGGAAATTCTGGTGCCTGTACAAATAAATTCCTGATTATGAACACCGTGGTACATACAGACAGTCATATTGCTGACCTTGCAGGCTCTGAGATGGATGTCCTAGAAACCTTCATTCAGCCAATCAATTAAAATAAAGTGGACTCAGTGACCCATTCATAAATGTCTCTTTATGTTAAATAATCTCTACTTGCGTTTATTCATGCCAATACTACCAAGCCTAAATTTGTTCAAATTCAAAGCTAGGAAGTACCATATTTTAGTTAAATACACACTCATTTTAATTAAACCATGTTATAAGCTAGTATATATTCAAATTTGATTCTTTGGTTCAAAACTTTTAAACAAGTTTCATGATGGAGGAGCTTTATTAGATGTATTCTAAGGCAAAAGCTGGAATTCCTTTAATAATCAGTGTTCGTTGACAGCCTACTATAACAGAACACCTTTGTCACAATTCAGAACAAAATTATTGGCTGCTGCAAGTAAACTGAAACTACTCTGGATGGCCCTCCAAAGAGATCAAAGTTTCAGAATAATTTAAGGTCAATTAGGGTAGAATAATGTACTGTGCTAACAATCAAAATTATGGTGCTATATTATTACAGTTAGTCAAAAGAACCTCTTATTGGCAACATGCCCCACTTTAAGCCAAATTTAAGCGGATGTTCCCGATCTGTGATTTCATCAGGATTGAGATGGGCACTCATTCCTTCCAACAAACAGATGAAAGCTATCAGTGACTTCAAAAAAGATAGAGCATTGACTCAGGCTAAAAGGGACATAAGAGATAATCTAGTCTATTCACTTCATTTATCTTGTTTGTACAATAATTGTATTCATGTTGTATCCCAAATTAGACTGTAAATTCTTGAGCAGAGACTGTTGTTTCTTTCTTTAACTTTTTTTTTTAATTCCTGGAACTTATCACAGTACCTGGTACATAGTTAGCCCTTGATAAATTTTGCTGAGTTGACTTGATATGACAAAACTGAGTCCCATAAAGATCAAAGGACTTGTTCAAGATAACACAGTAGTAAGTACTAGAGTCGTTACACTACTATAAAAAAACTTCTTTACCTATAATTTTTGACAGATATGGTAGCCCCTAATGGCAGTGCATGACTAGAATATATAGCCCTAATAGTTAATGTAAATATCAGATAAACACTAGTGATTTCTAGACAATGCCTTTAATCAAAGCAAAACTATTGAAATGTTTTTAAAATGCCAATATTTAAAAATGGGTATAATAACAAGCGATGACACACTCTATCATTGAGAGTCAAGGATTCAGACCAGGCCCTCTCCTGCAAAATCAGTGTTCTTTCTACTGGGCTTTATCACCTTCCCACAGAATCTAGGGAGTTACCTGAGACATACTCAGGTTAAATAATTTGCCTAGGGGCATAAAACCCAGGTCTTCATGATTTCAATCCCAGTGCTTTATCCAGGATGCCATTCTCCTTCCAAGGACTTCCAATAATTGCTATTAAAATTGTAAAACATTAAGTAAGCCACTCTAAAAATAATCAGTAGTTTATTTCTAGTCTACAGAAATATGAATTTCTAAAAAAAAATTCAAGGGCCTTGATATTTAGTCCCCTCTATGAGCCCCACAGCATCTGTTCCATACCTTATATAGAATGGCACATTCTTCTCAATGCAGTCTGGTTCCAAATATGATTATATTTTTGGGAGCTTTAAAATGGAGCATTGTGCTTTTATTGCCAAAATATCTTAGAGAAAATGTAAACTAATGACTTAATGCTGTTTGATACATTTGTTGAATACTAAATACAAGATAATGAGCTAGACAATAAGGGAGACATAAAAATAGGTGACATAATCCCTTTGCCCTAAAAGATTTACAATCAGGTAAAGTATGTGAGACCAATTAATCAAAAAGCATTTATTACAAGTGCCTATCATCTGCCAGTCATGGTTCTAGGGATAGAAAACACAAAAGTCAAAGGTGACAGAGTCCTTATCTTCAAGAAGCTTATAGAAGATAGAATATACTAAGTGCCATTATAGAATTACAAAATGGACTGACTTTGGGGGGGATTTTCAAAACACTGACTTTATTATTAGGCTGCTAGCAAATACTTTCTCCTCAAAAGAGAATTTTTCGGAAGTAGAGCCAAGATGGCTGAGTCAAGGCAGGGATTTGCCTAAGCTCTTCCAAATTTCTCTCCAAAAAACTTTTAAAAAATACCTCAAAATAAATTCTGGAGTGGCAGAACCAACAAAAAAATCAGGGTAAAAAATTTTCCCAACCTAAGTCAACTTAGAACATCCCCAGAAAAGGATGTCTCACTGGGGTGAAAGTGGACCATATTGCAGTTTAAACTGCTTCCCAGAAAGCTAGCACCTGTCCTTTGGGGAGTGTACAGTGAGAAGAGTAGTGGCAGCTTCCAGAGCTCTCAGCCCACAGATGGTAAGGAGGCCAGGCAATTCATTAAAAGGAGATTACAGGGGACTCTTTGTAAGATTCTGTTGCATTACCCTTATGCAGTTCTGTGTTGCAGTCCTAGGGTGAAGAGGAGTATTGGCACAGTAGAGCTTACTGCTCTAAGGAAGCAGGGACCCCAGTAATAGTGCCAGAGCAGAAAACAATACTTGTGATTAATAATAGACCAGAGCCCAAGGCAGGAGAGCAGTGACTACTCTTCTTATATCATTCTACCTTGGAAGAACTGACAACCTACAGACTCTCAAAACTAGTTTGAAAATAGCAGTGTGAAAAACCTGAAACTTGGAACAGTGCTCCCTCTATTGCAAGAGTAGAACACAACTTTAATATGAAGTTAAAAGTCATGAAATAAGCTTGAAAAATGAGCAAACCTGACCATAGAAAGTTACTATGATGATAAGAAAGTTCAAAACACAAACTCAACAAACTCAGAGGAAGACAATGAAATCAAAACAGCTATATGCAGAGCATCAAATAAAAATGTGAATTGGTCACACACCCAAAAAGACTTCCTGGAAGAACTCAAAAAGCATTTTAGAAATCAAATAGGGGGCATCTGTGTGGCTCACTGGATTGAGAGCCAGGCCTAGAGACAGGAGGTCCTAGGTTCAAATTTGGCCTCGGATACTTCCTAGCTGTGTGACCCTGGGCAAGTCACTTGACCCCCATTGGCTAGCCCTTGCCACTCTTCTGCCTTGGAACCCATACAGAGTATTGATTCCAAGATGGAAGGTATGGGTTTAAAAGAAAAAAGAAAGAAATCAAATAGAAATGTTAGGGAAAATTGAAAATAAGAATACCATTAAATTGGTCTTATGAAGACACCCAATAAAATGAATAAACCATTGTTTTCATAATATTTAAAAAGAAACCAATTTGCCAGTATCAAAAATGAAAAGATTGAAATCCACACCAATGAAGAAGAAATTAAAACAATTATTGGGAGCTATATTTTCCAATTATATACCAATAAATCTGACAATCTAAGTGACAAGAATAAATATAAATTGCCCAGATTAAGAGAGGAGGAAATAGAATACTTAAGTAACCATATCTTAGAAAAAAGAAATTGAACAAGCTGTAACTGAACTCCCTAAGAAAAAATTCTGTTAGTTCAGATTCAGTGTGAGGATGAAGTGAAGAAATAATTTATTTTTTAACTAAGGAAGTCTACTTTTCCTTAAAACAGAAAGAATAAGTAGCAAAAGTGAAGGGGCACTTAGCTTCTTTTGGGCACAGCCTCCCTCATGTTATATGGAAATATGTCTAATTATCAGGGCAAAATATGGTGAAGAATACAGTGAATAGCAATGTCTTCAGAAACCCAAGTCTGAGGTGCCTCACCTGAATGTAGGTGGTATGTGACTTTTTCCTCCCTTTTCGGTGACCAGGAACCTGGATCAGCATAATAAGGGTCAATAAGGTAACTGTCACACTTTGTCTAGTTTAGGGAAAACTATTCCTTGTCATTGAAGGTAAGGAGTAGCAGTGGATCTAACTCATGGTGTAGGGAAATACTAATAGTATTAGTTCTATAATGTTTTAAAATGCAAAAGAAACCAATTGCATGGAAATAATTTGCAGGATATATACTTTTTAAAAATAAATTCATGGTCCCCAAGTAAAGAATCCCTGGTATAGAGAATTCCCAATGAGGAACTCATTCTCCCGATGCAGATACAATCAATATGAATCAAAGACAGATCTTGAATCTAGCTCTTCCTAGATCCAAGGTTAGTTCTCTGTTGCCTATGTCATGCTATCATTTTAGTTTTGATTAAACTCAATGACTATAAGTCTAAACAATTGGGCTTTTCTTAAAGGATGATGATGGTATAATATTTAGAAATAAGCTCTGAGCTCATGTTATACCAAAACTAAAGGATGTGCAGGAAAAGATATTCCTAGGCTTATATTTATTATAAGACAGTTCATTTTAGTTTAGCTGATCATGAAATAGTACTTTCACTTTTTTCTCCCTTATTAATTAAGAGGATGTTTGCTTACAAAGGAAAAAAGACTGAAAAAGGACCCAGGAAGACCTGTGTTCAAAGTCTGTCTCTGGTGTATCTGGACTATACATTTTTGGGCAGATCACTTAATTTAACATTGTCCCAAGCAGCTCCCTCAGGAGTGGCAGAGAAGGTGCTGATCTATTCTGACAGAAGAAATTTCCAACAGAGAATTCTCTAAACTCAGTTTCATACAAAATAACCATAATGATAATTATAATTATTACTATTGTTTATCATATTTGTTATTTAATAACAATTATTTATTAGAAAGGACACAATAAAAAAGGATTCTAGAATCATTCAAATATTTACTTATTATTTTCTTTTCATATAATAGACCTGTCAGTAGAAATAGTCACTATATTCTTAAATAAAAATAGATGTCCAGTATGTATTAGTTACTCTCATAACTAGGAAATAGTAACAAAACAACATTCATTCATTCATAAAGCAAACACTTATTTGTTGCATGAATCAAAGTAGATGAATATACCATACCCAACATATGGAGGTTACAGGTATGAGTTGACAAAACAACTGTCTGATTCAGCAGGAGTGGAAGTGTAATTGATTTGGGGAAATGGAGGAAGGGAGTAAAAATGCAAACAGGTTGCTTGACATCACATAAACCGACAGCCAATTGATTCCTGGAGTTTCATCTGGTTCTTTTAGCATGCTACAGAGATAGCTTAGTTGCCAATTTTCCCAAAGTAATCTATTATTTCAACAAGGGGCATGGTAGGAGTCACTCTGCTGAATTTGTCCCATTAAAAGATTATACAATTTTAAAACAATTAAATATTGTGATTTTCATGAATTTTTTTATTTGGCTTGGCTTTTACAATTTCTCTCTTCCTTCACCCAAAGGCAAAAAGTAAAGCTTTTCTTTTTCACATGAGGAAACTTCATAAAAAATAGAAATTATGATATCTCACCCTATTTGACCTCAGAATTCACACGCTGTAAGTCAGCAATTAATGGCCCATTTCCCAGTTGCCAAAGCTTCCCTCCAGTATGTCATATATGCAAAAAGCTGGCACCTGGACGAGCATCAAAGTCCCCAAATGGGAACTTGGGTGAGCTCATCACATCATGCTAAAACCAGTCTTTGTTCCCAGTGTCACGTCTTGCATTAGTAGGAGATCATTTTCTCACAATCACAACCATTCATCTGGGAAGTGCACTGGGGCCTGTACTGAACAACTCCTCATTGAGTTGCAGCAAACAGGGAAATAGCTGCCGTGTTTTCCCAATGATGCTATTAATATTTAAGTGCTGTTCTCTAGGGGGACGTAACAGCTCAACTCCAAGAGGGTTCTGACCTATTTTCATGATTACTGCTGCACTAATGAACAAATTGCTTAGGAAAAAAATCACTAAAATTCCAACCTTTTACAAGAGGGAGCTGTGTTGGGCCAGAGTTATAGTTTTCAAAGCTTGGTAATCACAGCTCAGCATCATTTGATAAGAGTCAGTGTAGAAGTTGAATATGCTATTGTAATAATAATAATGAATAACAATAGCTGCCATTTATATAGCACTTTAAGATTTGCAAAGCACTTGACCAGTATTATCTCATTTGATTCTCACAACCACCCTATTATTATATAAATGACACTATTATCATTCCCATTACATAAATGAGGAAACTGAGGCTAAATGATATATCCAGGAACACACAACTAATAAGAGTTCTGTGTTGGATTTGAATTTAGATATTCTTGACTTCAAGTTCAGGGCTCTCTACTGTACCACCTACCTGCCATCAATAAAGGTGGTAGTTCTCTCTTCTATTTTTTCATGTTTTACACATATAGTAGTAATAAGAGAAGAAGCTAATATACTAAAACGCAGCATATGTTAGGGAAGCAAGATAGCACAGAGAAGATAGAGTGCCAGATCTAGAGTCAGGAAGACTTATCTTCCTAAGTTCAAATAGAGCCTCAGCCATGTACGTATCTGCGTGATTCTGGGCAAGTCATTTAACCTGGTTTGCCTCAGCTTCCTCATCTGTAGATTGAGTTGGAGAAGGAAATGGCAAACTATCCCAGTACCTTTGCCAAGAAAACCCTAAATGGGGTCACAAAGAATCAAATATAACTCAAAAATGACTGAATGACAAAACATCATGTGTAATGGATGGAAGATTAACCTTGTAGTCAATAAGAACTGGACTTAGAAACCACCTCTGATATATTTATAAGTCACAGGATCATAGATCTAGAGTTGGAAGGGACATCAGACATCATGTAGTCTAATTCCTTTATTTTTCGGAAGAGGAAACTGAGATCCAGGTAAGTTAAGTAATTTAGCCATCGCACAGATTTATAATCATCAGAGGTAGTAGGATTTGAACCCCACATGCTCTTATTCCAGAGTCAGTGTTCTTTCCATTGTAGCACCCTGACTTCTAATATAATCTTTCAATGCCCCCAAACAACTATGTAACTATAATTTTTTAAAATGGCTGACCTTCATCAAAGGAGAGAGTTTTCCTACCACAAGGTTCAGACGCTAATAAAATCTCAAGTCCAAAATAAAATAAAATAAGTAATTACCAACAGGAAGCATTCTGCCTGTCTCTGAGGAGCTCAAAGCTCATTAACAGCATTTCAGAATCTCCCTTGAGTTATAGGGAGCAAATGAAATAGCATTTATTCTCATTTCAGAAAGGTTAAGTGATTTGCCAAGAGCCACTTAACAAGTCAGGGATAAGTATACATGAAGACACAAGAAGCAGGATCCTTCCTAATATAAGGGGATAGGGACTAGACCTATGATTTTGCCAGTATAGAGAACTCCCAAGTAAGGAAACTCTCTATGAATATAGGTTAGTACCTTCTTTGCAATTAAGAATTTCAGACTAACGGATTTACAGATGTGGGATTTGAGACCAAGTTGCTAATAGATACTGACCTCTGGAAACACTGGACTCTTATTTATTAACTGTGAAACACACTAAATAAATTCCATTTCCTATCACTGTCACTAAAAAATTTTTGGTAGATGGATACCAATCCTTTACATTCTTGTTTCAAAAAGCCCCTTTTGTCTATATTCTCTACTCCTTAATCTCCTCTCCTGGCCTTACTGACTCACTTTTGTGGCAGTCTTGTGTACAGATGAGACATATAAGAAAGGGAAGGGTAATTACTAGATTTATTAAATGGTAAAAAATAAATCTGAGCCTAACCCCTTCTCCTCCAAAAGATTCTTCCCTACTTCTTCCTCCTCTGTCTTGCCTCTGGCTTATTTCTCCATATCTCCCCTGTATGGCCCTTGGAATGTACAATTAATACTAATGTAAGAAGCAACATGGGTAAATGGACAGAAAGCTGCTCTTCCAGTCAGGAAAACATAGGTTCGAATCTTGCCTCTGACATATACCTGCTATGACCACAAACAAGTCACTTAAGCTCTTTCTTGTTTGGCCAATTTTGTAAAGTTATGTAAGTTATGGATTACAGATCTCCATGAATAGAAAGGGTTTCCATTCTGGGAGATCCCCATAGTAATGAATTATCAGGCATAGAACAAACAAACAGCAAAAAAAAGGAAGGAAGGTATCCCTTTTAATAATGATGGAGGAAATTAAAAAAAAATAAAGATGGAGGATATTAGAAGAGATTTTTCTTTCTTTTTCTTCGTGAGCACCATTGGCCCTGTTGTTAATTTGGCCTTTCACTAAAACTATGATCTAGTATAGCACATAGAAAAGTATGCAGTACTAAGTAGTTAGGAGACCTAGCGTCTTGGTTCACTGAATTCTACTTAATATTGATATGGCCTTGGGTAAATTCCTTCAGTTTTCTGTGACTTAACATCCTTATTGCCCAAACAAGAGAACAGGTCTAGATCATCTTAATTCTGCCTAAGAATTCAAATTACTATATTTCTACATGTTTTATATCATTGTAGTCTCCTGAACTCCCTGTGAGAAAGGGCAAGTTTTTAAAATTTTTCATTTTACACATAGAAACATCAAGGTACAAAGAATGGGAATTATCTGTCCATGGTAGGATATGAAAGGCTTAAAATCATAGGTTCCCTGACTATCCATTCCCCCACCCTTCCAGACAGTGTGCTATTTCCATTCTCACATCCTGTTTGTTATTTTTGTGGATTGTTAGGTGGGGATAGAAATGGGGAAAGGTGAAGTGATTGTATGAATGACTTATAATTTTCTTTAATGAATTCCATTTATTTCCTGGTAGAATCAAGAGGATAACTGAATAATACGTGATTCTGCAAAGTACTATTTTTGAATAATAAAGCATTCTGTAAAGATTTTTTTGCTCTTAGAGAAAAATTATAAATGGAGAATAATAACGAAAACACAGAAGTCTTCATATTTATACACTGTGTGTAGGTGAAGTTGCTATTAGAACTTCTGCCTTTTGTGTGTTTAAATATGATAAAGTTTTCTGGCATCTAGAGAAGTAAGTATTTTCTAATCATTAAAAAAAGAATAACAAAAATGGGAATAGGAACTCTTTCTTAAACTATCAAAAGACACCTATTTATCACTGTTAATGTGGCCTTGTTAATAAACTATGAAAATGCATACACATAGCTCAATGAGCCAACTAATTAAAACTTCAATTCATTTGGAAGCCTCTACTTCCATTTCCAAATGGAGAAACAGATTTGAAAAGGAGTCAAGGGACTTTAATAATTGCTTATTGAATTGAATTGTGAATCTGAGTCACTAGCACAGGTCCTACTGCCATACATAGGTCTCAGCTTTAGCTCCTCCTTCCCTAAAGAAAGAGAAGCAATAACTTGATTGAAATTGATGAAATTGGTTGAAGTAACAACATGGCTGGGCAAACTAGAGATTTGGAATAGAGTGAATAAATTGGAGAGAAGATGTGATTTATTCCACTCTCTGAAATTAAAGTTTACTTTGGAGAAGGTTATTGGTTTACTGGCTAAAGTATCTGCCATTATTTCCAAGTTGAATATATATCTTGTTTTAACAAATATTTTAAACCGTTCCTGCCCTCAAAGAGTTTACCTTCTATGAATATAAAACTTAAACAGAAAAGTAAATATGAGATAATTTAATGAAGGACAGACCGTAAGCCTCTAGGGGATGGTTCCTAATCTTTTTTTTTTTCATTTCATGGAATCTTTTGGCAGTTTGATGAAGTCTGCAGATTGGCATCCTTTAAACAATCTGGTAAAGCTTATGCCATGATGATTTTAAAGTATAAAACAGAGAGGATTACAAAGGAAATTGATTATACTGAAATATGATTATCAAAAAGAATTTTTAAGTTCACAGATGCTAAGTTAAGAAACTACGGATAGAGGGAACATTAAAGACTTCCTGAAGAAGGTGGTAATTGAGATAAGCCTTGAAAGAAACTAAGGATTCTAAGCAGTAGAGGTTAGGAAGGTCTCTCCCAATCTACCTCTCCCCTATGAGTGATTTAAGAGGATATCTAGTCTACCCCCAGGCATGTGAAGCCTTCCCCTAATGGACTCGAACATATTTTTCCAATAGCCATGAAGGCAGCTAAAGGAGATGCTGTAAAGCTTTAAGAGCTTAGTCAGAAATGGAAGACGCAAGGTCATCCACTTCATCCTGGGCCATCACCAGTTGCCTGACTTTTCTCTTGCCACTGGAATAAGACAGCTGGAAGAGAGAGTAAGGCTAACAACTTTTTACAATGGCTTCACTTATGTCCAATCCACGTACAAGTCAAGACACCATGCCATGATATTACTGGTCCTCTTCAAAAATGAAGGATAAACAACAACATTGTTTTTCTTTCTTCAAATGAAAGCTATCTTTGCTTTCGAATTTGTGTCTTCAATGCTTGGCATATATTGGTCACTTAAATGCTTTTTTATTCATTCTTTTTTTCATAATGTAATTGAAAATGCAGAAGAAACTTAAAGGGGAAAGTGAGATTTCATACAGGTGAAGAGATCATAAAAGGGCTCTAGTATGTGAAATTTCCTCCAAGTCCAGGCAAATTACACTATTGCACATAAAAAAAATTTTAGATGTAACATCAGAGCTAACTAGGGTAAAATTTGAGAAATCTCAGAGAATAACAAGTTCTGGAAAACTAGAAAAGGACAAATGTCTCACTTTTTTTTAATGGACAAAGAAAGTTTCTGGAAACTGTTGATCCTAAGTAAAATTCACTAAATAATATTAAACAGATAGTTTGTTAGCACAAAGCAAATTGCACAAAATAAGTTTATAGATATGAAATCAGAGTCAGATTGGATAATATTTGAGAAATATCAAAAGATATGAGAGTTACAGAGGACTAGAAACAGACAAATATTGTCTCAATTTGTTCAGTGCATAAGGGTACAGTTTGGAAACTATGTTAATCCCAAGTGAAATTTCTTAGAATAGTTTATTAAACAGATGGTTTGTCAGCACTTAGAAAAGAATGAAATAACAAAACAATCAGAAGTGAATGTTGCCAAATTATCAAGAAAAATCTCAGTCTCCAGAAAAAGATATGAAAAAACCTCTTCCTTATTCCTTTGTAGATTGTAGTGATGGTGAGATGTGATCCGTAGGTATGGAACAATACAAATATTGTCAGATTTTTGATGCATTATTCCATTTTTTTATTTTTTTCTGTTTTCCCATTTTTAAAAAAGTCTTCATTATACTGGATGACTCTTTGGAAGGAGGAGAAGGAGAAATAGGGGGGAAATTTAGGTGATATGAAAACGAAAGATATCAAAATTCCTTTTTAAAAAATAAAGGGATGATCTCTAATTTCTAGCATAAATTTACTAAGAACAAATCATAACAAACTAACTTTATTTATTTTTTCATCAATACACATTTATTAATCCTTTACCATGTTACGTACTCTGCTAAGTAATGGGGATCCAAAGAGAAGCAAAAACAAGCACTGCACTTGAAGAGATCATATTTCAGTAGGTACAACAAACAATAGATATATAAGTAGATACAAGATCCAAAGTAGATACAAGTTAACTTCGAGAAAAAATTTCTTTCCCTACCACCTAATCCCCCTCCACAAGAAGGCTATATAATATGATATAGATTGTACATATATTATCATATAATACATATTTCCCAGTTCATTATGTTGTAAAACAAGACAAATATTGCTTATACTAAAGAAGATTACATGGAACAAATAACGTGAAGAATGGTGTGTTTCAATCTGCATTCAGATGCCATCTGCTCCTTTTATGGTGGTGGATAGACTTTTTCATCATGAGTCTCTTGGAGTTGTCCTGGATCCTTGTCTTGCTGATAATAGTTATTCACAGTTGATCATCACATATTATTGTAGTTGATATATTCAACATTCTCTTGGTTCTGCTCACTTCACTTTGCATCACTTTATATAAGTCTTTCCAGGGATTTTTTTTTGTGTGTGATCATCTTATTGTTTCTTCAATGTGATACTATTCCATTACAATCATATATTAAAACTTGTTTAGCCGTTCCCTAATTGAATGTTATCCCTTCAGTTTCCAGTTCTCTGCCTCCACAAAAAGAGCTGTTATAAATAACTTTTGCATTGGGGAATGGCTGAACAAAGTGTGGTATATGATGGTGATGGAATACTAGTGTGCTATAAGCAATGATGAACTGCTGGATTTCTTTTCCAATTAATCAATCAATTAATTAATTAATTAAGGGCATTTTTCCATGGTTATGTGATTCATGTTCTTTCCCTCTCTCTTTCCTCTCCTCTCCCAGAACTGACAAGTAATTCCACTGGTTTATACATGTATCATTATTCAAAACCTATTTTCATGTTATTAAAATTTGCAAAAGAGTGATCTTTTAATACCAAAACCTAAATACTATCCCCATTGAACCACCTGATCAATTATGTTTTTCTTCTGCATTTCTACTCCCACAGTTCTTTCTCTGAATGTGGAGAGCGTTCTTTCTTCTAAGTTCCTCTGGATTGTCCTGGGTCATTGCATTGCTGCTAGTAGAAAAGTCCATTACATTTGATTGTGCCAGTATATCCATCTTTGTGTATAATGTTCTCCTGGTTCTGTTCCTTTTGCTCTGCATCAATTCCAGGAGTCCTTTCCAGTTCACATGGAATTCCTCCAGTTCATTATTCCTTTCAGCACAATAATATTGTCACCAACAGATACCACAATTTGTTCAGCTATTGCATCTCCTCTAGAGCAACCATCCAAAACCAGAATTGGCAGGCAAGGTTCTCAGAGGGCACCTGAGTAATTCTCTCCTCCAGGTTTTAAGGGTACTCTGAAAGGGATATGATTTTTTAGTACTTTCAATTATGAATTAATACTGGTGTGGTTCCCATTGATTATTAGTTCTTGGGGTATTTCCTAAGCAAGTATAGCATGGATCATTAATATGGAAACATTCACACAAGGTCCCTGGGAGAGTGGAGCATGTATAGCCAAAAGGCAGACTCACAATTGGTTACTAGGACTTATTTTAAATTGTCAGCTCTACTCACTCTTCCAGAATCTTCAAAGTCCAATGGCAAGACAAAATTCAAGACAACTGGTGATGGCCCAGATACTTCTTCTTAGACATCTAACCAAGCTCTCAGCAGTCTACAGCACCTGTTTCCTACTGCTCTCCTGGCAATTGGAACAAATGACCACCGGAACAAATTTTTCTTATCTGCTCCTTCTGTCAGGGAAAGTCTTCACATACTAAGTCACCTCCATGTTTGAAGCCTGTTGGTTCCCCTCAATGTGGTTTAGCACACCTACAGAAACTGTTTTACTAGGTTATGGCCACTGCACATGCTACAGCTTCCTGGAGCCACAAGCAAGAGATGGATGCTAAACAAACACTAAAAGAAGAAAGCAGACTTGGAAAAAAAGGACTCAGCAAGCCCTTGCACCTGAGGTACTAGTCTTTCCTGAATACCCCATACACCCAGATGAGTCGTCCTGAAGAGAGAAGTGATAAAAATGCCATTGTGATGGCTATAAGGAAGACTACAGAAGGAACACACTTGAAGCAGAGACCAATTGTGAAGCTATTGAGGGAACTCATCTTCTGGCTTTAAATTAACATTAAATGTTCTGTTGGCAGGGAACAAGGAATTGTACAGAGTAAGACAGAAGTCATTCATACATATATATGAGACTTCCACAGGTAAAGTCTTTGGAAGTAGGTCACAGTGATGGGTAAACTATGGCCAAAGGCCAGATGCAACCCCCTGAAATGTTCTATCTGACTGTGCCGACATTATTCCTAATCTGATGAATACAGTGAGTAGGATACAATACAATGAAACTGCGAAAGAGTTGCCTTAGAAACAGACTGACAGATGAGCATTTCCTTTCCTTTGGCACCTTCTTTAAAAAGTTTGCCCATCACTGAAGTAGGAGATCGCCCAGATTGCCCACAGGATGTTCATTTGCCTATTATTTTAATTGGTTTCATATGTACCAAAGATTAGTCTTATATGGAAATGGATCATGTTTCAATGAACCTAAGAATTGTACACCTATTATGCAGAATAGGAACTCAAATTTATAAAACACCTGTTCTCTTAATAGCTTTAAGAGTATTCATATACACTTCCCCATTTTTTTCATAAGAAACCCATGTTGTGAGGAAAAACAGATTTAGGATTCAATTCAATTCAATAAGTAGTTATTAAATACCCATGAGAGACTGTGAAACTGACATTCCACAAACACCTAAAAAGCAAGCACTAGAATCCATAGCTTCCATAAATTGGACAAATCATTTTAATTTCTCATGCAAAAAAGAGCATCTCTCTTTCTCCAATTTGTCTTCTCAGAATCTTACCTGGGGCATTGAGAGATTTATGCCTGAGATCACATAGGCAATGGTGTGTCTGAGGACAAACTTGAATATATGCCATCCTTACTCTGAATTCAGTTCTCTAGCTATCACAACACTGTCTCTCTGAGAGAAATATGTTCAAACATATTTTTTTGCATTTTGTTTTCATAACTTTTCTAATGGTATTAAAAAGACCTGTTTTATTTTAATAAACTTGGAAAAAATAAGAATAATACATGAGGTATTACTGGGGGAAATCTATATAAAAGCATTTTGTAAATTTTTGAGCACTAAATAAATGTTAACTATTATTATCATCGCATCTTTTTCATGGAATTCAGACAGACATGGTACTAGGACAACTCACTTACCTGCAATTGTTCCTTTATATTTCATGTTCTATATTGCCACGGTGGATAAAATAATTACTTTTGGTGATTAAATTAAAATATTGGGATGGTAGGGCATCTTTTGTAGGTTGAGTGAAACCATCAGAACAGCTAAGAGCAGACAGGACAATGGAGATGATTTGCATGTCACCTGTTTTCACAACCTTTTAATCTATTCTACAAGGTCTTTACAGAGACAACTAAGTAGGGGAGAGACAGACAGACAGACAGACAGACAGACACACACAGACAGAAAGACAGAGACAGACAGACAGACAGACAGACAGACAGACAGACAGACAGACAGAGACATACAGAGAGACATGGACTTGTAGACAGAAAGACCTAAATTTGAATCCTAGGTCAGACCTTTTTGGCTGTGTGGCCCTGGGCAAGCTTCATCCTTGGTTTTCTCATATGTAAAATGGGGACAATAGGATCCATCTTACAGGCTTATTTTAGGAATTGAATGAGATCATTTATGTAATGTCCTTTGTAAAACTTAAAGCGCTATATAAGTGCTAGCTATTATTATTTTTGAAAATTGAGGTGCCATATAACTTGGTAATTATGTGCCTTTGGCAGTATCTATTAAAAACATAGTCCTAAAAATTTTAATGGGTTAATACTAAGTCAGGGTATTATAGGCAATAGTTCTGTCTGTGAAAATGCTCCCATTTCAGTACAACTTATTTGTTGTATTTTAAAAGATACCCTGAAGTCTACATTTGTAGTATGAAATAGAGAGATAGTTGAAGCAAGGAGACCAACAAGAAAGTTACTGGAATAGTCCAGGGATAAGATGAGAGTCTATACCGGGAAAGTAGTTATTTAAGTAGAAAGAAGGGGAAGTCCACAAGACATAGTGGGAAAGTGGAAAGATAAGACCTGTCAATAGATTGAATATGTGGAATAAGTGTGTGTGAGTGAAACATGGCGACATAAATCAGGGTAGTGCATAGAAGACCAATCTCAGAATCAGGAAGATCTGGGTTTAGGTTCTATCTTTTACACAAACCATATAATCTTTGAAAAATCATTTAACTTTTCAGTACTCTAGGAAGCTTTCTAACATTGATAATTACAGATGTACATGGAAGTTTCTCTATTGGGATTTCTATCAATCATATGTCTGAATATTATTATTATTAATGCTAAATTAGTATGTGATAAACTCAAAGATTGTAAGAAATAGTTAAAAAGAAAAATTACCCTTCTTTGCTACAAATGGGACTGAATATATACAACGATACAATTCTGGCTTCGTAAAGTCAATAAGCATTTGAGCAAAGACAATAATTATAATGATAATTGCCATTCATAAAAATGCTTTAAATTTTGCAAAATAATTTACATATATTATGTCACCTGATCCTCACAACAATCCTGGAAAGTAAATTTTGAAAGAATTTATATTCCCATTCTATACATAAGGAAACTTTGAGATGATGAGAGATTGAGTGGCTCACAAGGAAATATAATACTAGCAAGTATCTGAGGGAGGTCGTTTTTCAGTCATTTTAGTCATGTCCAACTCTTTGTGATCCCATTTGGAGTTTTCCTGGAAAAGATAATAGAATGATTTGCTATTTCCTTCTGCTCTTTAGTTTTACAGACGAGGAAACTGAGGCCAGCATAGTTAACTGACTTTCCCAGAGTCAAGTAGCTAGTAAATGTCTGAGGCTAAATTTGAACTCAGGAAGATGAGTACTCCTTCCTTCAGGCCAGACATTATCTACTGCACCCCTTCTGAGACAGGATTTGAGTTCACATCTTCCTAATGTCATGTCCACTATTCATTCCAATGTATAATGTTGCTTCTTGAAAAAACAGATAAGAAGAGGCAAGGGATTCCATTTTATTTTCTTCCCTATACTAATGGTGGAAAAGAACTCTATATCAGTTTTATTATCCCTCCAAAAGAAGGCCACTTCAGTGAGGCTATATGAGAGCATTCAATCAAGATCATGAGTCCTATCCATGCTCTTATCTCAGTCAGAAGATTTTAAGGTTCTCTCCTCTTGAGTTCTTCTATTTATAAACTGGGAAGAAAGTCTAATTTCATAAACTAAGGGGGTTGATTACTAGAGAGTAACTTTATGCCATACTGACCCTAAATAACAATACTTTGAACCTTATAAAATAATATATCTGTTGAGTTGGTGTGTTTGTTGGTCTGCCTATTAAATATCTATGTAAGACTGTGGGTATTTTGAGGTCTTTAATTTTCTTTCCCTATCTATTTCACCTCTAAGAAAACCTAAATTTTTTCAGATCATGGACTCTTCATTTTTGTATTGGTTTCATTTGTCTTTTAGGGATCTCAAATATAGAATTACTCATTACCTCAAAAATATATTGTTTTTATTTGATGATTCTTCCATTCAGGTAAATGATAACCCTTCCACTGGGGCAGCTGGAATGCCTGGCCATGGAGTTAGGAAGACTCACCTTCCAGACTTCAAATCATTCCTCTGACACTTAATAGCTATTTGACCCTAGGCAAGTCACTAAACCTTGTTTCTCTCAGTTTCTTCATCTGTAAAATGAGCTGGAGAAGAAAAAGGCAAATGACTCTAGCATCTTTGCCAAGAGAACTCCAAATAGGGTCACAAAGAGTCAGATACAACTGAAAAATGACTAAACAATAATAACAACAAATCCTTCCATTAAACAATCAATAAACAATTAAGCTCCTACTTACTAGGCATTAGAGATACAAAGATAAAAATCTAACAGTTCTCATTGTCAAGGAGCTTATACTCTATTGGAGGAGACATATACAAATAATAAGGATATGCCAAATAAAAATGAAATAAATAAAGGATATTTAGGGAAGGAGGTTACTAGTACCCTTGGGCACTATTTCTATCCATCTCTCTCAATTTAGTATTTATGACTTTCTCTGCCCTCCCTCCATTATATTTCCCAAGGGTTAAACTTCTAGAGAACAGATCTATGTAAATTTAAGTAGGCTTGGCTATGGACAAAAAATATATGGTCCATTACTGATGCTTCTCTGGCTTATTAGGATCACTTAGGAACAAAAGGTCACTTTCAGGGCACTTTCAGGCATAACTTCAGAAGTGGTGAGTTGTGTGCAACATTTCTCTGAACAAAGTCAACCAGAAATATTTACTGCTTCTTTGCTTTCTAAATTCGAGATGGCTTGTGTATAGAGGCTACTAGTTATGGAGAAGAATACTAAGATCACCACCAAAGTGATTTGGTCACTAAAAATAGAAGATATGGGGCTATTTTTCTCCCAGGGAAATTTATTATCCATCTAAGTCACCTTTGATCTGTTCATAAAAGTTGAAATTCTGATCCCCAAGCAAATCTGGCTGAAAGGGATCACTTGTCTATTTCGAGTGTTCAAAATCACAAATCCCGCCTTTTCAATGGCCCTTTGCAATAAGAACATAAAGAGTGCTATACTAGATTGGTCTCTATTAGTGATTCCTTGGAAAAACCACTGCAATACATTTTTTAAAAATCTACTCTTAATGGGTATATCATTCATTTTTTAAAAACCTAAAACTTTAATAGTTTTATATTATCAGCTTGTGTCAGACTTTTAAGGCGAATGGCTTCCATGCTTCCTCTCTAGGAAGTAAAGAAGTTGTTTCAAGAATATGAAAGCTGGATGGATTGCCTATGGGAAATTCTTTTTAACACCAGTGTTTGTCTTGGGGTTTTGTATCACAACCCTTGGAACACTAAAAAATTCTTGGAATTAATGAAGGACTGGAATTTAAGAATATCTCAAAGGACCAAGCTACATCACTTGATATATCTGTTCCTTACGTGTAGAAAAACATAGGGAACAACTATAGATTTTCAAGAAAGTTCATGACATGATCCAAGTGATATTTTAAGAAGATAAATATGACAAGAGTATAAAGGAGAGAATCTGAAGCCAAGGACACTAGTTAGAAGATTAATATGATAGTCCAGCTAGGTGACACTAGCCTCAGTTAAGATAGCAACAATGGAATTGAAAAGGAGTCCAAAACATATATGATGGGAAGGTTTTATAATCTTGGTTACAGATTGGATATATTGGGTAAGGAAGAAGGAGGGGTTAAAAGTAGAGTTGAAGTTTCCAGTCTGGATAGCAGGGAAAATGCTGATACAACTGTCAGAAATAGGAAAGATGCCCTTGGGGATAAGATGAGCTCAGCATTAAATATGTTAAATCAAAAGGGATCATTGTAAATATGTAGAACAGGTCAAAAGCTTTGTTGCCTGTTCTAATAGGTCCTTTAGGTTAGCTTATTTTGTAAAAAATTGTCTTAGACAACAGGTAGGATATGTATATTTTAAATGTTCCACTTTTCTATTATTCGTTTAGCAATCCGAAATGAGTTTTGTGAACTAAATGGAAACGTTGTCTTATGCTGATATTATTTCTCTTTTTAATTTTAAATTTAATTTAAAAAATTTTTTCCCATGATTACATGATTCATGTTGTCTTCCTTCCCTCTTCCCTCCCCTCTCCCAGAGATGACAAGCAACTCCACTGGGTTATACATATATTGCTGATATTATTTCTAAGAAGATTCAGAGAAATTCTTCACTTTGAGCATTTAAAATGTATAATAATTAAAATTTCAAAATAGCACTTGCCAGGCAATAAAATTACCCTATGTAGCTATCATCTTCCAAAAAGACTGCCTGCATAGCTGAGAAATAATGGGCTAATGATGACCTGGATATATATTTATTTAGGCCATGTCCTGCTGGACCAAGTACAGGACTTCATAGACAAGGGCCACTCAAGAAATGATGCTGAGATGATCAAGAGCAAATTGATGGAGCCTCAGAAATAATCCCCAGTTCAACATCCTGGCCTTGCACAAGAGGTACTATTAGCCCCTCGTGAAAAGCTTATGTTTAAATGAAATAAACCAAACTTTTTTTTTTAATGGAGAGTTGTATTTCTAATAGTCAAATATAAACTAGAAAACTTGTTCTTGTGATCCTTGCTGTGGAACCACCTAAGAGCTGAAATCTCCTTTTTACTAAGGCTTTAGGATCATATATATTTTGAAACTGAAGAAATCTTTGAGAAAAGGACGCCAAATCCCCTCATTTTACAGATGAAGGAAGTGGGACCAAACAGGGAAAGTGGCTTGCCCAAAATAACCCAGGCAGTAAATGGTAGAGACAGGATTTTAGGTCCAGTCCTCTGACGTGAATCCTGGGGCACATTTTACTATCCTGTGCTATATTGTGAGTCCCTTGTGAGTCATAGATCACATAGTAATAGACTTTTAATAGGAAGGCCATTCAAGAGACTATCTAGTCCAACCTCTTCATTTTACAGATAAAGAAACAGGCACAAAGAAGTTGTGTGACTCAAAGTCTCAGAGATTATGTCAGAATCTGGACTTGAACCCAGATCCCCTGACTCCACAGCCAATTTTTTTTTCCATCATAGCAGATCCAATCTGATTCAGTTAACTGAATTCAATTCTAAAACAATGTTTATGTGTTTTCAGACTAATATTCTATTTTTTGTATGAAATCAGAATATTTCAATATTTAGGCCAATTATCATCTCTAGGACTCAGTTTCTTTTAACTTAAAAAATTATAGAGGGGCAGCTGGGTAGCTCAGTGGATTGAGAGTCAGACCTAGAGACGGGAGGTCCTAGGTTCAAATCTGACCTCAGACACTTCCCAGCTTTGTGATCCTGGGCAAGTCACTTGCCCACCTTTACCATTCTTCCACCTATGAGCCAATACACAGAAGTTAAGGGTTTAAAAAAATTATAGAATTAGATTAGATTGGTTCCAAATGTCTCTTTTTGCTCGATCTATGATCCTATCATCAGCAATCCTAGCCATTTGTGTATATTCTCCAATGACTACAACTCATCCAAAGCTTGTTTATCCCTGATACCTATCTTCCTTGTTCTTGCATAAATTTACCTAAGTGGATCCAGCAGAAGTGCTGAGAACTTTCTCTCATTCTCTTTGCATAAGATACCCATGTAGCATATTTCACATGCACAGAGAGATTTTGTAATTAAACTTGTCGTCCTATCATTGATAGTGGATTGAGAAAAAAAAGCTAATTCACCTTCTAGAATGTGAATCTTAAACAAGATATTTCCTGAAGTGCTCTAAAAAAGAGGTGCTCAAAAGTATTTTACATTTTTGCAGGATTTGACTATTTAAAAACATTGATAATAAAATCAGGCTCCCTAAAGATAAATCTTCTTTCTTTATTCCTCTATCACTTTTCTGTTGTTTATTTAAAATAATTATTCCCCTCTCCCAAATGTAACTAAAAATAACAATTTTTATATACCACTAAAAAAGGATGTCAGTAGACTATCCCTACAAATAGTGGTTGCTATATTTTTATAGAAAATTCAGAAGTCTTAGGACCTTCTCCATTTGGAACCAAGTTATTATCTGATGACTGTGCAAAGAATAATAGCCCTTAATGTGGCCAAAAATCATTACCTAATCAGGAAGAAAGTAGATTTCTTCCTACTGAACTTGGTTGGTCATATCATTGTTCCTTCTTCCTAAGCCTAAAGAATCCAGAGAAGGTGGCTTTTCTTAAGTAATTTGTGCCCAAAACTACAATAGAATTTAGTAAGGACCCTTTTTATCTGATACCTTAAAAGAAATAAGCAAACAAATAAAAAGATAAATAAATAAATAAATACTAAAGGTCTTCAGAGGCCCAACTTCACTAATCATTTGATATGTGCTGATTATGAAAAAAAGAACCATGTTAAGAGCCAATTACAGAAGCTCTAAAAAATCATTTTCCCTGATCATTCTCTGCAGTGTTCACTCAAGCGAGACAGTACAAATTCTGACTTTCTCAAGGTATCCGTGGCATTAACAAATTTCTCTCACATCTTACATCACTCGGTGTTTATTCAGCAGTATCTTTTTTTTCGAACTTGTCCAAATGAATAAATAATACATTTACTATTCTTTTCTCACCCATGCAATTGTCAGCAAATAATGTAGTTTGTACTATTTTAAACCTGACCAATATGCTATAGGTCCAAAATATCTAGATGAGATTTCTTGTCCATTTTTATCCATGAAAGCTGCCTTTATAGACTGGATAGAATACTGGAACTGAAATCAGAAAAAGCTAAGGTTAAATTCTACCTCATATGGACAATTAGTAGCTTTTTGACAGTAGGTAAAGTTACTTGACCTCTCAGCCTGACTTTCCTCACTTACAGATGGGAGTAATAATAGAACTTACTTCAGAAGGTTGTCATAAGGAACACATACACACACATGCACACACAAACAAACCGAAAGTAGCTTTATATAGTTTAGCTATTACTAAGTAGACTGGAATGGAACAGAAACAGCATTCATGCCATGATTATTATGTGCTTTGCACTATACTAAAGACTGAGGAAAAAAGAACAAAGTGATACAGGCTCTGCCATTAAGGAGCTCACAATCTATTTGGAAGACATGACACATAATGAATGACTGGTTTCAAAGCAAAAGGAAAATATAGGTGGTATTTGGGTCGTGGTGTACAAAGGAACTTGGCAAAAGGCAAGGTCTAAAGGACGAGGGTTCCCAAACAAGGAAGCAATAGTAAGGAAGACGGGGTCCAATCAAGGGGACAATGTGCTTAAGGGTCAGAGTAGAGTGGGGATCTCAGATATTTCTGGGAAAGCAGCAGTTGTGGGGGGGATAGCATCTGGCATTGAGTTGGTGATCAAGGTCTGGGGGGAATCAGGTAAATGGGAGCATAGGGTTGGGGAAGAATAAAGCTTATTATTATTCATCACAGTGGCAGCCAATGTCACCAGCATTTGGATCCCATTATATCAAAGGGACTACTTATTTTGTATTTATCAAAAATCATCTTTATGGTTCTTTTTGGTGAAGGGAATTATCTGTCATAATTACTGTGTATTTAAAGTCATTTTGATATTATGAGACTAAACTTTCTTTTTCTTTTTGTACTAAATATATGATTTCATTGGTAAAGGGAACTCTCCCTTCAGTGAGGAAAATCCTTCTTCAAATTCAGAAGGAGATCTGCAATTATTTATACATTTAGTCTTAGATCATGCCTGGAGCAGTAGGAGGTTAAATGATTTGTCAATGAAAGCTACCTTTCTAGAGTGGATAGAGTATACTGGAACTGGAATCAGAAAAAGTTAAGGCTAAATTCCTCTTCATAGACATCTTGTGCTTGAAGTGGGACTTGAACCCAGGTATTCTGTGGAAAGTTTTTAAGCACCTGGCTATGATATCTCTTCTGCAAAAAAAGGACCATAGAAAACCACTAAAGGAGTGCTGAGAAGAGAATTAAGGAGAAGGGAGTAGGGAACAAATTATCAAAGAATACCTGGAAAAGTGGGAAATGGGTGATCAGATACATGATTATTCTCTGAATTCTGGACCTGTTATCTAAGAAAATGAGTAGGAGGCAAGAAAGGTGCATTAGTTTAGGGGGAGGAAAAAACTTGGTTGGGAGGCCAAACAGGGAATGAGGATTTTCAGAAAATCAAAAAAAAAAAAGTTGAGCTTGCCATAAGATGAATAGGCTGAAAAAAAAAAAAAAAAAAGATGATGGCTACCACTAAGGCACATGCCCAGGTAGGTTGATAGCATCTATGAAGTAGACCTAAATACTAACCTAGAATAAGATGTACAAAAATGTAATAATACAAGTCAAGACTTAGACTGGATAAATGAACAAACAAACAAACAAAAAACCAAGACCATAAAAGTCACTATGATGACAAAGAAGACCAAAGCATGAACTCAGAAGAAGGCAGCAACGTGAAAATAGCTACAAAGAAAACCTCAAAGAGAAATGCTAATCAGACCCAAATCCAACAAGAATTCTTGGAAGAGTTAAAGGAAAAAAATGAGTGGTAGAGAAAAATTGGGGAAAGAAATGAGTGATGTGAGAAAATTATGAGGGAAAAATGAATAGCTCAGTAAAAGAGGCAGAAAAATTACAGAAGAAAATAAAACTTTAAAAAATATAATCAGCAAAAAATACAATTATCATCACAGTAAAAGAGGTATAAAAATTTACTGAAAAGAAGAACTATTTTACAAAGCAGAATTGGCCAAATGGAATAAAAGAGGTATAAAAGCTCACTGAAAAGAAGAATTCCTTTAAAATTAGAATTGGGCAACTCAAAGCTAATGACTCCATCAAATATCAAGAAAAATAAAACAAAGTGAAAAGAATGAAAAAATAGAAGAAAATGTGAAATATCTCATTATAAAAACAACTGAACTAGAAAATACATACAGTGGAGATAATTTAAGAATACAGAATACTGCAAGCCATGATCAATAAAAGAGCCTAGACATCATATTTCAATAAATTAATCAAGGAAAACTGTACCAATATCTTAAATTCATAGGGTAAAATAGAAATTAAAGGAATATACCAATTACCTCTTGAAAAAGATTCCAAAATGAAAATTCCTAGGAGTATTATAGTCAAATTCCAGAGAACCCAGGTAAACAGGAAAATATCACAAGTATCCAGAAACAATTCAAATACCATGGAGCCACAGTTAGAATCACACAAGATATTATGGAAGGCAAAGGAACTAGGACTGTAATCAAGAATAATCTACCTAGAAAAACAGAACATAATCCTTAAGGGGGAAAAATAGATATTAAATGAAATAGAAGACTTTCAAACTTTCATGATGAAAAGACTAACTAGAAAATTTGACATTCAAACAAAAGACTCAAGAGAAGCATAGAAAAGTAAACATGAAAGAGTAATCATAAATGGCTCAATAAAGTTTAAACTGCTTATATTCCTATGTGGGAAAATGATACATGCAACTGTTAAGAACTTTATCATTATTAGGACAGTTAAAAGGAGTTTACATAGGCGTACATAAAAGGAATTATGCAAAAGAGTTGATTATTTGGGGATAATCTTTTAAAAATGGAGGAGTAAGAAAAAAGAATGCACTATGAAAAGGGGTAAAGGAGAGATAGAAGAGGGAAAATATTTTTACATTAAAGAGACTCGCAAGGAGGACCTTTTATAGTGGAGCGGAGAATTGGAAGAGTGGTAAATAATGCTTGAATCTCACTTTTATCTGAATTGATTCAAAGAAAGAATATAAATACACATTCATTTGAGTTTAGAACTCTACCTTATCCAATACAGAAATAAGAAAGGTAGGGGATAAAAAATATAGGGAGGGGTGGTAATAAAAGGGATGGTAGATTAATGAAGGCAGGGTCAAAAGCAAAAGAGACTTTTAAGGAGGGACAGGACAAAAAGAATAATAAACAGAAGAAAATTAAATGGTCAGAAATACATAGTTAATAATCATCACTGTGAATGTGAATGAAATAAGCTCACTCATAAAACAGAAGGAGATAACAGAATGGGATTAGAAACTAAAATTCAATAATATGATGTTTATAAGAGAAACACTAGAAATAGAAAGACACACACAAAGTAAAAATAAAGGGCTGGAGTAGAATCTATTAAGCTTTAGCTGAAGTTAAAAGGTTAGAAGTAGCAATCATGATCTCACAGAAAGCAAATGCAAAAACAGATCCAATTAAAAGAGATAATCAGGGAAACCACATTTTGCTAATATGCACCATATATAATGGAGTAGTATCAAAAATGTTTACATCATTTTTCTGATAAAGGCTTCGTTTCTCATATATAGGGAACTGAGTCAAACATAAAAATATGAGCCATTTCCCAACTGGTAAATGGTTAAAGGATATGAACATGTAGTTTTCGAAGTCAAAGCTATAGTCATATGAAAAAATGCTCTTATGCACTATTGATTAGAGAAATGCAAATTAAAACAACTCTGAGGTATCAACTCATACCTAACAGAAAGGACAAATGTTGAAGAGTATAGGGGAAATGGTACACTAATGAAATGCTGGTAGAGTAGCGGTGATCTAGTCCAACCAGGTTGGACAATAATTTGGAATTATGCCCAAAGCGCTATAAAATTGGCCATGCCCTTTGACTCAGCAACTCCACTACTTTGTCTGTATCCCAAAGAGATTAAAGAAAAGAGGGAAAGAACCTATATATACACAAAAATATTAATATCAGCTCCTTGTTGGCAAAGAATTGGAAATTGAGAGGATGCTCATCAATTAAGGGATGACTGAACAAGTTCTGGCATATGATAGTAATGAAGTACTACAGTGCTATATAAGAAATTATGAGGGGGTGGCTTCAGAAAAAATATGGCATATGAACTGATGCAAAGTGAAGTGAGAACTGGGAGATAAATGTAAACAGTAAATTGTAAACAATAAAATGTAAACAGCAGTATTGTAATGATGATCAACTGTGAAAGAATTGGCTACTCTGATCAATGCAATGATCCAAGACAATTCAAAATGACTCTATGAAAAAAATGCTTACCACCTCCAGAGAGAGAACTGATGATCTCTGAGGGCAAACTGAAGTAAGTAAAATTTTCTTCTTTTTTCATTTTGTGATATGGCTACTGTGGAAATGTTTTACATAATTTGATATGTATAATTATTATTTTTTTAACCCTTGTACTTCAGTGTATTGTCTCATAGGTGGAAGAGTGGTAAGGGTGGGCAGTGGGGGTCAAGTTACTTGCCCAGGGTCACACAGCTGGGAAGTGGCTGAGGCCGGGTTTGAACCTAGGACCTCCTGTCTCTAGGCCTGACTCTCACTCCACTGAGCTACCCAGCTGCCCCTGTATACTTAATTGATGTCATTTTCTTGCCCTCTTAGTAGATGGAAGAGGAGTGGGAGGAAGGGTTTGAAGAAGGGAGAGAATTTGAAACTCAACATTTTTAAAAAGAATGTTGAATATTTTAAAAGAAAGATTAAGAAGATGGCCAAGTCACCAACAAGTTAATTATAGTTCCTGTGGAATACTTCAATTGTATATGGACAAGAATAGCAATGGATAAAAAGGTATGAGTGGATTGTGTTATGTGCCACTGGAAAGACCCCTCACACTGATGCAATCATTGATCCATTGAAGAATTAAAGCCCAAATCAATGAAAACAATTATGTGTCTCTCTAGAGATATAAATGACTTCCTTATTCATAGGGGAAAGAATCTAGTAATTCCCTCTCAAGAGAGAAATCTAAGGCATTTATTCCTGACACAATAAGCTTCATATAGCAAATCATGTTTCTTTCCCAAATTCTCCATTTTAAAGTTCTTCTAGGCCTTATTATTACGTGATGGAGAAAAATTTCTTGTTTATTACCTTGTAATTTTGCAATTTTCCCTACCAAGAAGAGCAGCTAATATCCTTTTTAAAAAGAAGTATATGTCCCCAGACTCATATCATCTGAAGCTAGCAATAGCAACCATTGGTTCTCAGAGCTAAGTCTACTTGTACGGTATTAGCAAAGAGAAAGCAATTGAATCTACAATGAGTTTCAGAGATACCAGGGACAATATAACCAACATTAGAATTTCAAATTTTGAATTCCTCAATCTAGAGAATTTCCTTTATATATACATAGTGTGACAATAAGATAATAATTTTTAAAATACATTTACATAGTTGGAAATCCAAATGAGTACTGTCCCAATGGAAGTATTAATACTTCCATTGGGACAGTACTCATTTCCTTTTTGTTTTTCATCCAAAAAACATGTTTGCCAGTCTAGTCACCCACCTCTGAATGCCTTAACATGTTTCAAAAATCAAACTCAACTTCAAAGGATGAAGAATCATCATGACTGAATATCTCCAAAAGTATACACAGCTGGCATGTTTTGACAACAACTGGAATGTGCATGTAGACTCCCAAGGCAACAATTTTAAAGGGGTCAACATTTGTTTGGATGCATAAGTCCTGATATGTACATTTAAGTCTCACTGCTTTACAGTCACATCTTATAAACTACCAAATAAGTAGAAAGGATAATCCATCAACAAAGGCTCTACAAAGGCTTTTCCTAAATTTGATAGCTTATTCTGAAGCAATCCAATTTTCTTTGAAGATAGATTCAGCTGCCATAAGAGGCCTTTGAACTTTCAGATGTATAGATACAGTAAGCCTAAAAAAGCTGGCTTTGCTGAAGCTCCTTAGCCAGCAGGAAAACATTAAACTAGTTCCTTATAATATAGTTAAATAGAGGCTGACTCTGAGGTCCCTTCCTTTTCTATATCTATGATCCTATGAGTCCCACGGAACTTACAGATTAGGAGGGAGATGAGTCACTAACACAGAAAGCTATGATACACGAAACCACATAAATGTTTCAGAGATTTATAAAATAAAGTATCACATGAGGTCAGTGGGAGCGTGGATGCTATTCAAAACATTGGAATCAATAAGGCAAAGTCATCAAAGCAAAAATGAACAAGGCAGGGATATAGAACAATGAGGATGGAAGGAATACACCCAGGATTAGAAAATCTGTCTGAAGTTTTCTCTGAACTTTTTTTTAAAATAATGGTTTCACCTTGAATCCTACAGACACAATACTGGCAGACATCTTAAAAGACCACTCTGTTGTTTCTGAAGAGAGTACTTGAACTGTTTAGTTCAGTATTGAGAGCCTTACATGCATTCCAGGCACTCTGGGAGATAGAAAAGAATTCCCATCCTGCCTAGCACAAAGTGTTTTTATAAGGTTCAAACAGAATGCTGAGGTTATTTAAATAAATGAATGAATAAAGGGATGTATTAAATACTTATGGTGTGTCAGGGACTATATTAAATACATTAGGACAGAAATATGAAAAACTGTACCTTCCCTGAAGGACTTTACATTCTAATAAGAGAAGGCAGTGTGTATAAGGGAAAAGTAGGTAACGAGGTATGTTTCAGAATGGGAAATCAAAGAGAGGAGAAGAGAAGGTGCTGAACAATTAATGGATGTGTATGTATGTCTTTTCCAGGTATTATAGTACTGATTTCTCTTTCTTTAAAACTTTAACTTCTATCTTAGAATTAATACTGGGTATCAGTTCCAAGACGGAAAAGGTAGGCAAAAAGGTAAGTGACTTGCTCAGGGTCACACAGGTAGGAAGCGTTTGAGGCCAGATTTGAAGCAAGTATCTCTTCTCTCTAGACCTGGTTCCCTATCCACTGATCTACCTAGCTGCCCAACATATAATTATATGTATTTATATATGTGTGTGTATAAATTATATTATATACAAAATTACATATAATTATTATTCCCAAAGCTAGAGGTAAAAAATAGAGGAAAAGAATACACAGAGGGTGGTATGGTAGGAAGATGGACACCAAAAAGCAGTAGGAAGTACGGCAGATCTGGATTATGTTAGTTATTGAGATAGTTCAGCAACAAGAAGCAAGTAGTGCCCAGGATGGAAGCTGGAGAGCTAAGAGAGCCATCTTTAAAAACTGTAAATCCCCCATATGCAACAACCACAAAATGTTTGTTAAGCACCTACTTTTCTGTAAGGCATCTATTATGGGATAGGTTCTGAGGTAGCCTAGGAGTCAGGAAGACTCTGAACAAATGACTTACCCTTTCTATCAGGGCCTTGGGGACTACACTCCCCAAAACTAAAAATTGACGAGAAAATACTGACCTAATTCAGGTCAATGGAATTTCCTTTATCAATGAAATTGCAAGTCTAGGCTCCATCACTGTCATTTTATCATATAAAAAACCTTGTTTCGCTCTAATCTTGAGGAGTATAAAAGGCAATGAAAGTATTATCCCAGTTTTACAGATTAAGAAGCAAAAATTCCAAATGGCCAAGTGATTTTGCTCAAGCTGATCATGCCAAACTGGTACTTAAACCTCAAAATCTTGAGTAATTTTTCTAATAAACCACATTGAGCCTCTAAAAAACATCAGGTAATGCGGGCTGATCATGGATGTCTTTGATAACCCAGCACAGGAATATAGATTTAGTTTGAAAATAGACCTGCAGTCTCTTTTTTTTAAACATTTATTAATATTCATTTTTAACATGGTTACATGATTAATGTTCCTACTTTCCCCTTCACTCCCCGCACTCCCCCCACCCATGGCTGATGCACATTTCCACTAGTTTTGTCATGTGTCCTTGATCAAGACCTATTTCCAAATTGTTGGTAGTTGCATTGGTGTGGTAGTTTCGAGTCCACACCCTCAATCATGTCCACCCCGACCCATGCGTTCAAGCAGTTGTTTTTCTTATATGTTTCCTCTCCTGCAGTCCTTCCTCTGAATGTGGGCAGCATTCTTTATCATAGATCCCTCAGAATTGTCCTGGGTCATTGTATTGCTGCTGGTACAGAGGTCCATTACATTTAATTTTACCACAGTATATCAGTCTCTGTGTACAATGTTCTTCTGGCTCTGCTCCTTTTGCTCTGCATCAGTTCCCGGAGGTCTCTCCAGTTCGCCTGGAACTCCTCCAGTTTATTATTCCTTTTAGCACAATAGTATTCCATCACCCACATATACCACAGTTTGTTCAGCCATTCCCCA